>NW_025336623.1:0-10401 GCF_004798865.1 Varanus komodoensis
CAGAATCTTCACCTCCTCTACCTTCTGCTCATTCCTGCCCTGTCCCTCTTGGTCTGTTTCCATGGGAGCAATCTTAAGCTGCTCGTCCTCGGGATCAAAAGAAATAAGGCAACTTTTCTTCCCGTTTATTTGAGAACCCGAAGCACGTGCGTACGTATCAAAGATCCGCTGCACGCTCCTGACCTCTCTGTCGTCATTCAGGAGCAGCGAGATGTCATCGGCATGGGCCACGAACTTGATCTGTATGGGAGCACCGGTAGGGAGGGCCGAACGGATCCCCGCTATCCCCTCCTCGAGCTGTATGCGGCACAGGACAGCGTCCAGAGCCAATACGTAGCGGAGTGGGCTCAACGGACACCCCTGCCTTACTCCTGATTGTAAATCGATGCAACTTCCCCTGTGTCCATTGATCTGGGGAGTGACGGTGGCACTTTTAGGGCTCCGGCAGAGGCACCGAGGCATGCAGGCTATCGGGGGCCCTCCCCGAGCAAACTCTGTGAATTTGGAAGCATTCTGCCAACTGCCCAAATTGGCCACTTTCGGGCTCGAGATTCGCAGGTCAGCATCACGCTCCTATTTTGGGCATTTTGAACAGATATCCCTCACCTTCAAAAGAAACCCCTTCCAGGGTTCCGGGAGAGGCACCGACGCATGCAGGGTATCCGGGGCCCTCCACGAGCAAAGTCTGTGAATTTGGAAGCATTCTGCCAACTGCCCAATTCGGCCAGTTTCGGGCTCGTGACCCACGGGTCAGCATCACGGCCAATTTTCTGCATTCTGGACAGATTTTGCTTGCCTTCCCCAGAAACCCAGAATGGGTAGAAATGGAGGTCTGCGCGGAGGGACAGCGTCTCCAAGAGGACTAGGTGCGGGCAAGTCCCCCTGTTTTCTGGGCAACTTTTGCCCTTCTGTCAGCCTGGGGCCGGGAAATCCAAGCCTCCGGACGGTTTTCCGACCGTCGGAACCCGATCGGAACGGGCGGAAACGGAGGCCTGCGCGGGGGAACAGCGTCTCAAAGAGGACTAGGTGTGTCCACGTCACCCTCTTTTCGGGGCAACTTTTGCCCCTCAGTCAGAGTGGGGACGGGAAATCGCGGCCTCTGGGCGGACCTCCGACCGTCGGAACGTGCTCATAACAAGCGGAAAAAGAGTCCGGCTTGGAGGCACAGCGTCTCCAAGAGGACTGGTTGCGCGAGCATCCCCCTGTTTTCAAGACAACTATAGCCCAACTGTCAGCGTGGGGCCGGGAAATCTTGGCCTACGGGCGGGCCTCCAACCGTCGGAACGCGAATGGAATGGGCGGAAACGGAGGCCTGAGCGAAGGGACAGCGCCTCGAAGAGGTCCAGGTGCGCGTTTGGCCCCGTTTTTCGGGCAACTTTTGCCTCTCTGTCATGGTGGGGCCGGGAAATCCCTGCCTTTGGGTGGGCCTCCGACCATTGGAACGCACTTGGAACTTGCAGAAACGGAGGCCTGCATGGAAGGACATCATCTAAAAGATGACTAGGTGTGTCCGCGTGGCCCTCTTTTCGGGGGAACTTTTGCCCCTCTGTCATGTTGGGGACGGGAAATCGCAGCCTCCGGGTGTGCATCCGAACGTGGAACTCGCTCGGAACGGGCAGAAACCGAGCCCTGCTCGGAGGGACACCATCTCAAAGAAGACTAGGTGTGTCCGCCTGGCCCCCTTTTCGGGGCAACTTTTGGACCTCTGTCAGGGTGGGGTCGGGAAATCAGGGCCTCTGGGCGGGCCTCCGACCGTCAGAACGCGCACGGAATGGGCGGAAACGGATTCCTGCGCGGAGGGACAGCTTCTAAAGGGGACTAGCTGTGTCCGCCTCACCCTCTTTTTTGGGAAACTTTTGGGCCTCTGTCAGGGTGGAGCTGGGAAATCTCGGCCTCCGGGCGGGCCTGCGACCGTCGGAACGCGCTCGGAACGGAGGAAACGGAGGCCCACGCGGAGCGACCGCTTCTCCAAGAGTACTAGGTGAGCGCGCTTTGCCCTGTTTTCTGGGCAACTGTTGCCTCTCTGTCAGGGTGGGGCCGGGAAGTCGCGGCCTCTGGACGGGTCTCCGACTGTCGGAATGCACTCGTAATGGGCGGAAATGGAGGCCTGTGTGGAGGGAGAGCGTCTCCAAGAGGACTAGTTGCGTGCATCGCCCTGTTTTCCTGGCAACTTTTGCCCCTCTGTCAGGATTGAGCTGGGAAGTCGCGGCCTCCGGACGGGTCTCCGACTGGCGGAACACACTCGTAATGGGCGGAAATGGAGGCCTGTGTGGAGGGAGAGCGTCTCCAAGAGGACTAGTTGCGTGCATCGCCCTGTTTTCCGGGCAACTTTTGCCCCTCTGTCAGAGTGGAGCGGGAAATCGCGGTCTCTTGGTGGGACTCCGACCGTTCGAAAGCGCTCTGAATGGGCAGAAACGGAGGCCCGCGTGGAGGGACACCGTCTCCAAGAGGACTAGGTGCATGCATCGCCCTGTTTTCCGGGCAGCTTTTGCCCCTCTGTCCGTGTGGAGCTGGGAAATCCCAGCCTCCGCGCGGGCCTCAGACCGTGGGAACGCGCTCGGAACGGGCAGAAATGGAGGCCTGTGTGGAAGGCATTGTCTCAAAGAGGACTAGGTGTGATCGCGTGGCCCTCTTTTCGGGGCAACTTTTGGCCCTTTGTCAGGGTGGGGCCGGGAAATTGCGGCTTCCGGGCGGGCCTGCGACCATCGGAACACACTCAGAACAGGCGGAAACAGAGGCCTGCGTGGAGGAACAGCGTCTCAAAGAGGACTAAGGGCGCGTGCATGGCCCCTTTTTGGGGCAAATTTTGCCCCTCTGTCAGGCTGGCGCCGGGAAATAACAGCCTCCGGGTGGCCCTTCGACCGTCGGAACGCGCTCGGAATGGGCGGAAATGGAGGCCTGCGCGGAGGGACAGCATCTCCAAGAGGACTAGGTGGACGTGCGTCCCCCTGTTTTCGGGGCAACTTTTGCCCCACTGTCCGGGTGGGGCCAGGAAATCGCGGTCTCCATGCGGGCCTCCGACCATCAAAATGCACTCGGAACAGGCGGAAATGGACACCTGCGTGGAGGGACAGCGTCTCAAAGAGGGGTAGGTGTGTCCGCGTCGCCCTCTTTTAGGGAAACCTTCGCCCCTCTTTCAGGGTGCGGCCGGGAAATCGCAGCCTCTGGGCGTGCATCCGAACGTGGAACGCGCTCGCTCGGAAAGGGCGGAAAAGGAGTCCTGTGCAGAGGGGCAGCATCTCAAAGAAGACTAGGTGTGTCCGTGTGGCCCTCTTTTCGGGGCAAGTCTTGCCCATCTGTCAGGGTGGTGCCGGGAAATCGCGGCCTCCGGGCTGGACTCTGACCACTGGAATGCACTCGGAAAGGGCGGAAACGGAGTCCTGCGCGGAGGGACAGCATCTCAAAGAAGACTAGGTGTGTCCGCGTGGCCGTCTTTTCGGGGCAAGTCTTGCCCACCTGTCAGGGTGTTGCCGGGAAATAGGTGCCTCCGGGATTACTCCGAACGTTGGAACGCACTCAGAAAGGGCGGAAATGGAGGCCAGCGCGGAGGGACAGCGTCTCAAAGAGGACTAGGTGTGTCCGCGTGGCCATCTTCTCGGGGCAACTTTTGCTCTAATGTCATAGTGGGTCCGGGAAATCGCCGCCTCCGGACGGACCTCCGACCGTCAGAACGCGCTCAGAACAAGCGGAAACGGAGGCCCCAGTGGAGGGACAGCGTCTCCAAGAGGACTAGGTGCGCGCACATCCCCCTCTTTTCGGGGCAAATTTTGGCCCTCTGTCAGCGTGGGCCGGAAAATCGCGACCTCTGGATGGTCCTCCGACCGTCGGAACGCACTTGGAATGGGTGGAAACGGAGGCCCGCGCGGAGGGACAGCGTCTCCAGGAGGACAAGGTGGAAGCGCGTCACCCTGTTTTCGGGGCAACTTTTGCCCCACTGTCAGCGTGGGGCCGGGACATCGCGGCCTCCGGGCAAGCCTCCGACTGTCGGAACGCGCTCAGAATGGGCAGAAACGGAGGCCTGCGCGGAGGAACAGCGTCTCACAGAAAACTAGGTGCGCCTGCATCGCCCCCCTTTCGGGGCAACATTTACCCCTCTGTCAGCATGGGGCCGGGAAATTGTGGCCTCCGGGCGGGCCTCCGACCGTCGGAACGCTCTCGGAACGGGCAGAAACGGAGGCCTGCGTGGAGGGACATCATCTAAAAGAAGACTAGGTGTGCCCGCGTGGCCCTCTTTTCGGGGGAAATTTTGCCCCTCTGTCATGGTGGGGACGGGAAATCGCAGCCTCCGGGTCTGCATCCGAACGTGAAACACGCTCGGAACGTGCGGAAACCGAGTCCTGCGCGGAGGGACACCATCTCAAAGAAGACTAGGTGTGTCCGCGTGGCCTCCTTTTTGGGGCAACTTTTGGACCTCTGTCAGGGTGGGGCCGGGAAATCTCGGCCTCCGGGCGGGCCTGCGACCGTCGGAACGCGCTCAGAACGGAGAAAATGGAGGCCCGCGCGGAGCGACCGCTTCTCCAAGAGGACTAGGTGCGCGCGCTTCGCCCTGTTTTCCGGGCAACGTTTGCCCATCTGTCAGAGTGGGGCCGGGAAATCCGGGCGTTCGGGCAGGCCTCCGACTGTCGTAATGCGCTCGGTATGGGCAGAAACGGAGGCCTGCGCAGAGGGACAGCGTCTTCAGCAGGACTATGTGAGTCCACGTGGCCCCCTTTTCGGGGCAAATTTTGCCCCTCTGTCAGGGTGGAACTGGGAAATCGCTGCCTCTGGGTGGGATTCCGACTGTCAGAAAGCGCTCAGAACGGGCATAAATGGAGGCCCCCGTGGAGGGACAGCGTCTCCAAGAGGACAAGGTGCACGTGTCCATCTGTTTTTGGGCCAACTTTTGCCCCTCTGTCAGGCAGGCGGCAGGAAATCGCGGCCTCCGGGTGGGCCTTCGACCGGCGGATCGCACTCGGAATGGGCGGAAATGGAGGCCTGCGTGGAGGGACAGCGTCTCCAAGAGGACTAGGTGGACGCGCGTCCCCCTGTTTTCGGGGCAACGTTTGCCCCACTGTCAGGGTGGGGCCAGGAAATCGCGGACTACGGGCAGGCCTCCGACCGTCAGAACACGCTCGGAACGGGCGGAAATGGAGGCCTGCGCGGAGGGACAGCTTTTCAAAGAAAACCAGGGGCGCGCGCATCGCCCTCCATTCGGGGCAACTTTTGCCAATCTGTAAGGGTGGAGCCGGGAAATCGCAGTCTCCAGGCGGGCCTCCGACTGTCAGAACGCACTCGGAACGGGCGGAAACGGAGGCCTGCGTGGAGGGACAGCATCTCAAAGAAGACCAGGTGTGTCCGCGTGGCCCTCTTTTCGGGGCAAGTCTTGCCCATCTGTCACGGTGGTGCCGGGAAATCGCGGCCTCCAGGCTGGACTCCGACCGGCGGCATGCGCTCGGAATGGGCGGAAACTGAGGACTGCGCGTAGGGACAGCGCCTTAAAAGGACTAGGAGCATGCCCTTCGCCCTTTTTTCCGGGCAACTTTTGCCCCTCTCTCAGCATGGGGCCGGGAAATCCCGGCCTTTGGGGGGGCCTCTGACTGTCGGAACGCGCTCGGAATGGGCAGAAACGGAGGCCTGCGCAGGGACCGCATCTCCAAGGGAACCAGGTGTGTCCGTGTGGCCCTCCTTTCGGGGCAACTTTTGCCCCTCTGTCAGGGTGGACCCGGGAAATCCCGGCCTCTGGGCGGGCATCAGACCATGGGAACGCGTTCGGAACGGGCAGAAACAGAGGCCTGCGTGGAGGGACAGCTTCTGAAAGGGAACTAGGTGTGTCCGGGTCACCCTCTTTTTGGGGAAACTTTTGGGCCTCTGTCAGGGTGGGGCCCGGAAATCACGGCCTCCGGGCGGGCCTCTGACCGTCGGAACGTGCTCGTAACAGGCGGAAACGGAGGCCTGCGCGAGGGACAGCGTCTCAAAGAGGACTATGTGTGTCCACGTGGCCCTCTTTTCGGGGCAACTTTTGGACCTCAGTCAGGGTGGGGCCGGGAAATCGCGGCCTCTTGGCGGGCATTCGACTGTCGGAACGCGCACGGAATGGGCGGAAAATAATTTCTGCGCGGAGGGACAGCATCTCAAAGGGGACTAGGTGTGTCCGCGTCACCCTCTTTTTGGGGAAACTTTTGGGCCTTTGTCAGGGTGGGGCCGGGAAATCGCGGCCTCCGCGTGGGCTTCCAACCGTCGGAACGTGATCGGAAGGAGCAGAAACGGAGGCCTGCGCGAGGGACAGCATCTCAAAGGGGGCTAGGTGTGTCCGTGTCACCCTCTATTCGGGGCAACTTTGGGCCCTCTGCCAGGGTGGGGCCGGGAAATCGCTGCCACTGGGTGGGCCTCCGACCGTTGCAATGCGCTCGGAATGAGCGGAAATGCAGGCCCGCGAGGAGGGACAGCATCTCAAAGAGGACTAGGTGTGCATGCGTGGCCCTTTTCTCGCGGCAATTTTTGCTCCAATTTCAGAGTGGGTCCGGGAAATCGTGGCTTCTGGGCGGAAATCCGACCGTCTGAACGCGCTCGGAATGGGTGGAAATGGAGGCCCCCGTGGAGGGGCAGCGTCTCCAAGAGGACTAGGTGCGCGCACATCCCCCTCTTTTCTGGGCAACATTTGGCCCTCTGTCAGGGTGGGCCAGAAAATCATGACCTCTGGGCAAGCCTGCGACTGTCGGAACGTGCTCGGAACGGGCAGATACAGAGGCCTGCATGAAGGGACAGCGTCTCACAGAAAACTAGGTGCGCGTGCATCTCCCCCCTTTCAGGGCAACTTTTGCCCCTCTGTCAGCATGGGGCCAGGAAATCCCGGCCTTTGGGGGGGCATCAGACCATGGGAACGCGTTCGGAATGGGAAGAAACGGAGGCCTGCGTGGAAGGACAGCGTCTCAAAGAGGACTAGTTTCGCGAGCTTCGCCCTGTTTTCCGGGAAACTTTTGCCCTCTGTCAGGGTGGGGCCGGGAAATCCTGGCCTTTGGGCTGGCCTCCGACCGTCGGAACGCACTCAGAACAGGCAGAAAAGGAGACCTGCGGGGAGGGACAGCGTCTCAAAGAGGAACAAGTGCGCGAGCATGGCCCCTTTTCGGGGCAACATTTGCCCCTCTGTCAGAGTGGGGATGGGAAATCGCGGACTCCGGGAGGAACTCTGACCGTCGGAACGCGCTCAGTACAAGTGGAAACCGAGGCCCCGCGGAGTGACAGCTTCTCCAAGAGGACTAGGTGCGCGCACATCCCCCTCTTTCGGGGCAACTTTTGGCCCTCTGTCAGGGTGGGCCGGGAAATCGCGGCCTCTTGGCGGGCATTCGACCGTCGGAACGCTCACGGAATGGGCGGAAACGGATTTCTGCGCAGAGGGACAGCGTCTCCAGGAGGACTAGGTGGAAGCGCGTCACCCTGTTTACGGCTCAACGTTTGCCCCACGGTGGGTCCAGGAAATCGCGGTCTCCAGGCGGGCCTCCGTCCATCAAACCGCACTCGGAACGGGCGGAAATGGAGGCCTTCGCAGAGGGACAGCGTCTCAAAGAGGAGTAGGTGTGTCCACGTCGCCCTTTTTTCGGGGCAACCTTTGCCCCTTTTCAGGGTGCCGCCGGGAAATCGCAGCCTCCGGGCGTGCATCCGAACATGGAACGTGCTCGGAAAGGGCAGAAAAGGAGTCCTGCGCGGAGGGGCAGCATCTCAAAGAAGACTAGGTGTGTCCGCGTGGCCCTCTTTTCGGGGCAAGTCTTGCCCATCTGTCAGGGTGGTGCCGGGAAATCGCGGCCTCCGGGCTGGACTCCGACCGGCGGAATGCGCTCGGAAAGGGCGGAAACGGAGTCCTGCGCGGAGGGACAGCATCTCAAAGTAGACTAGGTGTGTCCGCGTGGCCATCTTCTCGGGGCAACATTTGCTCTAATGTCATAGTGGGTCCGGGAAATCACGGCCCGCGGACGGACCTCCGACCGTCGGAACGCGTTCAGAACAAGCGGAAACGGAGGCCCCAGTGGAGGGACAGCGTCTGCAAGAGGACTAGGTGCGCGCACATCCCCCTCTTTTCGGGGCAACTTTTGCCCCTCTGTCAGTTTGGGGCAGGAAAATCGCAGCCTTGGGTCAGGCCTTCGACCGTCGGAACGCGCTCGGAACACGCAGAAACGAAGGCCAGCACGGACGGACAGCTTCTCAAAATGACTAGGTGCGCACGCGTTGCCCTGTTTTCGGGGCAACTTTTGCCCCTTTGTCATGGTGGAGCTGGGAAATAGCGGCTTCCGGGCGGGCCTCCGACCTTCGGAACGTGCTCGGGATTGGCGGAAACGGAGGCCTGCGTGGAGGGACAGCGTCTAAAAGTTGACTAGGTGTGAACGTGGCCTTCTTTTCGGGGCAACTTTTGCCCCTCTGTAAGGGTGTGGCCAGGAAATCGCGGCCTTTGGCGGGCCTCCAACCGTCAGAACGCTTCTGAACGGGCGGAAATGGAGGCCTGCACAGAGGGACAGCTTGTCAAAGAGGACTAGGTGTGTCCGCGTGGCCCTCTTTTTGGGGCAACTTTTGCCCCTCTGTCAGAGTGGGGCCGGGAAATCTCAGCCTCTGGGCCTGCGTCTGAAAGTGGAAGGCGCTCGGAATTGTGGAAATGGAAGCCTGCGCTGAGGGACAGCGTCTCAAATAGGACTAGGTGTGTCCACATGGCCCTCTTTTCAGGGCAACTTTTGCCCCTCTGTCAGGTTGGGGCCGGGAAATTGCGGCCTTCGGGCGGGCGTCCGACCGTTGGAACATGCTCGGGACATGTGGAAACGGAGGCCTGCGCGGAGGGACAGTGTGTCAAAGAGGACTAGATGTGTCCGCGTGGCCCTCTGTGCAGGGCAACTTTTGCCCCTCTGTCAGAGTGGGGCCAGGAAATCTCAGCCTCTGGGCCTGCGTCTGAAAGTGGAAGGCGCTCGGAATTGTGGAAATGGAAGCCTGCGCTGAGGGACAGCGTCTCAAATAGGACTAGGTGTGTCCACATGGCCCTCTTTTCAGGGCAACTTTTGCCCCTCTGTCAGGTTGGGGCCGGGAAATCGCGGCCTTCGGGCGGGCGTCCGACCGTTGGAACGTGCTCGGGACATGTGGAAACGGAGGCCTGCGCAGAGGGACAGTGTGTCAAAGAGGACTAGATGTGTCCGCGTGGCCCTCTGTGCAGGGCAACTTTTGCCCCTCTGTCAGAGTGGGGCCGGGAAATCGCGGCCCCCAGGCGGGCTTCCGATTGTCGGAAAGCGCTCAGAATGAGCGGAAACGGAGGCCTGCGTGGAGGAACAGCGTCTCAAAGAGGTCTAGGTGTGTCCGTGTCGCCCTGTTTTCGGGGCAACGTTTGCCCATCTGTCAGAGTGGGGCCAAGAAATCGTGGCCCCCAGGCGGGCCTCCGATTGTCGGAACATGCTCGGAATGAGCGGAAATGGAGGCCTGCGTGGAGGGACAGCGTCTCAAATAGGACTATGTGTGTCCGCGTGGCCCTTTTTTCGGAGCAACCTTTGCCCCACTGTCAGAGTGGGACCGGGAAATCGCGGCCTCCGGGCGGTCCTCCAACCGTCAGAACGTGCTTAGAATGGGTGGAAACGGAGGCCAGCGTGGAGGGACAGCGTCTCCAAGGGGACTAGGTGGACGCGCGTCCCGCTGTTTTCGGGCACAGTTTGCCGCTCTGTCAGCGTGGGGCCGGGAAATCGCGGCCTCCGTGCCATCCTCCGACCGTCGGAATGCTCTCGGAACGGGCAGAAATGGAGGCCTGCACGAAGGACAGTGTCTCAAAGAGGACTAGGTGCGCGCGCTTCGCCCTGTTTTCCAGGCAACTTTTGCCTCTCTGTCAGGGTGGGGCCGGGAAATCGCGGGCTCCAGACGGAACTCTGACCGTCGGAAAGTGCTCAGAACAAGCAGCAATGGAGGCGACCACGGAGGGACAGCATCTCCAAGAGGACTAGGTGCGCACATCCCCCACTTTTCACGGCAACGTTTGGCCCTCTGTCAGGGTGGGCCGGGAAATCGCGACCTCCGGGCGGTCCTCCGACCGTTGGAACATGGTCGGAACGGGCAGAAACAGAGGCCTGCGCGGAGGGACAGCGTCTCAAAAGGGACTGTGTGTGTCCTCATGGCCCTCTTTTCGGGGCAACTTTTGGACCTCTGTCAGGGTTGGGCCGGGAAATCCTGGCTTTCGGGCTGGCCTCCGACCGAGGTAACACGCTCGGTATTGGTAGAAACGGAAGCCTGCGCGGAAGGACAGCATCTCACAGAGGACTATGAGTGTCCGCGTGGCCCTTTTTTCGAAGCAAATTTTGCCCCTTGGTCAGAGTGGGGCCGGGAAATCGCGGCCTCCGTGAGGGCTTCCGACCGTCGGAACGCAGTCAGAACTGGCAGAAACGGAGACCTGCGTGGATGGACAGCGTC
>NW_025336624.1:0-310237 GCF_004798865.1 Varanus komodoensis
AGGCTGTCATTCAAAATCTGACTGCCAGAATTCGGGGAAAACCTATTAATATAAGTATCATTCAAGTCTATGCTCCAAGAACAGATGGAGAAGAAGAAACCAAAAGCTTTTATGCAGCTGTTCAAGAGGAATCTGAGAGCAAGACATGCTGATAATCACTGGTGACTGGCCTACCCAAGTAGGAAGCAAAGCGGAGTGCAGTGTTGTAGGACAATTTGGCCTAGGAGTAAGAAATGAAGCCAGAGAGTGGCTCACAGAATTGTGTGATGCCAACAATCTGTTTATCACAACCACATACTTCAAGCAACCAACCAGATGAGTGTGTGGAAGGACATCACCAGACGGCCAATACAGAAATCAAATAGACTATGTAATTGGAAGCAAAAGTTGGAGAAGCTGTATTCTCACCGCCAAAGCAATAGCAGGCGTAGATTGCATAGTAAGATAAAGCATTTCTTCTTCCCAAAGTTTATCATTTGCATAACTATTTTTGGATCAGTCTCTCTTTCATCAGCACTCAGTGCTGCTTATATGCGTATAATTCCTAAACCAGATAAGAGATCATACCCCCTGTTTCGTTTATCAGTGTTGATTAGGGGTGTGTGAGGAATCCATTTTGGGGGTGGGAATCTGTCGGACCCCTTGGGCTCAGCCCCCTGGACTCTGGCCTGCTTTGGTGTGGCTGAACGCCTGAGCTCCTGGGAAGAGCACTCGGCATGCATTTCGCACATGCCAGGCACTGAGCCCTGTGCACCGCGCAAGCACTTGGCCCCTTTTTGTGCCACGTGCAGCAGCCTTTGGTTATGCCGCTGCGTGTAATGCAGAAGAAGGTTTGTTCTGTGAGCATCGGTGAGCTTCCCCTTGGCTCAGCTCACTTTCTGAGAGTGGGTTGAGCATGAGGGGATGTCTGTGAATGCTGGAGTGACAAGACTCCACGGAGCTCTAATGCATCCTTAATGTTGTTCTTAAAGCACTAACTGCAGTTTTGACTGATGGATTATAACATGTTATTACCACATCAATCCAGCTGGATCAGGTAGGATTAATTAAAAATAGGCAGGGGGCTGATCATCTTAGATTGGCGGTTGATATGTGTGGATTAAATAAGATGGAACTGACACAACTGCCATGTTCTTTCTGGATGCAGAGCAAGCCATTCATAAAAGGTATTGGAAATGTATCTTTCCCGCATTGAGAAATTGCAGTTTTCCCCCAGAGTGTCAAAAATGGTTTACAATGTTATATGAAACTCTTAGAGCCAGTGTTTGTACTAGTGGATCCCTATTTCAGCTTTCTTACTTGCAAGAGGTACTAGGCACATATGTTCTCTTTTCCCATGGATATATTTGGAATCCTCATGTTTCCATGCTCAACAACATACAAGTATGCATGGATTTGTGCATAAGCCTTAGAATAGCAGTGCATTCTTTGTGCTGATGATATTCTATTTTTTATTTTGGAATACCATTCATCTGTTGCAGCTTCCATGCAGATGATTAATGATTTTGGATATATATCTGGTTATTATATTACTGGTCAAAGTCAGAACTTATATCCATTGGAGCTAATACACCCCATAGAATATTACCTAATTGGCAAGTTTATTTAGTTAGTTAGTTAGTTAGTTAGTTAGTTAGTTTATTTATAAAATTTGTACGCCATCCAATTACTAATGTCTCTGGATGGCTAACAGCATAAATAAATGGACGACCCACTCTGGCTCCAATTAATAAAATACAATAATAAAATTCAAAGTTAGACTTTGTATTGAGTCTATTACTTACCTTGAAATACTTGTCCTAAGAGTCATATTACAAATGATTAAGTTAAATTTGAGTAAATTGATTAGTAAGATCTCAAGGGTAATTGGCATATGGGCCATTATAAAGCTAAGTCCATGGGGTAGGGTGAATACACTTAAAATGAATGTAAGACCTTGAATTATTTCTTGTTACTTGGTGTGAGTGAACTAAGTGTGCTGGGCTGGGACATTTTCAGTCAAAAACCACACATTTTAAAAGGGTAGAACAAATCTGAGCCTGCCTCCTGCACCACTGTCTCATCCACACATTGGGATGCCTTTGCTTTGCCTGCCTAGCTGGTCCTACAGGTGAAGCAGGTAGCATTTTAGAGAACTCCTGGACTTCCTGGTCCTGGATTTCAACTGTCTACCTAGCAACCTACATTTGGCTTCCAGGACCTCATGATTTTGCTGCCCTGTGCCCTGTGCCTGCTCACACAGTGTCACCACCAAAATAGGTTTGCCGTTCACAACAAGCTCTGTCAAGACCTACAACTACTTTTCGTTTTCCAACAGTCTGTGAGCTTCCATCTTGCCAGACTAAAGCAGCAAAGTAGTTTTGCACCACCACCAAGTTATCTGGAGAGGCTTCTTGGTCCAAGAGGATGAAGGTTAGTGGAAGACCCATTTATTGGATTGCATGATCTCTGCAGTGTTTCTATAGAAACTTTCACCATATCCCCCTGGGACCTGGGAAAACTGACTTACCCCTGATTGGCTAACAAAGATCACCCTGTTACAGATTTAAACATAAAATCAGGGGAATTTATTCATTTATTATTTATTTATTAAAAGCTTTTCTAACCTATCCACCAAGGGATGCAGGTGGTGCAGTGGTTTAAACTGCTGTGCTGCTGGGCTGGTTGATCAAAAGGTCGCCAGTTCAAATCTGCACAATGGGGTGAGTTCCTGTTGCTCCGTCTCAGCTCCTGCCAACCTTGCAGTTCAAAAGCTTGCAAATACAAGTAGATAAAAAGGTACCACTTTGGTGGGAAGGTAACAGTGTTCCATGCACTTCGGTGTTCAGTCATGCCAGCCACATGACCACGGAGACTGTCTGTGGACAAACGCTGGCTCCCTCGGCTAGGAAACGGAGATGAGCACCGCCCCCTAGAGTCAGGCATGACTGGATTTAACATCAAGGGGAAACCTTTACCTTTACATAATTAATTAATATTATTAGAACAGATGCCAGGATCAAAGGGATACTAATCCATGGTCAAGAGTACCTGCTGATATGTTTCTGTTCCTATCAAACCCAGAAGGGTTGCCAGCAGTAAAACAAACCTGTCTAAATTCCAGAGCTGCCTGGAACTCCAAATGGGTTATAATCAGTCGATAATGCTCTCTATGAATGTTACTCTGACGAAACACTGTACCCTTCCCCAATTTCGCAGGAAAAGTTATTGCATTCCTGCATGAGGTACTTGAGCATTTTAATTCCAAGGACTTCCTTTAGCCAGTTAACAGGAATTGCAGTTACTCCTGTCAACAACAGTTTGGTGATTAAACAGGAGATCTAGAATGGGAAAAGTATGAAAAGTGTGTTGTGATGCAGGGATGGATAATGTTCCTCAAAGGAATACGCGTACCCAAACTTCCAAATGGCACTGTAACAATGCCAGGAATCTTCAGGCTTTGCTCAAAGGGACAGTCGCCTTTTGAGAGCATCAATCTCAAATTTTTACTTAACTGCATTTCAGATTGGTCAACTTATTCCCAGTAAACAGGAGGATCTTCCACCCACTAGGCTTCTCTGCATCAAAACATGGAACCCTTAACTTTCTGAAGTTCATTCCTGCTCTCTTGGATCAGTTGAAAAATATGTGTTATTAAATCTCTGCAAAATGCTAGCAGCTCCTACATTGCCCTCGTATGCTTTCCTTTACCAGCCCTTTTGGAATCCAGACAAAGATATACAGAATTGTGAATGGAGAGGTAAGGGTTTTTTTTTTTTTTTGGTTCAGTGTCCTCAAGGGCCTTGTGAAGGGACGCAAGGGATTGCTGTAATTCCTAGCAGTAAGTGGGCTGCCACCACCCTTTAGGCTGATGAGGGATTCTGTGACCTTGCAGGACACCCTTGAAGTTATGGAATAGCAGTTCCTCAAGCCTTAGAAATAAGGCTGCAAGGTAAACAACAAAGTTTACACAGCTTAATATGGGACTTCAAGTAGGAAAGAACCAAACAGATCTGCATAGAATCCAAAGCCAAGGCACAAACAAAGACCAAGGGCTACTGTAAGCTGTCCCAAGATGCTAGTGGTGGATAGGAACACAGATCTCCCGAGCCCCAGTCCTGCACTCTTAACCACTACGCCACAGTGGCACTGATACAGGCCAGTGGGTCTACAACCATGCAAACAGGACAAGATAGGGGATAACCCCGTCTAGTTCCTCTGTGTAAAGTTATATGGGAAGATTCTAAACATTGTTTAGATAAACACAGGTCCCCCACTCCCCTAAAGAGCTCCAGAAAGATGGAATCAGTTGCAAAAAGCATCAGAATGTTGAGTCTTAGCTCCATGGTGCACTATATTGTCACCAGTTACCCTGCAAAGAAGATCTCAAGGAGGGAGCCAGTTTGAATTTTGAAGCATATAGGGGATAATGAAACAATTAGCCACTTAGCCATTATGGCTGTGAACACGTTTACATCCTTGTTGAGGAATGAAATGGGCCAGCACAAGTCTGCCAAATGAGGGTGCTTCTCAGGTTTATGCTATCACTTGGGCTTTTCCCCATGTTTCCAGGATTTTGTCACCCATAAATTTACCATTCAGAAGTATTTGAAGGCCTCTGTGAAAAGCAGAGGCATGTTTCTCCTGCTGAACCTTCTAAGATCTTTCTCTCTTTTATTGATGGGGATATGGTTCTAGAAGAGTACAGATTTAGAAATGGCTCTTGAGCCTTCTAGTGCCAGGATTCTGGAATTCACATCTCCTGAGAAACTGATGCATCACAGGAGAGTCCTAAAAGAGAATGACACTCAGCTACTTGTTTTCCCTTTATCACACACGTGTGACAGGAGTAGAGATGGAGACCAATTCTCAAAAATGTTCCTTCTGTTCTTATGGGCTATAGCTAAACAATGTTCTCTACAGAGGTAGTATAAGAACATAAGAATATAAGAAAAGCCATGCTGGTTCAGACCAAAGGTCCATCTAGTCCAGTACTTCATACACATGGTGGCAAACCAGCAGCCCACAGGATCCCTCAAGCAGGACGGGTGCAAGACCTCCTCCAGCCAAGCTCCTCAGCAACTGGCGTGTGCAGGCAGCCCCCTCTGCTGAAGGAGGCAGCACTCAGCCAGCAAGGCTAGGAGCCACTGATGGCCTCCTCCCTCATGGATCCGTCCAGTCCCCTTTTCAAGCCATCCCTTTACCTGTCCTAAGCCTCCCACCAATCCGCTTCATGGGACAACCCCAGTTTGAGTGTAATGGGAGAGGGGGAAAATGTTTACTTTCTCCTCACCATGCATAACCTCTATCATGTCTCCCCTCCCTCACACCAGAGGACAGCAGGCTAGTTTGGGGTACACACACAGCTCTGTCCTGCAAGAAAGGGACATGGCTGGGGCCAGGGCTGGCTGCCACTGCTGAGGCAGCTGCAGTAGCTACAGCACTCTGCCTTCCTGATGGACAATGCCTCCAGGAATGGGTATCTGTGCTTTAGTGTGTCCAGTGTGGTGTGGCAGCTTTCTCCACAGGGTACCTTCCAGATGCATAATGGTCTGTGTTGGCCAAAAATGATGGGGTTCTGTAGTCCAAGGCATGTGAAGGGCACCAAGTGGGATAAAGCTGGATTAGTGCATCCATTTTATGTGGCTGTCTGTAAAGAAAAAGTTTATGTGCAAGCTTGGAGTTTAAAGCAAATTGGTGTCCTGACTGCATGGAAGATTGCAAGCAGCCATTTGCACATGGGCATTTTAAAAAGAAACTTCAGACCACTTCATTAACTTACGGCATATCTGGAGGCAGAGCTAGGAAGAGTCCCTTGAGACTGGAGGGAGTGACAGAAACACGGACCTGCTCTGCAGGATGCCTCAGCAAGCATGCAAGCAAACCAGGAAGGGGGCTATGGAGGGAGATTTTCAGTGGCTTCTTGCCATCATGTCATGAAGTTCTGCTCACCCCCTCAAGTCCAGGCTGCCTGTTGTTGGAAGGGGTTCCTGTGGGAAAGGTATGTTTGGACTACTTCATCAGGGATCCTCTCAAATGCTGAGAGCCAAGCATGCAAAAGCACAAGTTCAAGCGTGAACCAAGTTAAGCTGCATCCTCCTTCCTTCCTCCCAAAGGAAAGCAAGAGGCTAATTTATCTCCAGAGCAATGATGCTGGCATACAGGGCCCAGGTCGCCTGACTCTTGCCCTCAACAGGTTAAGAGGGGTCAGCCATCTCGGATCCATTATGAGACTTTTGCTAGCCTCCCACTGCCCAACAATCATACAAAAGGACAAAGGAGAGGAGAAGTGTTCAGTTTTCTTTTCTTTAAGCTTGTCAAGACAAAACTTGGACAGGAGGTCAGAGGGATATTTTGCAGTTGCTCCTGTGCAAGGTTCAAATATGCTAGATTTCTTTTTATTGATTTGCTTCAGAGATTCACATCAATCTTCTGCATCACACCAGCTTACAGAACAATTCTTCTTGCTGTGTAAAACTGTCTTCTGCAATTGCCATTGTTGACCTCCCCCCTCCCACCCCCGGTCCATCTCCAGGTTTCCTGGATCTTAGAGAACAAACATCACTGCTCAGTGGCTAGATTTCCCTTATTTTATCTTCCCATAAATGTTGAAAGTGAACACTGGAGCTCAAGAAAGGCTGGGCAAGAAGATACATTTGCTACGTAAGGACCAGAATCTTGAAAGTGTGCATGTGGTTAATAGACAGTAAAAGACTGAAATGTCTGGATTCAAATAGTGATCAAGGTTTGGCAGAAATTAATTTAACTAAAATTATTTCTTAGTCTGTAATAATCTATTAATACAATCAAGCCTGATGTGCAAGTAAGACATTTTCAGGCCTGGAATATTTCATTGGACAACTAAGCATTGTGAGAAAATAGACTACATGTGTGTAATGTGAAGGCAATTAGTACAAATTCTTAAGAAGACTCAGGATGTAGTAAATTGCTTTTGTGTGTGTTAACCCAGGATATAATCTGTGTCACTTATGTCTTACCTTTTGTTCTGAGGCAAGATGGAGCCAGTGCCCATTTTAAATTAACTTCAAAGATAAGATTGGTGCATCTGTGATAGTTGCAGTTTGCATTCCACAGTAATAGTTTAGGTTTCTCTTTCCTCTGTATAACCCAGGGATACTATATAAGCAAAGGGCATGCCCCTTGTTGCTGTAAGAGAACAACCTGACAACTTCCTCCCTCTCTCCCCCACAATTGCGGATGTGCCTGCTGTACTCACTCAAGTAAACCTAAATGCAGAGTGAAGTTTGTTTTTTTCCACACTGGTAAGATTTAGATCCAAGATATTTTAGCTGTTCAGGGTTTGGTTTAGAACCTCTCCAACTCAAGCCATTTGTTTGCAAGTTGACTGAAGCTAGCTCAGATCCAAACTGTTTTTGCAAAATAATAGATTAGAGTTGTATAACGAGTTTTGCATAGGCTCTGAAGTAATTTCTAATTAGTTTCTTTCCTAGCAAACAAAGAGATGTCTAGACTGGAAGTTACAAAGGGCAGAAGACTGAAATATTTGACCTTTAAGCATGGGGAAATTACACATCTTCATATACTGAAGGTGATGCTAACCAGAACAAAGGCAACACTGGAAGGGCAGGTACACAGAAGGCAGGATTGGTTTACTGTGCAAATGCAGGATCTGGCCGCACCTTTGGCAATCTTCTTGCACCTAGAACAAATACAGCAATTCCAAGATGCTGAGAGGAGAAGGAAACCTTTTTATTTGTAAATGCCCCCTTATTTGAAAAATAATACATTGCTCCGGCCAGCCTGCTGCACTGCAGCCACAGACTAACCAAAGTGATAAATGCGCAAGGACACAGCTTGTTTTTCTCCGACTTTGGAAGTGCAGCGAGAAAGGGGAAGTTCCTGGCAGTTTGGAAGGAATGATCAAGGAATAACTTTTCTTCATTGAAAATCTAGTCTGGACTTGGGTGATAGATTGCTGAGACTGATGAAAAACGTGCTTGCAAAGGGAGCATCATATCAGGGCTGGTGTGGGGAGGGGCCCACATGCTGATTCCTGAGCCCAATGTGATGCGGCAGTAAGGGGAGAAAGTGACATGTCAAGTCAGCTCGTAATTGATCTGGAGTGCCAATTTGCTGAAACTAAATATTTGGCTTGTGCTCTCAGGATGTGCTCAAACAAACTTCAATTAAAGAAGAATGAGGCTGCAAGAGAGACAAGGGACCATCACTAATGCCGCCGCACATTCTAAGATCCAGACACAGTCAATCGATCTGGAAAGGTTGTAGTGAGCTGCTATGGCATACTCATTGCCTTTGCTGCAGTAAACTACTGACCACACAAAGTCAAACTTTGAGCTCTGTGTCCCACCTCTCTCCCACCACAATCACATCAAACCAATTCTCTAGAGAATCAAGAGGAAAGACGAGCATGATGCTCCATTTTTATAATTCATACAGTTTACTAATGAAAGAGACCAAAAAGGCCTCGGGGAAGTGCAAATATTCCAGCCATTGCAGTAGATGCTGATGGACAAATCAGATTATATCTTGTTCACTGTAGTTTTTCATACTAGGTACCTTTTCGGCATTAATCCACATTCATCCATTAATCCACAAAATGTCCACATCTGCGTGAAAACTGGTACTCAAATACATTTCTGAACACTTAAACAACCATGTTTCAACACATTCTCTCGGAAAATACATATTGCTAAATATAGCCACACATTTGTTCATACAACTTTTCAACTGAGATCTGCATTGAAAAATTTAGAGTATGAAATGCAAAGGATCAGGATAACTGCATACTGTGCATCTGAGCTTGGGAAGTTAGTTCATGTCAAAATTTGGGGTAAGCAAAGGTCATTCCTACCCATGATGCAGTCGGACTGCCCCTCAGGTCAGAAACTGAGGTCGCTGAACAGCCTGGTGAGAACATCTGGAGAACCGCAGCGAAGGGGGCAGAGGCAAGCAGGCAAACCTCCTATTAGCTTAGTAAGGACAGAGCTATGAATTAGCTGTGTTTCACTTGTGAAATTGCCCAGAATCTATCTTTCCTTTTCAGGATTGACAAACATGTTTGTTGTTTTGTTCTAACATGGAGGGATGGTGAAAAGAATTACTAATTCTTTTAATTAATTACTCACAAATGAACTGCAAACACAGGCTGCACTATTCATTCCTACTTTAAAGTAACTCAAAGTAGCTCATGCTTGTTTGAAACTTGTGTCATTCTACATATAAATATTAAATTTATCTAATGTAAACTAATCTGTCCAGCCAAATCAGATGCTCTCTGAGGCTCATCACCACCTAAGCCCGTGGCAGGAAGTACACCAAGAGGTATCATTTTCAGATTTTGAGACAGTGAAATGAAAGAAAAAATCTTGCAGGCGGCCAGATAGATGAAAGGCATAATGGAGATAGTATTCCCCCACTGCAAATTTGGCAATAAACACTGTACCAAAAAAATGACTTTTTTGTTGTGTGTGTGTATGTAAGAGAGAGAGAGAGATTCTTTTATAGAGTCTGTATGAAAAAGGGTATCCCCTGCAAGTAGGGTTATCCTACCAAGTTGTTTTTATGCTACCAAAAAAAATATATCTTGCTAGAAGTCATAACAAATATCTGTCTACCACTGGATTTATCTCAGGACTTAGCAAAAGAGCAGAATATAGACAGAGTTCCTGGTAAAGATTGTGATGGTTGATCAATTTTCTGCAATGAGATAACAAAAAGTGTGTGTGGGGGGGGGAGGAGAGACCTAATTGAAGCAAATCATCCCTTTTCTTCTAGACATTTATTTATTTTTTTATTTAAAACATTTTATGCCGCCCCCATCGCAACGAAGCCTTGGGGCAGCTCACAACAGGGTACAAAGTACATAAATACATAAATAATAACAATATAACAATTTAAAAAAATTGTTTAAAAGCCCCCGGTGCATCTCGGCTAAAAATTTAAAATCCTATTAATTCAAATAATTTAACAATTAAAATAAATTTTAAATAAAAAGGTCTTAGCCTTTGACTTGTATTAACCTGGGAAAGAATAAGGGAGCATATATACAAATATTTCATAGGAGAATGAATACAGTCTTACCACAAAGACACCTCTTTTCTTTCTTTTTTTAAACTCTTTTCTTACTGAATGTTAAACTTAATGTGCAGATGTAAGTTAAGCATGATTTATTTATAATGACTATAATGTAGCATGTTCTGAAGTTTTATGCCCATGAATGGGGCTTTGGTCTCTCTTCCTTCTACATGAGAAAGCACATCTGTTGCTTCTTGTCTAATGAAGAAGGTAAATGGTTGTGTTTATTCTTGTTAGATCTATCCGCTCAGGTTAATAAAAAGGGTGGAAGATAAATGCAGAGAAGGAAGCAAAGTGAAATCAGAACAGTGGCATAATATTCCAGAACAAATGATGTTGAATACATGGCATCTGGAAAATAGGTCTAAAATCTCACTGTTTCCAGACAATTACATGTAACATGCAATTACATGTTACCAGACAATTACAGGTTACATGTATTGCCTAAGGATCACACCGATAAGAAAATAGTGGTTCTTTATTAAATAACAATTCACCACGGACAGGGAAAAGTTATATGGCAATTCCAAAGCAAGGGAGGTGGCAACCTTGGTCTTTAGAACTGCTTCTGACTTAGAACTTCTGGATATATTATGAGATCCAATGGGAGATTCATATTATTAAAGATGTGTGGAAACAAAAACAAGTTTACTACAGGATCAATGTAGTGCTCCAGTTTGGATCAAATCAAAATGTTAACCACAATTTTAAAGAGAAATTCAAATGGGAAAGAGGTCATACCAGCAAGAGGTTTTATTTATTGGATTGTAATACTGACCAAAAGAGGATGAAATCAAATAGTACAGATAATGGATTTGCACACCTGCTGAATAACTATAATTTGATTGATTCCTAGAAATTCTTAAAACCAGCAGAATAATTTTCAACTGTACTCAAATCAGCATGATATTTATGCAAGGATAAGCTACATCCTAAATCTTTAAAGTACAACATAAAATTAGTCTTAATAGCCAAACCATTTTTTTCTTAACATGCTTCTAAGTTTAAGTTTTACTGAAAGAAATACCATCACATAATTGTGCATGAACTTTAGTACTGGATCTTTTATTTAAAAAACTGTGGACAGACCTTCACAGTATTTGAAGTTCAGATATATCAAATGGATTTCTCTTGGACACATTGAAAGCAATTGTGAGATGAAGATGGATTGGTGAGTAGAGTTATTTAAAGAAAAATATGATGAAAAAGGACAATGAAAATCAGAAGTAGATCACAAAAATGAACAAATATATAAATATACAAAAGCAAGAAGAATTGATGCACAAGATAAGAAATGCATCACAATGTATCATTCAAATATATTATGAATCTGATATTTACATTTTGGCTAATTAGCTGATACTACATAGAAGAAACAGTTAAAATAGAATCATTACAATCAGTGAGTTAGCATCAAATATTAGGTATCTGCACAGAATTTGAAGCTTTCCTCACTGGTCAAATGAACACAAATAAATGCTCACCCACAAAAATTAAAACTATCTCTATGGAAGAGATCCAAACAATCAGTATGGCACAGTGTTTACAGAGCTGGACTCAGGAAATCTCGCTTGTGGTGCCCCCTTGGCCATGAAACTTGCTATGTGACTTTGAGCCAGTTCATGATGCTCAGCCTAATCTACTTCACAGGGTTGTTCCAAGGATAAAATAGAGAGGAAGAGGATTCACTCTGAGTTTCTTTAGGAAAAAAGCAGAGTATAAATTTAATAAAGAAGAGCCAACTCACAGACTTGTGGGCTAAAGTCAAACAATAACTCATTTCTGGGGGTTTTGGGCAGTGCCATATATTTGTTTTTGGCTGATGGTGTGGTTACCTGTGCAGAAAATGTTTTACATAATGGAAGACATCTCAGATTCTTGTCTGCCTACAGAGTGAAATCCTTCTCAGCTTCACTGTGAGCAGATACGGACATCATCAAATCACCTGTCACCAACATTGTATGCTATTGAGGAAGCAAATCATTATCCTTTCAATTTTCATTTTTCAGGCAACCCTTCCTCAGACCAAATATTGGGACATTTATATGAAAGAAGTTTATACAAAAGCTGCCAACATCCACATTATCACACAATATTTTCAGGCACAATTGAAAACACCCTATAAGCATTGTCTAGCATATTTTGATTAAAATGCTTTTCCTGGAGTTGTTAGGTCCTGTTGGGACACCTACGAAAGTGGGTTGCCAAAGTGTAGCTATTTTAAAAAAAACTGTAAGGGAGGATGTTAAATTGTTCAACAATATTTCTTTTATCATATGCCACTTTATGAGTTTTCTTAAGTCTCTTTTTTTAAAGTCCACTGATTTTTGTTGCTTTACCTCTATACAAGGTGGGTCCTGCTCTGTGTCTGAGGTGTGGGCAAAAAACAGGTCTTTGAAACTGCAGGAAGTTATTATTTTACATTTAGAAGTGTTTGATATAATCCTTTACTCTTCAGGCAAACTTTTTCTTCTGTTTTGATTCTGTAAGATTTAGAACCTGCTGCTAGGGAGCCTGTGATAAATTTGTCTATAGAATATTTAGGTCTTCTAAGTAATCTCCTAAGAGGGGGCATCTCATTTTACAAATACCACAGAATCTGTGCCATGATACAGGCAATGTTCTTGCAATGACTGCAATACTTCTGTTGTCTGTCCAGCAAATGGTAGAGCTTTACGTGTGTGTACACCACTCTAAAAACTGTTATAAACATGTTATTCCTACCAAAGCCATCACATAGTTTTCAGAATGTTTCCAGGAAACATAGGCAGGCTTGCCATGGAGAGATTTGTGCATGGAAATGTCACAGTTATCAGAAAGACCATACTAGTCAGACCTCATGTGGAATAATGTGTCTCTTTCTGGGCACCAAGATATAAGAAAGATGCAGAAAAAATAGAAAGGCTGTGGAGAAGAGCAACAAAAATGATCCAGGCTTTGGAAACACTGCCCTATGAGGAGAGGTTGAGAGAACTGGGCATGTTCAACCTCAAGAAGAGAAGGCTGGAGGGGGGGCATGATATCCCTCTATAAGTACCTCAAAAGCTGTCACAAAGAGGAAGGTCATGATCTCTTCTTGTTGATACCAGAGTGCAGGAAACAGAATAATCAACTCAGTGACAACCCAGATTTAGGCTAGATATCAGGAAAATTCCTCACTGTCAGAGCAAGAGGACAGTGGAACCAGCTGCCTAGAGAAGTAGTGGGCTCTCCCACACTAGAGACATTCAAAAAGAAACTGAACAGTCATCTGAGAGGGATGGTATAAATTGGTGATCTGCAATAGCATGGGGGTTGCATCCAAAGGCCTTCTTGGCCTCTTCCAACTCTACTATTCTGTGATTCTATAATTCTATGAAAACAGAAGCTCAAATGATGCATTGGGATCTTTCACCACTCACGTTTTTGTTTGTTTTGGCTTGTGGCCAAGTTTTCCCAGTAGCGAATTTAAAAGGAATTCAGCAATTTGCTGCATGGCTGGCTTCCATGACTGGTTGATATGAAATCACCCCTTCCTTTCAGTGATAATCAATGATATATTGATTTTTATCTTATTTATTTATTAAAGCTTTTATATACCATTCATTAGCAGCGAGCTCCTAGAATGGTGTCCAACACATCATTGGGATACACTGAAACCTCCTGTGTCTAGTGAAGGCCTATTACCATATACGACTAATTAGAAAACAAGTACTTCCATTTCAAAATACCAGAGTTTACAAATTTTCAGAATTCTTTTCTATAGATGCAGCCAGTTCAGCAGTGCACCATGGTCTTCTGAAGGTGACTCACCAGAACATCTGTATGTTTCCTGTGGACAAACTTCTGTACCTGCTGCACACAGGGAAAAGATAAGCTATCCACTCAGAGGAGAAAATTACACTGAGCAGATGGATTTTAATCTTCGCAATCCCAAAGCAATCTAAGAGACACTGAATACATTATTTTGGGATGGCCATGAGAGTTTGCCTTAGTTCTGTTCATACAGGGATACAAGTTATAGCAATATATGTCTTCCGGTTTATAAAACAGACAAACAACATTAGAGAGCCACAGCTCCCTCCAAAGAGAGCATCTCTGAGTTCTAGAGAGCCTGGAAAATGAGCAGCAGGAATAAAACTCTTGACGACCCTGACCTCTAACTGCATTTGTTTCCATACAGCATCCCTTCTCTGTGCAATGTTATGTCAGTACAGCGGGACCCATCCACAGCCAGACATAGGGGTTGTGGCTGCAGGTGACTGCCCTCCATTAGAGCAGCAGCCAAGTCCCTCTTGGCCAGTTCCAGGGGTTCCTTGAGAACAGGAGGGAGAGGGAATTCGCCCCTTAAATAGAAGAAGGAGTACACAGCTTCGACAGAAGTCCAAGCAGGCTGAACGGGGAGTTTTCCATGAAAAAGCATGCTGACTTAATTAGTCAGCTGTGCTGATTTCCAGTTGGCTATAAATTAGATCAGACAGAGCTGTTCTTTGTGACAAACAACAAGCATTGTTATCCACATTCTCTGACTGCGTTAAAAGTAATTGGTTTCTAGATTTCTGGCCTGTTTATTGGGCATTCTTGGATACTCCTGCCTGACTTGAAACTTCAGACACACACAGACCGTACGGACTTGACTCTTGAACTGAACTGAACTGAACTGAATTGAACTGATGATTCTTAGGAAGGTAACACAGAGACCCAGCATTTGTGGGCACAGGGCAGGAAAAGTTAGGTAAAGCAGATGACTATACATCAGAAGCTTCTGATCCTCTAGAGAATAATGGTACACAATTATTCCAAAAGCAGTCATGAAATTCAGAGGCTGCCTTTTTATTATCTATGGCAGCATAGCCATCAAGAAAACAACCATGAGCTTTGAACTCTCCACCCTTTAATGCATGCTGAATCAGAACTTTATGTTCTATATAGCTCAGCCATTAAGTTGAGAGGTCGAAGAATGACATACTCTTTCAGATATGCATCTCATGGGGCTATGGCAATGAGGAGTTCTTTCAGAAACCTGAAACCTCTACCATGTGGAAGTCAAGTACTGTCATGGGTCTGTTACTAACTCTTCTTAACATGTTCCTTACTTTTCAAAACTCCTCTTAAGTCCTGTATCAGATCCATGGTTTTGTTTCTTTAGCTGATGCATGCATGCTCTGAAATTGTAACATCTTGCTTCCATAAAGGCCAGCTTCATACCAAGCTAAAAAGATCTCTTTATTCCAAGGCATCATATATTTTAAACCATAGCCCCCTGCTTTGGGCAGTGCACCCATGTGATACTGATTTTCTGGCATGTTAAAAATGAAGAAAATAAGCCTTGCAAGTACAAAAACCCAAAGTATTGAAACCTTAGAGAGTACCATAGGAAGAAGACAAGGAAATCAGTGAATGTTAGTTATATCTGACCTTTTAGTCTGGTACATACTGATTCTTCCTCGAGTATTTTTAATTGCAAATTTTAGCAAAACAAAACCAGAAAAGAAAACAGAAAACAAATGTAGCTACATAGATTAATTTTACTTAATGCATATGTATGTGTATGAACTTTCAAGACAAAAACATTTATGTATTTATTTTACATAAGCTTCAGCAAAGGCCAACTGAAGATCTATACATGTGTCTCTGTGTTACTGGCATCTAGATACTACTGTTTGGTGTTCAATCCACTGCATTATTAAAGGTAAGCATTTACCCTTCTAATGTTGTAATATCAGGCTTTAAGTTGTCAAAAATGTGTAAAAAATCCATTTATGTTGATTTTACATTAATTTCCAGGAAGTAAGGAGAAATCTAAAAGGACATCTATGTGCTTTGGGTTTTGATGGTTGTAAGCAGAGGAAATATTAATATTAAAGAATGTTCCAATACACATTTTATCCATATTATAACCACCTCCTAAAAAGAGGCAACTACTGGACATATGATTAAATCACCCAGAGAGCTTTGGCTATGGGAGGTATAGAGGAGATGATGATGATAGCAATAGCAATATTACACCTCTGGAAGTTAGCTGACTATTATTAAAGAGGTGTTGTGGTATCCAATAGACACAAGAACTTGAATAACCTAGGATCCATTGACCCTACAGGTACAGAAGTTAATGTGACAATTCACTGATTAGACAAATTAGGGCAATCTCATTCCATTCCTGCTTAAGACCCTATGTATTGTATGTATTCACAGACAAGTATTTTAAGCATGCATAACAGGCTAATATAGCTGATCAGCCTCAAGTATTTCTAAAAGTAGAGGAGACTGCAAAGCTGTAAAAGCAGGATGATCAATTCTAACCACTTTAGCAATTGCAAGTATTGCCACTCAGCTATGGCAGACCAATCTTATTTGGTACACAAAGCTAAACATAACAAAACAATACTCATATATCCCAACTAATTCATCCAAGAAAAAAAAACTAGTCCAGTGCCTCCCACCAAAAAGAAATCTTATAAAACGGTAAGCGTGGGTTTCCCCATAAGCAAATGAAGAGAACTGTAATTGATATGATACTGCCCACCACACATCTATAACAGCTGTAAATGGGGGAGGAACCCTATCTTTTTTAATATGTTGAGATACTAATTCCATCCATGTAGAAAGAGGATCCAGACAAGAAGATTTTAAAACTGACTAATGTGTAAAAGCTAATCTAAGTGGCAAAGATCAGCATTTTGTACAAGTCAACAAAAAGGCCCAATAATATAAAGAAAGATCCAGAAAACCAAACCCACTTTCTTTACATTTACACCCTTCTCAAGGATATTTGTGATGCAGGAGGAAATTTTATAACACAAAGCATTATCTTTGAGAAAAATATTTGCCACATTTGAAGAAAGGAATCCCAGGTATAACATAAACAATCCAAAATATAATATTCCATCTAAGCATTTTATCTTTACCCCACATATTCAGCTTTAAAGATGCTATTTACATCCTGTGAAATCTCATTGGTCAACACATTTAAAGTTAGCTTAATCATTTAAGATAAGTATTGCCATATAGGTATTTGGGGACTATCGAAACTGCCAGTTATTTCTAATAAGCATCAGAGCTCTAATAAGCATCAATAAGCCTGAGTTTGACCAGTTAATTGAACAGCCAGAGAAATCACTAAAAAAATCAATTGCATCAAAGCTGGAATAGATGCCTGGAGTTTCAAAATAAACAATAAAAGGTCATCAGTATGAAGAATAATTTAAAATTTTAAAAAATCATGCACAAAACTCTGAATACTAGTATTTGGTCTCATAGCACATTCCAGGGGTTCCAATAGAATGTGCCAGGGAACAAATATCAGTGGAAAAAGTGGAGACACCATAATAATACTGCAGTGTTTCATAAACTCTTATGGGATTCTGCTCTGCCACAGATATATTTGAAAAGGATTCAACTTCTGATCGAAGAGGGTGGATTTGGCTTCCCTAATCTTCCTTTATATCATCAAGCCTATATGTTGACTTGTACTAACTTTTGGTCTTTTCTGAACAGGTTAGATTCTTCCTACCTCGTCAGTTCTGGAATCTTAACACATGGATCCAAATGTTTGCACTGGGCACTCTCTATATTAAAACAGTTGGATATCTTCCACAGTTATTGTCCTGAGAGAGGCAAAGTACCATGTCAATACAGTTAGATCCATTTTTGCATGCAAAACTAACTCAGTGGAGAACCCGAGTACTACTTTTTGCCATTTTCTACTTTTCTACCTTTTTTTCATTTTTTTGGACTAAAGAAATGTGCACCATGGATTTTTTTAAAAGAATATAATCCCATTTCTGCAAATGGGATTGTTCACATATGCTTATAAGACATGGTGGGTTAGTATGTCATCAGAGGCCACCATGATTCTGGCAAGGTGGATTATGTTTTACTTACAGGGGCAGATTTCAAGGGCAGTGGACTGCCCACTGTCAAGAGGTCTCAGGTACCTCGCCTGGACATTGCTCCAGCCAAGGATGGAAGTCCATTCTCCTCCCCTCCATTGATTTCCTGTCACAGCTTGCTGAAGGCAGTCACCTCCCCACCCTCGTCCTCAGCATTTCACTAGGAAGGCTATTTTGAGTTCCAGAGCACAGAGAAAGAAGGGACCTTAGGATAGTCCCAGCTGCTGAGAGGCAGCCACTGGTGGTATGCAGATCCCAATCATTGCCCCCCTTTCCTTCAGATTAAAAACAAACAAACAAACACTAGATTCCCTTTCTTGCCTTGCAGAACACAGTGTTTTACCTGGCTCTTGACTGCAATCTCCATCAGCCGAACAGAGAGACAGAAAGGAAGCAATGAAACAGTAAGCTTAGAGTCAATGTGGCATAGTGGTTAAAAGTGCAGTACTGGAACTCAGGTGTTCTGGGTTCTAGTTCCTGCTCAGTCATGGAGCCAACTGGGTGACTTTGGGCCAGTCACAGACTCTCAGCCCAACCTACCTCACAGGGTTGTTGTTGTTGTGAGGATAAGATTGAGAGGAGAATTATGTAAGCCACATTGAGTTCCTTTCAAGGAAAAAAGGCAGAATATAAATGCAATAAATTAGAGAAGGATATAAATATGCAATCATAAATCATAGTGCAGTTATTTCCTTCGCAATACTGATTTTGATTCCTTGTCCACAAAAGCTTATGCCACAATAAATTCATTAGCTCTGAATATACCACAATTTTCCTTGTTGATTTTACTGCAATAGACTACTTATCTGATTCTTTGGATGTTGACCAGAAACTTAAACAGTGAAAGGACAGAGGTGAATCTGGAAAGCTGCAGGAGCTGGAGTTGCTGCAAAGAGAATCACAGAACCAGATGAAGATTGTTGTAACACTAATAAAAGAAGACTGACTATGCATCTTTCAGAAAGCTCCAAGATCAGTGATCTACACCAATTTTCAAACATTTTCCATGAAGACTGGCTGTGTTTTATTCTCCCAGCTTTTGGGATAATGCACTGGTCTTCACTCTAACTCTTCCTATAGCTAATATAAAGAAGGTCAAACTTTAAGGATAGGTAACACATGAATGAACAAACTGAAGACCAAGTGTGCAATTTAGCAGTGCCCATTTTAAAGGCTTCCATATAAAATATTTATTCTATTTTCAGCTGCTCATTGCAAAGCAACACGTTGAGGTACTGATGCCTGTCACTCATCCACGCACAACATACTCTATAGAATCTGACAGCTCCATTAATCATTCCCAGAAGTTTTCTGCATCATTAACACCATGAGATACTTTTTCCAGCTGACTCTACATCACAATGTATGACTTAGCTGTCCTGTTCCTTCTATGATCTTTTATGATTATTGTAATGTCCACCTCACCAAGGATGTCCTGTAATGACACTCTTTGTGTCATGTTAGCAAATGAGTGGTAATCAAGTTCTCAGTGGTTGCTTCCTATTATGGATTTAACTCCCACTGAAGACTTTCCAAAGCCTGAAATATTTAAAGCAAAGATGTCAGTGTCATTCAGAAGAGATTAGTGACCCTTTCAGTCAGTGATTCATGGCCTTCTACAAAGGGTAAGAAATGATGGAACCCTTGGTGACAAGTTTGCACAACACTTGCTCACCTCAATCATGACTTGGGCACCAGTTGCTGCAGTCCCTCCAGTAAAGGTACCTACAGCATGGACTGGCCTAGTTTTGTTGGGTGTGTACTGAGTTCTTAGGATGCAGAAGACCTCTTGGACAAGTCTAATTGATCATCTGTATGCTTGACCCTTCTCTTTCATTAACTGTTAGAGCTAATAGAGAGGGGTTGTCTGACTGAGTCCAGGAGATTATCAGCTCCTTGAGAGATGGAGAAGTCCTGTAATTCAAGCAGTAATTAGGCTATTCCTGAAAAAGCCTAAGAGGGACACAGAAGTTGTTAATAGCTATAGATTGGTTCCTACACCCCCTTCGTGGACAAAAAATCAAGTAGGGGGTTGCTGGCCAACTCCACGAATCTGATTATCTAGATTGTCTACTTCTATATAAACTCTTCTGAACCCTCCAATATTCCTCAGAGGCCCTTGTTTAAATGTCCCCACCAAATAAGGTGAAGCAGATGTGGCTACTATGGAGAGGGAATACTCATCCCTAGAAATATATTGCAAATGATCAGGCTAAATTGGAATATGCTGATCAATGAGATATCACAGGATATGTACAGATAGTCATCTTTAAAGTTAAGCTTGTGGAGTAAGGTCAATGCACTGCATATTATTATTACATTTCAGATCATTTATGGGATTCCTTTACTTGGCACATATTTTCAAAAACTTAGCTCTTTGTTTCACAATTTTTTCTAGGCTTTCTCCTCATCTGGAAATTGCATCTCCTCTCCTTTCTCCTCTCCTGTAGATTTAGACAAAACCTTAGAAGCATAGTCCTTTATTTGAGCTAAAGGTTACAAATAGAATAAATTGATTATTTCTTTGAGATTTAGGGATAGCATCAACCCTCATTGGAAAACTCCTCCTTCCTTTCCTTTCAAAAAGATCCTTCAGGGTGGCATCTGCTGCTTGAGGTCTAGGCAGTGGGAATGTAAGACACTTCTTAATCGGTCTGCTCACTTTGCCTGTCAGCTTCTTACAGGTTCAAGGAACTCCTGCTCAGTCTCCATCACACCCTGTTCTGAAATGGCTTCCTTCTTTTCCAAGGCTGGCTGGTTCTCATGCGCTGTCTGAGCATCTTCACTTTGAACCCTTGAAAGTGCCAAGTCATCTGCCCACTTCTGCCCTTCCACCTCTGCCTCCTCTGAATCTGAAGAATCCACCTCTGCAGAAGGAAACGTCAGAGTGCTGGGCCCTTTCTCTGCAGAGCCTATTTGTGGACTGCACTAAATGTCAGTCTTTTCTGTTTTTTTCCACCATGGTCAGTTTGGGAATCCTCTTGCTGAACCTAAGTGTTTGGCAAATTCAGCTGAATGGCATTTAACTTCCCACATATTAAAATGGATTTACAATTGGTTAGATTTCCTCCTACGATTAGGGCAGTTCAGAACATGTGATAGCCAATATGTGATAGCCAATAGCCAACCCTTTATTTATTTATTTATTTATTTATTTATTTATTTATTTATTTATTTATTTTATTAAAGCATTTTTATGCCGCCCCATTCACCGAAGCCTCGGGGTGGCTTACAACAATAAGTTAAAAAATAATTATAACATTAAATTAAAAAAAATATAAACATTAAGTTAAAAATACAAAAATACCAATATAAAATATGCCGCCCTGGCCAGATAAAATCCAATAATATTAACAATTAAAATGCCACTTAAATTAAAAGGTCTTTGCCTGGCGCCGAAAAACAAATAACAACAGCGCCAGGTGGACCTCTCTGGGAAGCGCATTCCATAACTTAGGTGCCACCGCAGAGAAAGCCCTCCTCCGAGTACCCACCCTCCTAATTTCTTTCACGGAGGGTTCCCGGAGAAGGGCCTCTCCCGCTGATCTCAAGGGGTGGCCGGGCATATATGGATGTAAGCGCTCCTTCAGGTAACCAGGACCCAAGCCGTTTAGGGCTTTATAGGTCATCACCAACACCTTGAATTGGGCCTGGACTTCAATGGGAAGCCAGTGAAGCTGACGGAGAACTGGAGTCATGTGAACATAACGCCCAGTCCCCATCAGCAGCCTGGCAGCTCTATTTTGAACCAATTGAAGTATCAGATTATCAGATGCTAAATTGATATTGTGGCTGACTTGGATGAATAAATGGATTTTTTGCTTTGGATCAATTGGTAGGGGAAGGTGATAAGTTTTTGTCATTTTCTGATTTGTGCACAAAATATACAAATCTGCTTCAGGTGATTGAGCAGCAATACTTACAACGGCATCATTTGCCAGAACCTGCAGTTTTTACAACTTCACCATCTCTTAGCTATTAGGAATACTTACTGAGGCTGATCAGTTATATTGACCTATTATTCATGTTTATAAGTATCTTTTATTGGGAAATAAATATAGGCCTAATGGAGGAATGGAATGGGGACTCGGAATGTAGCAGTGGATTATCACTCTAGCATCTATATATACCTTATTCATCAAAAATCTTATGTTCCATGTTTATTGGATTCCACAACGTATAATTAATAAGGGCTTATCAAAGTCAACTAACTTCTGGAGCTTTTTGAAGCATACATTTTGGCACTGTCCAATAGTTGCCTCTTTTTGGGTGGAGGTTATAATATGGATACATTTGGAATTAAAACACTCTGATGTTTTCTGATGTACATGTTCTTTTAGATTATCTTCTTGTTTCTTGATAGTTGACGCATGATCAAAGCAAGCAGTGCACCTGTTTGACAGAAGACTGATACTACAATGATGGACAGATAAAATTTCACCTTCTATTGAAGACCCAACACTACTTTTAATATTTGAGTGCATGACATCCAGACACCACTCTCAAATGGCCATATAGATGAATATGTGGTCAGACTTGGCTGAATCATGCAATCACAGAATAGTAGTGTCAGAAGGGGCCATAAAGGTCATTAGGTCCAACCCCCTGCTGTTGCAGGACACCAATTTAAACCATCCATTCAGAAGGCTGTCCAGTTTCTTTTCGAATGTCTCTAGTGTGGGAGAGTCCACCACCTCTCTAGAAAGCTTATGTATAATCAATATATCTGAATTCATGCTGTGATATTAATATTTACATATGAGTACTTGTTTATTTCAGGTTATGTATCATTTTTGTTACATTTTTAAATTTGCGTTTAGTTTGTTTTGGTGAAATCCACAATAAAAATTAAATGGAAAAATATGCTATGGAGAAGACATTTTCAGTGGTGGAACCCAGATAAGCTTGTTTGGCTCTTGGTCAGTTTTAAACTGGCTTTTGGCCAGTTTTAAAGATTGCATTAGCTAATTCTTACATCTTTGCACCAGCTGTTTTTAAGTTTTTCAGTATTTCTATCCCCATTTTAAAAATGAAAAGAAAGAATAGGAAAATCTTCTCAACAATAGGGACTAATCAGATCTGAGTACCACACTTTATAGCAATGTGGAGATGAGAGTCAGGCATTGCTTCTTTCTCCAAGAACACTATCTGCAGCATCCAGTCCAGGTAGATGACACTACCAATCAACATACATTGTACAGCTATTCTTTCTTTCCCTGCATAATGGAATTCCCGAAGAAAAGCATGGTGGTTGAAACATGGGTTAAAAGAAGATAACATTGTGTGGACCTTTGTAAACTTCTGGATGAGGTAGGGCAAGGGCATGATAAAAGCCTCATCTAAATGCTGACCTTTGGACTATAATATCCAGCACAGTTGTTTTCCACTTCCCTCTACCATCTGCTCTGTATAATATTCAGGCAGATCAAGATATCTGGAGAACTCTAGCTTGCTCTATTTTTTCTGATGCTTTGGTTTGTCCTGTTTTGCAATTTTCCCCCTTTCCTTCCTTTTTATTTATTTATTTCATTTTAAGACCTCCCAATATTCTCTGGGTGGCTCATAACAATATTGACCAAATTGGCTGTCTTTCCTATCCATAAAGTATCCCATACAAGGATTAACAGGCTACATGAGTAAAGCTGAGCTCGTTTAGAAATCAAACACTACTTTGCCTCTTCCATCTTGGAATCAAGTCTTCTTTAAGCCAACTGACTGCTGACTGCCCTAGGGTAGGAACCAATTATCAACTGGCAGAGGAGTGATTTTCCATCAATTAAGAGGCCACCACTCTAATTAAATATTGGTCTTCCCATCCTTTAATTAAAGATGATAATTCTCACCTTTCTTAAGTCTGATGAAACTGTTAATTAGGGATCTCCCCCTCTCCCCTGATTTTTAAGAAAGACAATGTAGAGATTTGGGAAGCCTCCCTAGATATCACAGTCTTAACCCCCAAATCCCTTCTTTATCATAAAGGATAAGATTATTAATTGGGAAATGAAAGTATTCTATATTTTTGTTTCCTTTCTCATGTAGGACAGTGATGCTATCCTGTGATTGACATCTGACAAAGTCAAGAAACTTTATGACTTGGTCCAAAAAATTTCATCAGATTCTGCTGCTGGTGGGTACAGTGGCCATATGTTCTACTATCAATGGAGCCAGTACACGATTTGAAGGGCTGCAAGAAGACCATCCTTTATTTGAAGGTTGATCTGGTTTAAAAACAGAGCTTTAAGATGAGAGGACAGGACTTTGGATACTGGTGGCTGGTGGCTACTTTGACTGGTGGGGCTAAGGTTTGTCAAGAGAAATGGAGTGAAGAGGGTCAAATCTACAATTACATTCACATCTACATCTTCATTTACTGCAGAACCCTTTCTTACCTGACTCCAGAAGAATTGGATGCTGTCATCCCTGGTCTTGTGCTGGAAGGTGGATGGCCTCCAGCTCTCCTTAGGGATAACTCAAACCTCCACTCAGACTCGCCATTCTCTGAAGATAGCTGTCTACAGAGCTTTCAGAAGTGCAGGTTGACTACTCTTTCAGATGAAGGTTCTCATCAAGACTCAGCCTAGAAGAATAAAGGGAAAGGAGTTAGGAAAAGAGTATGTAGATTGTAGATGAGTTCAGCAAACGGGATGGCTGTAGTTTACCTGTAGTTTCAAAGGCAAAAGGTCTGCCGTATGCCAATAACCAGAGAACAGTATGGGTAGGGTGCTGCAGTACTCATGTCCAACATGTTGATTTCCTGGCTACCATGGGAAGAGTATGCTTAATTAGATAGACACTGGTCTGACCCAGAATGGCTGTTCTTATGGAGCTTGAGACTGGAGATGTCAGAGGCATATAGCTGAACCTGAAGCTTCCTGCAAAGACTCATGCTAAAAAAGAAAGAAACAAAACCGGCACTGTTAACTAAATGTGTGCATTGATTGTGGAACAAGTCAGGAGATGGCAAGAAAGACTCTCACCTGGCTTCAGGAGGGCTGGAGGCTGTCACACTTGGTCCTCTCCTGGAGGAGACAGACGCAAGGCCTGGAGCTGTCTGAAATACAGCTGATCCAGTCCTAACTTGAAGCTTCTTACAAAAGCTCAAGCTGAAAAACACACCTTATAGGCTATAGGAATTGTGGTGATGGGTCAGAAAAAGGTCTGATTAACTGAGCACTCTGTTATATGGCAGAATCACACAGAAGCCTTCAGCATTCATTGTCATCATTACCATAGATATGATGTCAGTTCTCAGAGTCCTTGTGTAAGTATGCATGTGGGAGGGATCATCCAGTACACATACAAGGTACAAGTAGAAATATGTTGTAAACCATTCAGAAAGCTCATGAGCTGTGAATGGTATATACAACCTGTTAAATAAATAAATAGAACTACAACAAAAAGTTAAGGGGGAAAAACATAGGAGTGCCTTGAAAAACATTCCAATGAGCACTGACTTTACTTTATAAAACGTCTGTATTCATGTATATGAAGAATTTTGAATGAAGTGAAACTTAATATTCTTATTCCTAAAACAGCACACTAAACAACACCATGGAACATATCGCTAGATGATGGTTAAAGATGCCTCATGTCCAGTTGTTTAATACATATATTTTTTTAATTTAAATCCTGAAACAAAGTAAGAGAAAAGATAGCATTATAACAAGGTCATAAGTGAATATTAGCAATTAATAAATATTACAAAAATATTAGGCAAAATAAGCGAATTCTGTAACATCAAAACAGACTTTCCTAGTATTTAAGCTGTAAGGGCCATAGTCTAAATTGGGATGACTTGGAGCCTGCATGTATAATAAATGGATTCCAGATATTAACAATGGTGTCTCCACTTCTGCTCTTTTAACTGCATTTCAACATTGCTTCTTGCCTGTCCTTAACAATTTTGAGTGTTTCTTCTGTTACTCATACAGGATTTTTCTTTTTTGTAGTCACAGGAATTGTCTTTTTGCATTCTTCCCTAACAACAATGTAATTAACAAATAACAAATCTCTAAACAAACAAAAAAGATATATTTGTTACTGACAGCTAAAATGGTATAGGTTAGATGTAGGAAGAAATCCAGTTGCAATGTGTGAATGGTTGATCAAATGCCTGGAAATGGCATTATTTGGACAAATTATTAATTAGGTATTAATAACCTAAAAAATCTGTGTTTTCTCTGAAAATGAGCTGTATGTCAGGAAATACATAGTCAATTATATTTGACTTGAATTTCATTCAAGTTGGGATTGTGGAATTTCATGACACCTACTTGCGAATAGAGTCATAGGATTATGGAATTGGGCTTTATAGAAGGCCAGCAGGCCCAAAAATTGTGGCTTCTGCCCTTTGTGATTGTGGTGATATGCAGCCAACAACACATATGTATTCCTGCCCTTTGTGTCCTGGTCAGCGCACATTTGAGGACATTATGGCAGTGTGGCAGAACGTAATTGTTTCTGGAATAGATCTGTTTAACTTGTACATGTTTTAATTTTACATTTTACATTTCTTGTTTTATAATATGTCCTAATATATTTTATAATATGCCTTATTTTAACTGTGATGCTTCTGACACAAGAAAGAAAGAGAGAGAGAGAGAGAGAGAGAGAGAGAGGGAGGGAGGGAGGGAGAGAGGGGGGGGGGGGGGGGGGAGGGGAGGGGAGGGGAGCAAGCAGTCCCAAATTTGTATTGCCCCTTCTCTCAGGACAATTTCCACCAAAACAAGATAAGCCTTGCTGAAAATAACCCAATTGGGCTGCATAGAATTATAGAATAGTAGAGCAGGAAGAGGCTAAGAAGGCCATTGGGTCAAACCCCCTGCTGATGCAGGATGCAATTCACACCATCCCACTCAGATGGCTGTCCAGTTTCTTTCTGAATGCCTCTAATGTGGGAGAGCCCACCACCTCTCTAGGCAGCTGGTTCCAGTGTTGTATTGCTCTGACAGTGAGGAAGCTTTTCCTGATACACTCTGGTATCAGAAGAGATTTTGACCTTCCTCTTTGTGACAGCCTTTGAGGTACTTATAGAGGGATAGCATGTCCCCCCCGCCTCCGCCTTCTCTTCTCAAAGCTCAAATGGATGCCCAGTTCTTTCAGTTTCTCCTCATAGGGCAGTGTTTCCAAGCCCTGGATCATTTTTGTTGCCCTCCTCCAGACTCTTTCTAATGTTCTGCATCTTTCTTAAATCTTGTTGTCCAGAATTGGACACAGTATTCTAGATGAGGTCTGACTAGTAAAGAGTATAGGGGAACTATTACTTCTTGTGATTTGGAAGTAATACTTTTGTTAATGCATCTCAAAATAATGCATATATTCAACAAATCACATTTGGCCTTATGCAGAAAGGAGCATGGTTCACTATTGCATACAGCAGTGGGATGCCCATGTCTGTCTTTCAGATTCTAGACCTCTCCCTAATGATCCAAAGACTGGACAAGAAGGGCCCTTCTCCTACCTTCAGTTTCTGACAAGACAACAAACATTTATTGTATAAGCATGTCAGTCCTTTCTTGCTTGCAGCCAAGATTGTTCGGCTAAAACAAAGCCCAAATTTTGAAACTGTTACTTGTCTAGTTTGGAATGATAGTCCATTACTCTAGTTCAGACTAAAGAAACTCCCCTAAAGCTTGTACGCAGCTGGTATTTCATTCCTTGAGGACAATGTCTTTATAATAAGTCACTTTCATGGAAATATTTGAGGTGATGTGGGGTGAGGGCAGTGTACCACCCTGCACCCATGGATGTTTTGCTGTGCAGTAGCTGGGGACTAAGCTCTTCCAAACTTGGTTGCTATAAACAGTCTCACTATTGGAAAATGGGGGGGGCATTTATGACCGATTATTCATTCTTATTGCACAAAAATGTACGGTGAGTACTTTTGGCAAGAGCCAGAGCCTGACAATGATCTCTGTGGTATGGCAGGTAAGAGATCCAAGATCCGAGAGTGGAAGAGTGCATTAAGGCTCTTCACAATGCAACTCAGAAGAACTGGGACTGTGGATCACGGGGATAGGCAGAAGCTCCTGGAAGTGCACACGGGTAAAACATGGCAGCCATCACAACAGCAAAAGCGCTCACAGTCCCCAAAGAAGCAGAGCTCTCAGAAGATCATGAAAATCCTCATCAACAGAATCGGCAAGCACAGATCCAAAGGCGGCCTGACAGTATGTGTGGTGGTGGGGAATAAAGAGAACATTGCCAAAGCAAATCACCTGAATAATGAGACAATGGCAGTGCCCCTGCTTCAGAAACCCTCTGTCAAAGTGTGCAACCTGCCAGCTATTTCTCCCGCAGAGAGTAATGTGAGCCAAAATTCATTCCAAGATCAATACAGCAGCAATCAATGGGACCAAGCATGGCAATCATTGCCTCAGGGAAGGAGTCTCCTTTACATATGTCATCTCCATTTGCTGGTGGGCCAGGAGAAGATTGCACCAAGTAACACTGCACATCATGATATGCTTCCACAGGGTGCAAAGAAGCATGTTGTCAGCTCTGGATGCTTCATAGAAATTTCCCCTGTTTGGTCTGACTGTACCACTGAGATACCAGTTCTTGCCTTGTCTGCCCCCTCACCCCAGGTTGCTGCCTGAACCAGGTGGTGTGACTTCACTGCATTGCAGGGCCTGCTGTGCTACATCTCAGATCTGCTCTGTGCTCTTGCCAGGTAGGAGATGGTTTAATGTAAAGAGCAGGGCTTGCCCTGAGTGAAGGGGCGTGCTTTCATGCAGCTAGCTCCTTAGGATGTGTCGGAATACACATGCAGCAGGAATTTTTATACTGTTGCCACTGGCATGCAGGGCAGAACATTTCTGGGCTAACACATTAAGGACTGGTAACTCTAAAACTGACTTTACTTGCTCAGTTACCCTTGGTCTTCAGACGTTCTGCCCCCCCCCATAGGGATATCTGACCTGTCTGTGGTGGCCAGTACTGAATAAACATATTTTTGTAAGGGTGAGCAGGGGTCCCCAGGGTGTGAACTTGATGCAAAAAGAATTTGTCAGAGCCCTGGCTGCAGGAAGGAATGATTAAATTATCAAGCAACTAAAACTGGAGTCTTCTTCATTGCCTCATTAATTTCCTAGGAACTATTAGCTGTCAGCAACCAGTGAACCTTACATTCACTTTACAAAGCCTGAGTTCTAATTTTCCATAATCCATCACCATGCTAATGTTGCAGGCTAATATTAGCATGGCTAGTTTCCCAATGCAAATCTAAGAAGGCCCCAAAAAGAAACTCCAATGATAATCAAAATGACCAGATGTGTAATGATTGCACATGTATTTAGCATTCAGGCGTACACATGTGGAGAATATGTTACACCACACATTAGGTGTGTTCACAGAAAACGCCACGGTTCAGTTATATGACAGATCATATTGTGGTTTCCATCCTCCCTACTCAGTCCCCCCACTGTTGGCAAGTATCCCATCAGTCACTGTGCCTGAAATTCAGTTCCAAAGTGAATCACTACCTGCCTATGTTGCTTGCCTCTTCCTCATTGGTCCACACACAGAGGCTGAATGGTTGGAGCAGCACCTGCAGCTGACACTCTTTCCAAAAGACTCGGTGGCAGTTGCATATTAGGACCATGGAAATCATGATCCTTGGCTCAGACAATATGACAAGCTACAGTGGCATGAAGAAACCATAGAACAAACCATTGTTTCTGACCATGGTTTCTAAAGACCAAATATCATGACTGGGTTTGGAACAGCAATGGTAAAAAGTCACCATGGCTTTAACTGGAGTCCTGCACTGATCAGGGGGTTGGAGCCAAGGTAGTTTTCCCCTTTGAGGAAGAGGGGAACAGGAAACAATTGGCTCTGAGTGCAAGGACCAGAGGAGTGGGACCATGTGGCTGGGGCAGAATCTTCTGGGGCTCTTCCCACTGACCAGGTGGTGGCAATGCCCCTGTGGGGCAATCAGGATGCTCAGGGCTAGCATGGTGGACAAACAGGGCAATGCAACACATCTGGAGAGCATCTTTAGGTTGAGGGAAAGGCTAATTGGAAGGCTTTGAGGCTGCAGGAAGCACCTCCTACTCAGGGCCAGTCCTGCCTTCCCACGTAGTGAAGTGACTGCCTCAGGCAATTAAGTTGGATGTCATGGAAAGGCTGAATATTTTGGAGTATTCAACCATTAGTACTGCATTTTTTACAATGAGGGAGATGTGCTCCTAAGATTTTTTCCCTCAGGTGCCAAAATGGCTTGTCAGCCCTTGATGACAATTGTGCCTTTGAGGAAAGGCCTGCTTCAGGTAGCAAAATAACCTGCTTGTGGTAAGGTACAAAGACCGAGGAAGTTAAATCTGCGCTCTTTTTGCTCACACTCTTCTTCGTGGGGAAAAAGAAAAATATGCCCTTTGGATGAAGAGGCATCGATCTGGCCACAGCAATAACCCCTGACTCCCCAGCCAGCCCAGATTAGTTTCCTGTGTAATTATGTAAAGCAAATAACTGCCACAGAGTTGCTCATCGATTTTGTAAGTGATGCTGTATACTTAACCTTTTGAGAGGATCTGCTGTTGTGGAGTGTTGTGGAGGATGTGACCACCCTCCCTGCTGCTGGCATACCTGGGCAAACATCTTAAAGTTGCACTGCTCTCGCTCTCTCTGGAGGTCAATAATGCAGGAAAGTCACCAGTGTGTCTTTGAAACTGGCTGGGTTGTCACAAAGAAGCACTTTGACAAGGAAGATTCCATTTTCAGTGTTGTTTGCGCAGGTAAGTATGTGCAGGGCTACAGGGGTATCATTTCTGCTTTCCTTCATGTCTAGAAGGGTGGGGAGAATCTTTAGGAAGAGAGCATTACATTGAGAGGATACTTATTTTAAGTATTAAAGCAGTCTGAGAGAGAAATGTGGTTTCCCTTTGCATATATACATATCTCATATCTTTCTGCTGCCTCTGGTGGTCAAGCAGGTCCTGCCAGCCTTTGAAAAAGGCCTCTACAGATTCTGTTTAATTAAAAGAGGAATGTCCTTAAGGCTCCAGGGAGTGGGGAGACTTTGCACAGAAGAAAGCAACATAGGTGGCAAAGCTCCACAAGCAGCAACAGGGGCCTGTTGCTGGAAAGCGCTGCAAGGTCCTGTTCAATGTAACTAGCCACGCAGTACATACGGTCTACAACCAACTTGGTGCTACACAGGCACAACACAGCAGTGGCATCATTTAATATACAATAAACATTAATGTACACATTTTGCACCCTGGGCATGTCCACCTGACACTTCCCGCCTGTAATATTATTGGCATTTGAAGAGTTGAGGTTTATATTGCAAACAAGGGTTTAAGAAATGCAACTGGGCAGACATTGCTTCCTTGCAATGGAATCCATTATGCTGTCCTGTATTTTATGAAAAACAGAAGCTTATATAATATGATTAAAACTGGTTTGGTGCTGCAGTTAGAGGGTTGCACTGGGGAGAGCTAGTTTTAGTTCCCAGTCAAACATAAAGCTCACTGGGTGACTTTGGGCCAGTCACTCACTCTCAGCCCAACCTACTTCACAGGGTTCATGTTGTAAGGACATAGTGAGGAGCAGAACTTTGTAAGCCACTTTGGATTCCTTGCAAGAAAAAGAAAGGCCAGGGTATAAATTTAATAAAAGTAATATTGGTAATAGAATTATTATGGTCAAGTACTCTTCCTAAAGAGAAGGTTTCAAGCCTGTTTTTTGCATTGGCTTTATCAATCAGATATTATTGGTCCTGGAAAAGCATTTCAATTACACAACTAAAAGTGAGGGCATGATTATTTAAAAACAAAACAAAAAAGAGGGCTCCTATTTAAAGCCATGGTACCTGCCAACCCACTCCTGAACAAAGCTTCAGTGTCATCCTCACAGAGACTGGCAACGGCTTCTTTGAAATGTCTGAATCCCACATGGTTTTGGTCGGGTTGGGATTTGGCAGGAATTGGGCAGAATGAGAGAGGCTGACTCATTTAGCCCACAGCCTCAGTGAATATTTTTAGGAGCTCATTAAAAGAGAGAGGAGACTGAAGAAAAAGAAGAATAAAAAGGGGATACTGGTGAGAGAAAGGAAGGAAGCAAAAGCTAGCTATTATTTTTATTCTGGTGACAGTTCTGAGCAATGCCTGTCAAAGAAGCAGTGGCATGTTTGAGGCTAATATGCGCAGGACCTTTAGCACATGCATGGGTGTAACAGAGAAGAGGCATGCACACACGTGTGAGAAAATGCATGTGAAGCTGCTTGTTCTTGAATGGCCATTGTGCAACCTCTGGTCACAGCTGGGGTAGAGACAGCCTTGGGCTTGGGTTAATGTTCTCTCCTCTCAAAGTACAAGCATTCACAAGGTGCCTTGGAGAGTTCAACCAAAGGCAAATCCAAAGTGAGGTGCTTTGGGGCTCAAGCCCTTAGAAAACTTTGTTTTCACTCCCAACTATGTGAGCTCAACTGTTTTAGGGAAGCTGGGAACTCTGCACATGCTTAAGGTATCTCACCCTAATTGTTTTGCATTAGAAACATAGAAACAGAGCGAGTCCGAAGGGACCTCCCGGGCCATCTAGTCTGACCTCCAGCACCAGCCGGTTCTGCTCACGACATGCCCACCATGTGGACGTCCAGCCTATCCTTGAACACCTGCACCAATGGGGCCTCAACGACCTCTCGTGGAAGCTCATTCCACACCCTCGGGGTCCTAACTGTCAGGAATGCTTCCTGGCATCCAAATGGAACCTTAGTTCCCTGAGCTTTGCTCCGTTGGAGCACATCCTGCCTTCCTCTGCAGGGGAGAACAGGTCTCTACCCATCTCCATGTGACATCCCTTCACATATCTGTATGTCGCCAACATATCCCCTCTGAGTCTCCTCTTCTCCAGGCTGAAGAGACCCAGTTCCCTCAGTCACGCTTCATACCCCATCCCCTGCAAACCAGCCACCAACCTTGTGGCCCTACGCTGCACTGACTCTAACCTGGCTATATCCTTTCTGTAATGAGGGGCCCAAACTGAGCACAATACTCCAGTTGCGGGCGCACCAGTCATGTAGAATGGTAGTAATACCTCTCTTGATCTAGAAGCCACACTTCTGGCTATGCAACCAAGGCTGGCGTTCGCCCTCTTGACCACCACATCACACTGCTGACTCATGTTTAGCCTGCAGTCAACCAGTACCCTGAGGTCCCTTTCACAAGTGCTGCTCTCCAGCCACTTGTCACCTAACCTGTACTTATGACAGCTATTCCTATGCCCCAAGTGCAAGACCTTGCACTTATCCACATTGAACGCCATCCTGTTGTCTCCTGCCCACTTCCATAGTCTGTCCAGATCCTTTTGGATCTGGAGTACCTGCTCCTCAGTTGTGGCCACATTCTTTCTGAAGCTACCTTGGGAGTCTTTTATCTGAAATATTAAAAGGCACAATCAACCAGTCCTTCTTAGAATTGGGCAGAAATTTAAGCCCTGTTCTGTTCTCAGCGTGTGGTAAACTGGGGAGTGACCTGGGAAGGGCTAGTTGGAGGGGAAAGCTGTTACTTTAACTTTCATATTTATACATTGCTTCAGGAAACTGGATGCGATATCTGACATTTTAAAGTTTTCAGAGGACTTTCAAATTGTTGGGTGGATTTCAGCTTCTAATGAGCGACCTTAAATGCCTCTCTGTTTGCTGGTGTGCGCTTAGAAGGGGGCATGGCAGTTCTCACAGCAGGCCAATTAATTCTGATTAGCTCTACCACACCCCTTCACTACAGAACACTTATCAAAGTCCCAAAGGAAGCCAGAAGGCTTTTTTCCAAAAACGAGATTTCCTTCTCCGGAAAAAAATGTTCTATAACAGCTAAAGAGGCTGAGAAGACAGGTCTTTTGAAATCCATTTGCCATTAAAAGAAAGAATGAGAGAAAGCTGTTACAATAAATGAAATAGGAATAATCTTCTGCCAAACATTGGTGGGTCGGTTGGTTGGTCTGTCTGTCCAGGATGGTGTCTTTATCTTGGCCTACAGTAAGTAAAACTGCAGGTCATAAATGACTAATTGATTTCCTACGTGGATTAAGTTTGAAACACTTTACAGAAGCAATGGGACAAAAATAAGGAGGTCACGGAGGCTATGCAGTGTTCTGAAAGAGACAAAGAAATTGATTTGAAAATCAATGCTTTGAGAAATGATTAAATGTTCTTCTTGCCAGAATGAGTCTCTGAGGTTCTCTCTGAGATGAATTAATTAGAAGCCTCTCTAAGATGCCAGTAGGATGTTGCATTCATGCTCAGATTTGTTCTCCTAACCTGCTGCATTGACAAGGAAGGAAGCGGCATTTCAAAGGCCTTAGGGAGACAATGGAGGAAAGCAGATTCAATAAAGTGCTGCAAGCATTAAGAATAAATTTGATCTTACCACCTTTTTGGGGAAAATGACATTGTGACACTGATATTGCCCCTGTCCAAAAGAGCTGGAGCTGGATGAAAATTATTTTCCCAAAAGAAATGGAGGGAATGTCGGCTGGAAACACTAGTATAAAGTCTTTTCCAAGGGGAATCAGCTTCTCCTTTGATGCTATTGTAGTGTTAGTCCCAACTGAGCCTTGGTTGCTTGATAATTTTACAAAGATAATTGGAGGCTTACTGAAGAGGAATAAAATTCTGTTTATTTCTTGTCATGCTGGCTAGTTCTTTTTGCATCTATGGGTGTGAAACTGACTATACTTAATTACAAATACTTTCTTGTTAAATCATTTTAATATTAAATACTCTCATTTATAAGAACCACCATTCTCACATGATGTGACAAAGGAAACCACACATTTTTCTTTCTTTTCTTTTTTCAAAAGACTACAAATGTGGGTCAATTCCAGGGTAATCTCAAGGGAAGCCTTGGCTCTCTGAAAGGCTGGAAAAAGTATGCCAATTCTGGATATCCTATTAATCTCACTGGGAAGGGAAAATTGAAAAATACTAGAAGTTAAATGTGTGTGGCTTGTATATAAGTAAGTTGCCAATCTGAGCTCCACTACTTATCCAACTTTCCTTGTCATTAAACGGTGTTCTAAACTTCTCTGTTTTCAGATTAAAAAATCACTTGGATGAAATTGTGCCTCGATTCAACTCCTGATAATCTCCTAACAGCTTATTCCCACCCTAAAGACCTCTTTGCTTCCAGGGATTCCACATCAACTCCTACTGACACAAAGATGGCACCAAGCTTTTCCAAAGTTCCAAAAGGTGCCAGAAGCAAGAGTAACAGTCCAGCAGAAAATGACATGGACAATCTGCTATGCCAATTATGCAAAAAGCTCCAAGAATGTTAAAACAAGCAATTGGAGTTGGATGGTAGCTGGTTGAGATGAAACTAATATTGCTGTCAGTGCAACTGACCAACTTGGAAACGGTAATGATCTCAACCTAGTTTAACCCAAGACACTACTAGAGGTTTCTAGCCTCATTAGGAACTCCAAGGAAGAGGATCTGGAAAACTGAAGTTAGAGGATGATTTTGTGCATACTCAGCTAAGAAGAATTTTCAACTGTGTGTGTGTGTGTGTGTGTGTGTGTGTGTGTGTGTGAGCAGGGACATGACTTCATTTCTACTTAGTTTGCTAGCAGAGACTCATGTACAAAAACCCGTGACAGCCAAGGGATATAATAACAACAATCAATTTCTCAAGATATCCCCAAAAGTTCTAAGTTCTGAAGGCCCTGAACAATCTCAGCCCAATATTCCAGAACAGGCAACTGAAACTCTGTCAATAGAAGGAAGTTAGAATACATGACTGATAGGGTTTTCCCTTCAAACTGGAAACAAAACCTGGTGGTGTTGCATGAATTACAGGAGGAAGCTATCTCTGAGGTACTTCATGTTATTTTGCCAAAACTGGATGAGGTAGATGAAAATGAAGTTACCTGTGCCACTTCAATCCTACCTGGCACAAGGTATTCAAGAGCTTTTTGAGGAGTGTAGGTACCCCAAGAAAGTGAGGCATCACATGCCTGAGATGACAAAACCAATTGCTGCCCTGCCCTTTTCTATCAACTTACAAGACAGTAGCCATTTTTCTCAACTCAACTGAGCACTGCATATAGAAACTTACCAGAGCTGTTGCTTCAACTGTCTGCTAAGCATAATTACAGGTTAACTCTCATCAGTTCCTCGAACTGAGATGTATGGCGGTGGTGGCAGGACCAACTTAAATGTGTTTTCTTTTGACCAGAATCAGGATTACCTGGAGCTGTGAGACCTGCTATGAGGAGTCTAACTTACTTAGCTTGTACACTCTTATTTATTTATTTATTTATTTATTTATTTATTAATTAGAGCTATATCCCTATAATGGAGACATGCTTGATTCCTGTATAATTTCCTGTTAAAACTCAGTTGCAATTAATTGAAGTGCTTCTTTAACTCACTGCGTACAGACATAGCGATATTCATGTAGTTCCGGTACAGGGGCAAGCCCTTTCCTCATTGCCCTACTTTGCCCATTCTTATAACCTAAACATTGTCTCTCTGAATGTGAATGGGCGGGATCCAAAACAATGAGTAGACCTGCTGTCACAATACAAATTGCCAAAATTCTGTCCTACCCACTACTGGGGGATGAATCTTGCACAGTAGATAAACCGCAGTATGAGGGTTTGCTATAAGTGTAATCAAGCCATGCCGTGTAGGAATGGATATCTGTAAAAAGAACTATTGCAAGCATACAGGTGATATTAGTTCCTTTCTATGACCCAAACCAAACACAATATGCCTTTACAGCAGATATGCTCCAAACCCTAACACCTTTCAAAGCAGGAGACATTATAATGGCTGATGAGGCAAATACAATTCTTCCTCACAGCTTGGAAAGATACGCTGGTGTGTTCCATTTGCTCAAAATATGCACCTCCCTCAGCAGTCTCCTCAGCAAACATAATTTAATTGATTCATGGGAAGTTTTACATAGAACGGAGCACAGCTGCACTTATTGCTCCCTTAGGCATGAGTCATGTTAAAGAACAAACCTTTTGTTAGTCTCAACCAACCTCCTACTGATCCTGACACGTGCTGACATTGGTTTGATCCCTGCATCTGACCACACTCCCACATATCTAACAATGCTCATGGGTCCCTTGCCCAAAGAAGTTTCATTTTTTATAAAGATAACCATTATGACTTTTATAATGATAGCCAGGCACACTCCTGCCTACCCTCACTTTGTGGGACAACCCAAAAACAATTCTGTGCAGTTCTTCACCCAGGAGGGTTCTCTCTCAAAAAAAAAAAAAAAAAAAAAAAAAAAAAACAAGCAAATTTATTGAACTAATGAGCAAACTGGGGTCCTTCCTGGATGAGCATAAATGAACAAGAAATATTATACTGTATCATCATCATCATTCATTTCTATACAGCTCCATGACAGTGAAGTGAGTAGATCTTAAAGCACTGGAATTTGGCAAAACACAGCATTCCCTAACCTATCTCCAATGTAACCATGATGAATTCAGAAACAAAAAGAGGAAATCACAACCCGGATCACTCAGGCAGAGTACCCAATTAAGTATCAACTGTACAACCCCTCAAATGCCACCCTTTCTAAATCAGAATAGTTGGCTTTTCCAGACTTCAATGTCATTGCAAATATGGTAGAACACAGGATTATATTAAACCAACCCATAACTAAGAAATCATAGAATCTATTAAGCACAAAACCTTCCCCTGCTCACCACAAAACACCACACATTCACAAGGAAAGTTTACAAGTTTTCGCTGAAATACTTAATCCCATCTCACAAATGTTTTTCACCCACATTAGAAAGCCAGTGCAGTGTACTGGTTAAGAGCACAGGACTGGGAGTCAGGTGATCTGGGTTCTAGTTCCTGCACAGCCATGAAGCCAATTGGGTGGTTTTGGGCCAGTCACAGACTCTCAGCCCAACCTACCTCATAGAGTTCTTGTTGTGGGGATACGATTGAGAGCAGCAGCAGGAGAATCATGTAAGCTGCTTTGAGTTTGTTGGAAAAAAGTGGGATATAAGTGTAGTAAATAAATAAGTACATTTATTTCTTGTGAGATGCTATAATTCCTGATTCCTGGTAAAGAGTTCTTCCCAAAGTCAGAAAGGACCAAATCTGTGATCGTAACAGACAAAGGATCTCATTCTTTAACCAAGACCATTCATGTCTACCCTGGCTAAGAGACTAGATCAAGCAATAACACACTATATCTACAAATATTAGAAAGGCCTCAAGCCTAACTGCAAGAAGGCTGATGACATACATCATCTATTAAGCACTGTGCATCACAGTAACTTATCCAAGACTCCCATCTCTCTTATTTCCCTAGACACCCAAAGGCATTTGACCACATGGAATGGCTGTACCGTCTTCAAGTTTTAGGGGAATGGGCATAGAGAAATGATTTGGTGTCGAAGCAACTCACTTTTGCACGATTTCAGAAGATCTCTCACACAAAAACATACTCTGCTCCAATCCACCTGTATGAGGAGGACAAGGCAAAGTTGCCCCTTTTCTCTCTCCTTTTTATAATTGCCATACAAGTGTTCCATCAGCATCCCAAGAACAAAGCTATTAAAATAGGCACCACCTTCCTTCTGATGAGATTCTATTATTCCTATCAAATCCATCACTGTGCTTAAAAAGATGTAAACTGAATCCTAGTCCCATGAAATAATGCACCAGTAATAAAATGGATGAAATGTAAGTTAAAACAACAGACTAACATGAAATTACCCCTATTAGGTAATATAGTTTCTATAAAAATGATGATTCCCCCTAAGTTGTTATTTCTTTTCCATATCTGTTGTGCATGCACAACCAGTCAAAGCGTGGGTGCACTCACATGAAGCACTCAGTGCCCGTTCTCATGAGGATTCAGATTCTGAGGCTGAAGGGGAGATTGTTTGTCAAATGCTTCAACCTGAAGACGAGCCTCAAGGTCTTGGGACCAGCCAATGGCTGCTACAGGAAGAGATCAGCACAAGGACAACTGAGGATCCACAGCACCCTCGCCTTGGAAAGCTGAAGAGTTCTCCCCCGGCCCGCCCCCCATGGCAGGATGAGGAAATGGAGGTGATCTCAGAGCAACCTGAGCCTGGGCAAAGTGTTGAGGTGACACCCACAGGACAGGATGCTGAAGTGGCCAGTTTCTCCTATGGGGAGCCCACAATCCTTGACCCAGTGGCTCAGTGCCAGGGTCAGCATGAAAGTCAGTTGGGGGCTTAGAGGGAGAAGTGTTGATGAACACATTTCAGCAGAGCCCCTCCTTCAGGATTGGCACACAGAAGGGTTTATAGGGGGAAATTTGGGTAATGATCAGTAATGGGGTTCAACATTTCACTTGGTGCATGCTCAGAGACTTTGTGTATTAGCAATAAAAATTATTAAATTAAAAAACGCTGGTGTGGTGCTTGCTGCTGTCAGAGGGAGACAACTGGATTGCATCAATATGACACCAATTCCCTAAGCTGACCACCATTTTTTAAAGGAGGAAGAACTCCCAAAGAAGTGTGTTCATACAGTGGGGTGGAAATCTAGGTTGATTAAAGTAGCACAGTGACTTTGCTATGCTCAGCTTACAAATGTGCTCCACCTCTTTCCAAATTAAGGTTCTGGCAAAAGTTATGTAAGTTGATACAAACACGAAAACAAACTGTATGGGTTTTGGTGGAAATGCTGAACATTGCTATATGACATCAAAGTCTCTTTTAGGAAATCCAATAAAAACACAATGGGAAAAAATGCTTTCCATAAGACAATACTCAAAACAAAACATAGAAACCATGCGCCAAAAAATCATCTTCATTTCTATCCCTGCTGTGCCTAATTCTGGCTCGTCCACAATTTGCAGAACTAGGTAAACTAACACAATATTAAAGGTGGAAGGAAAGAGGCTTATTCCATATCCAAATCTTATTTGTAATGTCAGGCTTTCTTCCATTACCCTAGAAAGCAGGTTAAAAAGCATCAAAACAATCTGATTATAAGAAATGATAACATTTGGCAAAAGGTGGATGAGGGACCCCATATCTGCACAATCTACAAATGATTGATGCTGTTTATGAGAACATGTTGGATTTAAAGTTTACTTGGGAATCTGATCTCAATACAATCTTCATGAAACACCAGTGCCCCCAGATGTGGTCTGTCCCCACTCTCAAAACAGTTCCACCCAAATAAGAGAAGTGACACTGAAAGTCAGCCATTGGTAGCATTTATTTCCAGTCAGACTGCATATAGTCAATGAATCACAATAGTCCTTATACAGGAAGGCATGTCTCACTAATGCATACATGGGTGGACTGCCCATTCTTGCCTTTCCCTAACAATCTGGGCAAGCAGGATCCTTCTCCTTTCATTTTCTAAGTACAACAACGAACATTTTTGCATAAGGAGCTAATTCCTTTTATTGCTTGCAGTTATGCAGCTTGAGATCATGATGGACTGTGATCCCTCTGCTGCACTCTTTGTGCAAAAATGGATGGCCAGCATTTGGAAACTTCCCCACAACTATCTGAAAGTGTAAAAACTTACTAACAGCCTGAGAGTAATAAAACAAACAGAATAAAAGACACCAGTGCCCTTTTTCATTTATCAGTGAACATTCATACCATGTGGCCCTCCTGTTGCAAAGCTGAGTTTCTAGAAGGATGCATTTAATATTGCTAAACTCAGTCACAAAATTATAAAATAAAAAGATATTTAAAAAAGAAATCCTGCACACCCAGCTCTCTACTCTGACTAGAATGAATAAGCAGGCCTTAGGGACTGGTGGTTTCTCCCAGGACTACGCCTCAGGATTACTAAGGGGGAAAGCCCAACTATGTGAAATTGTTACTTTTAAAGATCAATACAGCTGCAATTATTGGGACAAAGTAAGACAATCACTGCCTTACACAAGCAATCTCTTCCAGACATGCTATCTTGCCTTGCTAGTGATCCAGGGACAATTACCTCAAGTGACACTGAGGCACATCATGATTTGCCCTCACAGGACACAGAAGCATTCTTGTCAGCATTTTCATCATTGTCTTGTCATTGTCAAGCTTGCCCACCCCAAGTGGTGTCACCGTCCCATGAAGATACCAGTTCTTGCTCTTATTTATCTCCCACTCCCCAAGCGGCTATCTGAAGCAGATGGTTTCACTCTACCACATTGTAAGGCCAGCCCTGGTTCATCTCAGACCTGTTCTGGGCTCTTGGCAGGTAGGCTATGTTTTGATGTTAAGAGCAGCTGCCCTGCTCTTACCTTCATCTGCCCTGTTTGTGGCAGGTTTTTAATCAGTATTATACCAGCATAATGCAATCACCCAACTCATTCTCTGGTAGTAAATTATGGGGAGGCAAAAGATCCCATAGTTAGTAAATCATGAGACCTCCCCCATCCCATGATTTATGTCCAAATGCCCATGATTTTCAGGGTCAACAGCATGAGTTTAGCAACGGCAGCTCTGAACCTCAGGTTTCAGTGTTAAAAATGAAGAATATTTAAAATGTTATCACTGGGCTTAGGAATAGCAGGGTAATGACAGATGTGCAACCTGGAAAAAAATCAACTACGCCTTTCATGCCTTCAAAAATATATATATGCATGCTGGTAAAATGCTGGTAAGATTAGGAGTGTCTAATTCATATATACGAATTCATATATATATTTCTGGCTATCCTGAAAATGAAACTGCTGAACCCAGAACTATGTTAAATCTTTCAGTTTCAGACAATAAGCAAACATGCCATTACTTTCCAAAGATTAGGGAAATCCTTAGTTATAGCTGGACATACAGAATAATTTTATCAGCCGTTTGAAGAAGACCTCTTACCACCTTAAAACCCCAATTTAACAGTATCCTCAAAGGAAATGAGACCTAGGATGTGGTGGAGGGGCAGATTTCTAATAATACCCAGGCCAGATAAAGACCCATACCCAGGGGATTCATTGAACCCCACTGCACCCCAAAATCAGAACGTTAAGCTCCTCATGGCAATCCTAGCCAGGAAAATCAATCTGTTCATGAAATACAGTGGATGAGATTATCGCACACATCATTTTATGTAAGCCGTTATGTATTATTTATTTATTTAATGTAAGCAGTCCCGAGGCTCATGTGATGGGACAGCATACAAAAATTCTAAATAAATAAATAATCATGGGTTGGCCCCTTTCCTTCCCTTTGATTCTCCCACAGGTATCTGAGGAGACTCTGAGACAGGATGTGTTTTGTCCTCTGGCTTTTCCCCCCTCCTTCACCCTTGATCTCCCCAAACAGCACATCGAAGGGGCTATCACCAGTTTGTCACCCCTTCCTCTCCCACAAAAACAGCTAGCACAAGAAACTGCACTTTTTAGTATTTCTTATAATTTTTAGTTGGGTTTGTGCAAATGGTCTGCCGTTTCAGACTTGTGCACTCTTGCACAGCATCAACTATGCTCTTTTTAATATGAAAAATGTTATGCTGAAAGGATAATGTAAAAGGGGGTGATGAGGAGTCGGCGGCAGCAGCTCCAGTGAGCGGTGGCAAGTGCCCCTCCACCCAGAAACAGGGCAGGAGCAATGGTGAGCCTAAGAGGGCCTCAATCATGGGCAGAGCACTGAGCCAGCAACGGTCATCCTACCATGCCATCAGGGCATCAGTGGCACAGCTGCTGTGGCTGATGGTCGAGCAAGAGAGGCCAGGTGTTTCTGCCATCTTACCAAAGAGCAAACTAGCTACTTCCTGCAACCCATGATGTGGCTGCTCACCTGGTTTTGGGTGACTGACCCCATTGTGGGTTCAACTCCATGAGATGTTGGGGTGGCCTCTTGCCCACAAGCAAGGCACCCTGTGGGAAATAGTCCAAGTTCGCATGACAGAGCAATCCACCATGGCTTGTTAGCCACAATGGATTGTCATGTTGTGCAAATCCAGTTTGTTTTAAAAGAGAAGATTTGTGCTTAATCAGCAAATGGCTGGCTCTACTAATATTAACATAGCATTCACACCAGAACCCCTGTCTCATCTATCACTGGATATGCTCGAAGCCTTTCACCACCAAGCATGGCAGTACTTACTTAAATTTTTAAATTAATTGGGTAATGGAGTGCACTTCATCTCTATGCTGACTGCAATTCCAAAAAATCGAAGAGGATCCACATAAATGTGATAGACTTCTTATACAGGGACACAAAGCAGGAGTATCTCCTTGCCTTTCTGTTCAGCATTGCTGAACAGAACTTCTGTTGAACTTGATTAGAACTTAAAAATAGTGAAGATAAATGGATAGATCAATTTATTTGTAGATGATGTCCTCCAAATTCTGTCCAATCCAAAAGAAGCAATGCCAGCTTTCCTGGCAGTAAACTATGGTTCCATTTATTTATTTATTTCACTTATATGCCACTCCATGGCCTACACGTTTCCTTGTACCTTTGCTCTTTCTTTAGGGGGCTATGTAATACTGACATAAAAATAATATTAAGTGCTAGAGGAATGCCCCAGACACTTGCATGTGTGTTTTTCTGTAGATATTCAGCTATTGTCTACAATAATGTCAGGCCTCAGGGAGTGGCAAAAGAGGTAACCATTTTGAATTTCTCAAAATTTAACACACCCATACAGACACAAACACCCTCAAGACAGGGCTGCTGAGGAAAATCAAAATAACACTCCCATTCATTTCCCAGGAAATAACCTCCTCACTCTTCAGTGTAGCTGAAAGAAGGCAAGTGATGTGGAGGTGGGCGAAATGGCTGTGAATTGGCCATTGTTGGACTATATTAGATAACATCCCCTCCCCCTCTCCTGCACCTGCACAGAGGAAGGACCGGAGGTTGCACAAGGATAATGAGCATGAGCCATCATTCAAACATACCCCATCCTTCTCTTCACGACTTTATTACCCAGCAGAGACTCCAGGAGGCTGCCTGCTCCTTCATTCTCATTCCTTTCTGAAGCTTCATCTCCCCTGGGCACCTGTCATTCCTTATCAATGGCAACTGATAAGCCAGACAATGGAGTTGCCCAGACTTAGGCAGTGCAGCCTGCTGCTTGCTTAAGGTCAGGCCAGGCTACCTCCTCCCTTCCTCTGACACACTTCCCAGACGGCTCCCCGCTTTCTTTAACCATTTGGTGGCATCCTTCCCCTCTCCACACCACCTGCTCCACATATCGGCCTGTGCCTTTCTCAGCTGCTGCATGGAGGCGGGGAGGACCTGTTTCTGTGAAGAGTTTTGGAACTCAAACATGCATGGAAGGGGCATTCAAAACCAGCTTGCGGTGGAGGATTTCCAAAAATCCTTCCTTGGGTGAGGGACAATCAGCATAAAAACCTCAGATTTAGCAACCAGAATATCAGCTGCTATCATTTCTCCTACACACGACCTCTCAAAATGCCACTGTGATATGCAGCTAGGGATGCGTGAGGGATCTGGGGAACTGTTCTTTGGACTCCTGCAGCCATGGGCTCCTCTTCCTGGTGAGCATGCAGAATGTTCCCACTGCACTCACCAGGAATCGAGTCCCACATTACCACTGGACAGGTGGGGTCCTTGGTTCATGCAGCACGTGATGCAGAAGTTGTTGATTGTGTAACTGGGGTTCTCTGAGTGTCCACAACACTATATGCCAGGACTGGGAGGAAACCTAATGGATTTTGTCCCTCATGGAAGCATTAATGAACTTCTTTTTGTGCTTGGCCTGGTCTTGAAAAGTGAGCTAAGCTGAGCTGAGCAGAACTCTGTGCATGCTTGTGGAGCTCAGGTTGTGCAACTGGCAACCTTCTTCCACATCAGTGCAAAATGAAGGCTGCTGCATGTGACACAGAGAAGGGGTGTTGCCTGCACAGTGCTTGCGTGGGGCTGCATTCCTGGGAAGCACCTCATGAACAACCTTCTTCTGCATCATGTGCAGAGGGGTTTGTTTGAGTGTTTCATGGGACTCCATTCCTGGCGAGGGCTGCACAAACGCTGGGTGCATTTGCCTGAACTCAGACTCAGGCTGTGACAAAGTGGAGCAGATTCTAGAAACTGAGTACAGGGAACTCAATGGATTCCCGCCCCCAAAATGGATTCCTCACAGTCCCTCCTCCAAGCAGCCATTGCCAATCTGAATTACCATGTGATTTATAATGAAAGAAATCCGATATGTGATATACCCTTTGTTGGTTTGCCACCCTTGCTCTTCATGGCCTCTGTTGCTTGTGGGGGCAATGATATCCCCTGGAAGGCATCGGGAGTTGCCATCGCAGGCCTGTAGTCTGGAGGTCCGGCAGGGCATGCCCCTCACATTTCCTTTGCTCTCTCAATTTTTCAGAAACATTTTTTTTCTGTTGACATGTTAGAAAACCAACAGGAAAGCCTTTCTTTTTCTTTCCAAAGTTACAGATGCTGTTATTTGAGGGCTGTGGCACAATATAATCTGCCCAGAGATTCGTACTAGTATACACAATTCAGGCTGCACCTGAGATAGAATATTTTGACTCATGTGAACAGTTGTGTATATTTGTACATTTATATGGCTGGATTTTTAAAGACAGAGCTTTGAAACACCTATTGGTTCAATGGTGGACTGAATATTTGGATTCAGTTATAGGTATGCATTCAGATGAAGAATTCATTCAAATTAGCCAGTCTATGTTTTCAACAACACATCAGAAGAAGCTAGCAATGAATGTGAAACTGGTAACCCTGGAGAACCTTCAAAATATTTTTGGAAACTCCCTTGCAGGTCAGGAAACTGGATTTTAATTCACTCAGAGAACTGTTAGGTAGTATTCCATTGCAACAGCAGGGAGAGGAATGCAAGAGGAGAGGGAGATAACACAAAATTGGAAGGAATAACTAATACCTTAGAAGAAAGAAACACAATTCAAGGTGATCTTGATAGGTTAGAAAACCAGTCAAAAATAATAGAACAAAATGCAATAGAGATTTTAATGTATATCTGGCTGGGTTATCTGGAGGAATGCCTGTTCCCCCATAGTCCTACCCAACCACTAAGATTTGCCGGAGAGGCCCTTCTCAGAGAGCTACCCCCTAAGGAAGTAAGGGAGTGCAAATAGGAGAGCAGCCTTCTCAGTGGTTGCACCCCATCTGTGGAACATGCTTCCCAGAGAGGTGCAGCTGGTGCCTTCTTTGTTTTATTTTGGGCACCTGGTGAAAACCTTTTTATTCACCAGACATTTTAAAAATTAGATGTATTAATATTTTTATTATAGATAATTGTAGATTTGTTTTATCATTGCTACTGTACCTGGGGTTAACTTAAGGATTGTTGCAGTTTGGGTTTTGGGTTTGAGTTTTAGCACTTCTAGCAGTTTTATTGCTTTGTTTTATTGCTGGATTTTTATTGTTATGTATATATTTTAAATAGTATACCACCCTGAGAGCCCTGTGAGCTTTAGGACAGTATAGAAATGCAATAAGTAAAATAAAATAATGTACAAACCTTTTAAGTTAGGAAAAAGAAATAAAAAGCACAGGTATAGGATGGGTGATACCTGGCTTGCCAATAGCACATACAGAAAGGATCTTGGGAGTTGTAGTCAATCATAAGCTAAATATGAGTCAGGAGTGTGATGCGTCTGCCAAAAAAGCAAACACAGTTTTAGGCTGCATCAAAAGAAACATTGATTCAACCTCACAGGAAGTGACAGTTCCACTCTCCTCTGCACTGGGCAGTCCTCCAGTTTATCATGTATATATTTTATTTATTTATTTATTTATTTATTTATTTTTCGATTTATATCCTGCCTTTTTCCGGAGCCACTCAATTGTCTCCATGGCTGAGTGGAGACTAGAACCGAGATCGCCTGACTCCCAAGCCCATGCTCTTAGCCACTGCGCCACATTGGTTCTCAATTTCTACAAACCGTGCTTTAAGGTAGAGTCAGTTAAATTCGAACAGATTCAGAGAAGGGAAAGGAAGGGGATCAGGAGACTAGAAACTAACTCCTGAAAGAAAAGATGGTAGGAACTATGTATGTTTACCCTTAACAACAGAAGGCAAGAATGTAGCATATAGCACATTTCACATAAAGGAGGGCTGCAACCTTTTCTCTATGATCTAAGACTGCAGAACCCAAAATAATGGGCTTTAGTTACAGGAAAGCAGATTTCCCTTGGAAACTTGGCAGTCAGAGAAAGGACTCAATCACCTAGGGAGGGGATTGGCTCCCCATCACTGGGGTATTCAAACAAGGACCAGACAGCCATCTGTCAGTAACGCTTCCAACTGGATTTGTACACTGAGCAACCAGTGGATTCAATGGCCTAGATGCCCTCTTCAAACCTTGCAGCTCTGTGATAACAGTACCCCTGTTGTAGCTTCTTTTTTTATTTTCTCCTACTGGGTTAGCATTGATTTCTAAAAAATCTTTTTTTGTTAATTGGTGGCAAGAACCATGACAGCTGAAGTACTTAATAGAAATTTTTGAATATGCATAAATTGCATTATGGGTGTGGATAAACTCCCCCTCCCATTTTTGGCAGCCCCACCAGAACTTTTAGGCTGGCACCCCTGAGCAGCTCCTATGGTCTCAGCCCCCCCCCCCCCAATGTGGCTGCACTTCGTCACCACCTGCTTGCTTGCTCTTTTACTGAGATTGGGTTGGAGATTTTAGGTGGCAGAGAGATATGGAATGCCAATTCTGGTCAAGCTCCAGGCAGTCGCCTTTCTTTCAAAATAGCAATGGTCAGCTTTAAAACGGTTGCTAAGATCTTGCTTGTAATGTACAGTTTGGCCATCCGAGCATAGTTTAACTCGGAGGGATGTGTCCTCAACCCGGCAGCTACCTTGTTATCATTGCTTTGATTAAATGATAGATCCCAGGGGTTGTGAGCTGGCAGTCATGAATGACTGAGCTGGCTTTTGAGTAGCCGTTTGCGTCAGTTCTCTCTCTCTTCCCCATCTGCAACATTAAAATAATAACAATGATACTGGCTTACAGTTACAGGCCACAAGTGAAGCACTTTTAACCTCCTAAAATGCCACATCAGTGCTAAGTATAAACTGCGCAGAATGCCTTGGCTACAGGGTGGTATAGAAATAACTGCATTGCCCTTGTTACAGCCTTCTAAGAGAGTTCACTAAAGTTGTCCCTTATTTTTCCTATAGGAAACTGAGACTGTATAACGTGACATCCAAGGGTACAGTATGAATCCGTTGAGCCCTGGACGAACACCAGCTCTCTTGGCCTCCAGAATGCACTGGCTTTTGCCTCATGGCAAGGATGCACTTCTTGGCTTCTGTCTGAAAGCACAGGAGAAACAAAGGAGGGCTGTAGTTGCTTTCCAGAAGCCTCACTTCTGGGAAGAACTTAATGTGATTTTCCATAAATTGTTAACGTCCCATTGGCATGCTCTAGGATTTGGGAAAAGAATCAGTCAGTGGGTAACAGCCTCACATTGGCACCACGCCATATTCCAATGCCTGGCAACTTCAAACCATTTGTTGTTTACATGATTTGGAGTGATGGCTGTCTGGACAAGGAACACTGTTTATCTCCCACACCCCTCCTGTCCCTGCTATGCCTTCAGCTCTTTTGTTCCCGCTTCTCTTCCCACCCCTCCTGGGCTCCCGAGTGCATGAGGACAAATAGGCAGTGACAAGATCTAGAGTTTGGGGTGGGAGAGGGAGAAGGAATTGCCATGTGACTCAGTGTGTATGACAAACTGTGACTGTAGGGCAATTTTCTGGAAGAGGCTCTATTAATGATGATACACAGGAGAGAGTTGCATGGGAGGGGCAGTTGGAAGAAGAACAGTTTTTAAAATACTTCGAGCCCATGAACTTGTACAATAGAATCAACATATGTCTTATTCCAATAATCTAAAAATGCCTTCCAGACTTCATAATACAACCCTCTCTTTGTAGTATCTCTTCCCTTATATAAATATGGTTGTCATATCCAGTATATGAAAGGACAGGCTCAGTGAAATTTAAGGAGGGCATGAAAATGACAGGGAAGAAAAAAGCAGGGACAGCCTACAAATTGAGAAAATTTGACTTTTCCCCAAATACTGCAACAGCACTAGTTTTGTTGTTCCTTGTCTGTGTACAGGTGTGTGGTGTTCTTCTAATTTCCCAAAAGACAATTGCGGAAGAATGGTAAATGAAAGCAGAGCATGTACAAGAACTGCAGAGCTGCTGTCTAGTAAGTGAAAAGTGCTGTAAGATCTGAACTTGCTGGATTTAATTCTAGAATGAATTCATCAGATGTAGACCGTGGATTTTCATGAACTTTTGGGTGCCACTTTATGATAAGAATGCAAGAAGCTGCCTTGTACAAGGACCAACTATTTTCCCATCTAACCTAGCATTGCCTGCTCTGATTGGCACAGGTTATCAGGTGCTGGGAATGCGAAGGATGGCGGTCTTGGGCAATTGTTCTCACAGATTGCTGGCTGCATCCCAGACAATTTGGAATTGGAATGTGAAGCAAATTAAACTGGGATTGTAGAGGACGGACTAGGTCAAGATTTGGAGATGAAGGAGATGGAGGTGATTATCTCAAGGCCAGACACTTTGCCCAGCCAAGCAGTTTCTGGGAATGGCCAAGGTGTGCAGCCAGTGGGAGGAGTTTCTGAAGATGTAGACGAGGCTCCCCCTGCTTTCAACCTCATGGCGAGGTGTCAGCAGAGGCAGGAGGCCCAATTGAATGAGCACCACACAGAGAATGTGCACATGCTCACGTTCAGAAAGCCGCTCCTGAGGGGATGGGGCTCAGGCATGTTCTTAAGGAGAGTTCCTGGAAGTAACACTAAATTGGGTTCAACAAACCACTCTGTGCATTCTCAGAGATCCATTCTGGGTGAGTTGTACTTGGGAACAATAAGTTTTGCAAGAAAAAAAAGGGGGGGGCTTGTGATTGCTTGAAGGAGGAACCTTGGCTCACAATACCAGGGACCTGAACATCAAAACACCTACCTATGCAATCCTTTTCCAGCTTAAGATCACAGGGGTTGAAGGTGGGGCTCTAGTTCTGAGCCATGGCCCTCCCCAGTAAATAGCCAGTTTTACCTACTGTAACCCAGTTCTGGGGCACAATTTACTGGAAGCCAGCAGTTTCAGTGCTTCTAGAGACTTGAAGAACTGCGTATGACTTACACTGTACAAACTAGATATATATTCAGTGTGACCTAAATGCCCTTCTTTGGGACGTGTCAGCCTGCAGGAGACCACCAGGATGCAGCCTGGTTTATAGTTTTGCTAGAGCAGGCAGAACTTGGATTGCCTAACAACCACAAAATGTTTGGTTTCCTCCCCAGAACCTGTCTGAATGGCTCCAGCACTGCTGGAAGGGCATGCAGCCCTGGAAGGAACGAAGCACCAGGCCCCTACCTCTAGTAGCCTATGCAGAAAAAGACCTCATTGTGCCCACAGTTTTCCATACTGTGCTTTCAGTCCAGCTGTTGTAGCAGGCAGCTGTCTCCTTCCAGCCCTGTAGCTCTAGTGTGACATTGTTTTATCAAGAGCCTGACCTTCCCTGAACATGAACATTCAGAGAAGAGCAGCCAGGGCCAAAGCGCCACAGCATGCAAACACCCAGAGAAAAGCCTGCCCTAATTGTGCAGAGAAGCTGGTGGATAATATGTCCAATTTTGGCTAGGGACACAGGAGCTTGCCTTGTATGAAGTCAGAACAGTTGGCACATCTAGCTTGTACTGTTTACTGCTCCAAGACCTCAGGCAGAGGCCTCTTTCCCAACACCTACAGCCTCATCCTTTGGATTTAGTCCCAGATTTGGTCCCTGTCATACACAAAAAGCAGCCACTGATCTATGGAAAGTAAAGAGCATTTATTTCTTCATTGCATTTATAACCTGGCCTCTTTCCTGTGAGGAAATCACGGCAGTTTACACAATCTTACTCTTCTCCTTTTCTTATCTTCACAACAGTCCTGTGAGGTTCAGGGTGACTGACAGGAGTTGGACGTTTTTAAAACGGTAGTACCTGGTAAGTGGTGATGGGAGGGGGACGAGCTAGGCATCTCCCCCACCCCCCACTGGAATACCAATTCAGTCACAGTGGAGCAGTGGACGTTACAACATCGTTTGCTTGCTTACAAGAGCGTTGTTCAAAGTGGTGAGTCTATCACAGCAATGCAGTGGCTATTTTGTAGAGAAGTCAATGTTGGTCAACACAGGGCCATTCCCAGTCTCAACACGATTATTTTTCATAACTGAATAAGTAACTCAAATGACATGTCTCAACCTTTGTTTTTGTAAAAATAAATCCATTTCGAGTTGAAAATCTATGGAGTACTGTTTTTTTTTTCAAAACCATCTGACTCCTGTCAGTCACCCTGTAGTTTAGGCTGGGAGTCAAGGCTGGCCAATGACCCAGTGAACTTCATGGCTGAATGGGGACTTGAACTCAGATCTCCCAAGTCCCAGTCTAACACTCTAATCAGTATGCCATACTCTATCCACCTTGGCACCCTCTGGATTTCCAGTTCTTGGGGTGGGATGTGACATTTCAGAGTTTTGGCCTTCCTCTGGGGAAAGGGGACAGAATCAAGTGTTTTTTAAAGGTGTTTGAGAGCTTTGGCTATTTGTTTTCTACCCATGCATGCCACATGCATCATCCTCGAACCCTGAGCATCCACCCCAAGCCCCAAGATGCTACTATCTGCCCCATCACATGTCAAGGCTTCATCCCATCTGAAACATCTTCACTATTTACTGTTTTAGTTAAAGAGCACCACTTCCAGAGCCTCAGGTAGGGTGAGTATACGTCCTGTTGTTGTGGTTTTCATTGTAATCAAAAATTGAAAAGAAAGAAACTGAAATCTTACAATGTAGCTGCACAGATTTGAATATAGTTTCAGTGCATTCATGTGAAATGTTTACATATTTGAAAATACAGGTTTCTAACAACTATCCATAAACTTCAGTAACCAGATCAAAAATCCAAATAAGTTTCCATTTGCAGTTGCTATTTACACCACCTGCTCAAGGAAAAATTTGTAAGGTCTCTAGTCCATTTTACTAGGAGAAGCAAGCATTTACTCTTCCAGTGTTGCAACATCAGTCTTTAGCTGTCAGAAGGGCACAGAGGATTCATTTGTGCTATCCATGAAATAATTTCCAGGAAGCAGACAGATAATTTAAAAGAGCATGTACATTAGTAAATATTAAGGTGCATTTCAATGCAAATTTATCCTATCACCAATAAGAGACAACTACCAGGCACTGCCAACAAATATGCTTAAAAGAAGTGCCAGCTGTGTATTACATCTTCAACACTTCGCTGACTTACATAAACACTTATTAAAGAGCTGTGGCACCAAGTAGACATAAAACAAATGTTTCCCTGAATAAGGCACAACCTAAGATCATGCTGCTGATGCATGATAAAGATGGAGATCCACTGACCAGGCAAAAAGGGACAATCAAGTTCCTTCCTCCATTCCTACTTAAGACTACAGCACATTTATTCACCAAGAGGAAGTATTTATAGGCATGGACAGTAGGCCACTTTGCCTGCTTGGCCTCAGTAAGTGCTTCCAATATTGAGGGAGGCACTGAAGCTGGAAATGCAACTTGGGCTAGGTGTGAGTCTGGAAGACTGGACAAAGCACAGCTCTGTTTGAAGGTCTCTTCTATCTAAAGTCTGGTTTACAGATCAGAGCCCATAAGAAGACCTTGAAGTTGCCCATTAGCAGTTTGCACCCACAGAGTGGATTGAGCAGGCACATAGGTCACCTGATCACTGTCTTCTCAGTGATCACTTCCTGACAGTTAGGACCCTGAGGGTGTAGAATGGGCTTCCACGAGAGGTCGTTGAGGCCCCATCGGTGTGGGTGTTCAAGGACAGGCTGGACGTCTACATGGTGGGCACGTCGTGAGCGGAGCCAGCTGGTGCCGGAGGTCAGACTAGACGGCCCGGGAGGTCCCTTCTGACTCGCTCTGTTTCTATGTTTCTCCACTATGGTGAAATGTGCAGTTATGGTAATCATTCCTAAATTGGCATTTGTATGTATGCATATGTATAAATCAGCCTGGGCAGATGTTATCCATATCTATATCCCTCAGCTCTTCTGTTTTGGTGGTGTATACGTAGCTACCAGAGTCTGAGGGGACTTAGCAAACCTCACTGGCTATGGCAATTTTTGAGTCATTGGGATGGCAGAGCTAGAATGGCAACCTGGAGAGCAACTGAAACTGCACTCCACTGCCAAAATCTGTCAGATGTGGTGGGCTGGTGACTGAGTGACTTGGTAATTGCTCTTCTGTTCTCAAGCAGCAGGACTTCTGTGTCTGCAGGATACTACCAAACAGATGCTCCCCTTCCAGTGTAGTCCCTTGCGGGAGCCAGCACCACAAAAACTGAAAAGGTGTCCCTGGTAGGTTATGGCGCTACAGCAGATAAGAAGTTTAAAATAAGTATAGAAGAGGAACTGCCCTTGGACTAACTCTCTTGGGGGAGTGAATGGCAAAATCGGGGGCAAATAGACCTTTATGTTTGCTCCTGCTGAAACATCAAGCATTTCTCTTCTCCAAAGGATAGTTACTGCTTAGAAGCTTAACTTGCTTGGTGCAGTTGTACCCATTCAGCAGTATCTGGCCACAATTTCTTGGAAGGCTTGAGCTCCTTGGTAAGAAAGTCTTTTGCTAGACATGGAAGCAACATTTGCTCAATTTCTTCCCTTACAGGTTCTCAAGCCCACATCTCTCAGGGGCCAAAAACAACCAAGAGACCCCCAGTTTGCTAATGTCTGTTGTGAAGGACCAGATTTTAAACATTTGCCTGCTCTCCCCTTGGGGTGGGCTTCTTCTGGGGGCCTGGGGTCAAATCCTCCCCTATCCCACTGGGGTCTGCTACCATTAAATCGCTGCAGAAATTTGCCACCAGAAGGCTTTGTGGGTGAGATTTTTTCCACTTGCCTGTTTCCATGACCGCCTATTTTGTCAATGTGGCAGGAACTGCATGGTGAGAGCAGAAAAAAATGGCTGGGGAGGGGCATTTCATCTTAGGAGAAATGGAATCTCTAGCACCTTTCCTCAACTATCCATTGTTCAAGAAAAAGGGAACCTGAGGTCTGTTCTCTTCAGACTAGCCAATCCTGCAACTAAACAGCTAAGAAGCAATTTGCACAGGACTAAACCAGTCTCTCATCACTCCCCGTTCAACAGCAGCAGCAGCAGCAGATGCCTGAATAACCCTGGCTAATTATCAATCAATATCAGACTACCTCTGTTTCCCCAGTTGCTATGCCAATTAAGTGTGCATCTCCACTAGGTGCTAGTCTGTCAGAAAGGGCTATATATGAGGCAGCCTTCCCTCCTTTTCCCATACGGAGGTGTATTCAGCAGAGCTTGATTATCTGACAATGACAAGCAAAAAAATCATGCATTCCCTCAATGCCATTTCCAGGGAAGGCCATTTCGTTGCAGACTGCTGATTTTCTACACAGAAGGAACATCTTAGTCTTGGGCTTTCTCCTCCCTTAATTTCTACCTTCATTTTCCCTTCAAATGACCACCACACCTCCAGCTCAGCCAGGCTCAGCCTCCTGAAGCTCTCTAACATAATTATTTCCCCCAAGCTGGCTTGTTGCATGCTATCTATGATGCTTTGTCTCTCTTCAGATCCCACTGCTGACAGAACCCTAATTCCTATTGCCAAAGAAGTCCCCACAGCCTTCCCCAACCTGGGGCCCCCAGATGTTTGGAGTATAACTTCCATTTTTTCCTAACCATTGGTGTTGCTGACTGGGAATAATAGCAATAATAATCCAACAACACCTGGGGATCTTATGCAGCAAAAGAAGGGTCACTGTGGTATCCAATATTCATTCCATAATATTTCTGCCCCATATTTCCTCCTCCTCCATCCCTAATTTTCCGTACTCTTCCATTTCTAGTTGGTAGGCTCCTGAGAGACAGGGTCCTGTCTTGTCTTGCTGTTGATGCCCAGGCATTGACAGTAATAGAAACATAGAAACAGAGTTAGTCAGAAGGGGCCTCCTGGGCCATCTAGTCTGACCCTTGGCTCCAGCCAGCTCCACTCATGACATGCCTACCATGTGCATGTCTAGCCTATCCTTGAAAACCCTCACCAATGGGGCCTCAACCATCTCCCATGGAAGCCTATTCCATACCCTAGGGGTCCTAACCATCAGGAAATACTTCCTGGTATCCACCCTAAATCTTGGTTCCCTGAACTTTGCTCCATTGGAATGTGTCCTGCCCTCCACTGCAGGGGAAAAAAAAGTCATGATCCACATCAAGCCAGGAGCAAAGGAGTATTTCCTTGAGATGACTGAATGGATATTTCTCATGCTCATATTCTGATAAATTCATTTGGCTATCTCTCCTGGATCCAGCTAGTGCCAGTGAGAGTATTTCTCCTAATGTCATTTACAATAGTCTGAAGTTCTTAGACTAGCTGAAGTCTCAGGCTTCTGAATTGAACCTGGAAATCAGTATTTAACCTATTCTGGATGGGGCTGCAGAAGACCAAAATTCAGGGCCTCTGATGCATCATCATCATCATCATCATCTTGGCATCTCTAATATTAAGATCTTTTCACTAGCTGGTGCTTGTGCACCAGCTGTAGCTCCTCCTGGACAGAGGTAATGCTGCCCAATCTTATCCATGACCCTGGTATGGATATTGCAATGTTGTATGTTGCTCTGCCCTTGAAAACTATCAGAAACAGCAATAAGCTAAATATGACAGCTGGATTACTACAGGACACATCCTTTCACTTCCCAAACAGCTGCAATGGCTGACTATTCCTGGAGACACTTCCCAGTTGTGATTTTAACTTACAGGGCACAATTCAGTTCTTTTTGGCTAGGGTGCAAAATCTGGGTTTGTAATAATGTAGGACACACCTGACAGGACTAGGCCCTGCCTAGTCCCTAAGGACCTGGAACACCTTTGCAGGCACTTGCAAGGAACAGCTGAGAGGCAACCATGGGATGCAGCTGAGGCCCTGGAAACCAACCCAAAAGGCCTCTCTGCAGCGCTGCTCTCTGCCACAGCAACACAAGTTGTCCCTGTGACTCGCTTGTGCTCTGACCCTCTGCATCACCATGCCTTGAACCTTGCTTCTGCCTTGCTCCTGTTTCTCACCACTTGTTTCAGTTTGATCCTGCATGCACCACTTCTCCTGTGTGTTCCTGCTTTGTTCCAGTTTGTCTCTGCCATGCTCCAGCCTGCCCCTGTGGCCTCCCTCCTCCACCTGGACCATCTTTATGTGACTGCTTCCCTAGCATTTGACCACTGGACTATTTCTGGACTCTGCATGCTCTCTCTCTTGTACTTTATCGCACTGCTTGCTGCCTTGTTTCTGACCCTGGACTGTTGACCACACTGCCAGCCTCTAGCACTACTGATGTTATGAAGCCCAGCCTCACCCCAGTGCCCTGGTCCTGGTGTTCTGCCCACCCCACATCAGCTGCCTGCATCCTGGTTCTCACAACACCTGGCTGGCCAACATTAAGCCCAGGCAGGCTGCTCACATCCCAGGCATCATCAAGGTAAATCAGAGCATTACACACTGCTAGAGATTGAGCAATTTCCTGTCAAATCTCCCAGCCCAACCTCCACATAGTCCAGCCTCCCAGGTGAGCTCAGGAATCACCTGCATTCAAATGTGCCAATCAGCGCTTGCAGTGAGAATTTCAACCCAACGGGCAGCTGTCATCACTACCCAGTTAGCAAAGATATAAAAGGGGACTCTGCCATGCTTTCTGGGTCAATTGCCATTTTGCTGTGATCAAACTTGTTCCTGAGAATACTAAAACATAGTTTGTCTCCTCTCCTGCTTGTCATTATTAATTGGGAGAATTGTACCAGGTCCAGTCCCCTTGTGTCCTTCAGTAAGGATGTGCCCAGTGCACAGACTGCCCTGGAGTCAGACCTCCTGAAACAGGTGAAGGACAGGGCAGGAGAGCTATTGACCCTTAGCGACCTTAGCATGGCATATGCTCACACAGTGCCTGCCCTCCTTTGCTGGTTGCTTTGCTGAGGCACCAAGCCTCTTTTTAGTTGTGTGCTTATAGCCAAGATGTCCAACACACATGCTTTTTAACTGTTAATTACTGGGGGAGGCAGAGAGAGAGACCCAAGCAGAAAATCTCATCTTATCCTCATCTCTCTAAAAGTCATGGCAAGCAGCAGCCACAGCAGCAAGATGGCTGGTAATTAAAGCCCCTTTGCTTCCCTGTAGAAGTTTGAAGTCGTTATTTTCCAGTCCACCGAAGCACAGAAAATCCATCTGGGGCAGACAGGGCCAGTGCTTAAGCAAGGAAACTCTTGAGGGCTGGGGAAGGATCTGTTGGAATAAAGATATTTCCTTATTAATAAGGATCCTTGAGAAAATGACAACTCTGCTTTGCACGGAAAGACTAACATTGGGGGGGTGGGGCTTGACCTGAAGCCAGGACTGGAAATCCAGGTAAAGGTAAAGGATAGGGCAGGAAATCAGCTGACAGTACAATTCTGGGCATGTTTACTCAGAAGAAAGCTCCATGGGACTTACTCCTGTGTAACTGTGAGTAGGATTACAATGTTAATCTGTGCCTAATCTGATGAGTATACACACTCATTCTTACCGAGAACAAAATTATGCAAATACAATGGTGCAGATAATTTTAACGTAAGCTTTCTGGTTCTGGAAAATGCATGTATAAAGCACAATGATCACTTAAAGATGATTCCAGAACAGACACGGACATGCTATCTATATGCAAGTTGATAAAATAGATATAGGCACAAACTTTCCAAATGTATTTATTAATGCAAATTGCATTTTCTATATTCCCTAATGGCCAGGCGCTCTAGGTAGTTGGCAACAATTAAAATCCTAAAATGCAGCACTATGAAACATAACATACAACTTCTAAAAGCACAGTATATGAGCAAAGCAAAAACCAGCAGCAGTGCAAAGTTTTAAAAATACACTGACAGATGTAAAATCTACAGAAACGAAAATATTAAATATGCAGGAAAATAAGATTGCCTTCTCCTGGTGTCTGAAAGACTGCCACATAGGGACTGCATAAGCTTTTCATGGGAGGCCATTCCACAAGTTGGCTGTCACAGTGGAAAAGTCTCTCTCTTTAGTAGCCACCTACCTCACTCCCATCCTCCCCACTTCCTTTAGAACTCAGAGAAAGGCTTTTAAAGATGATTTTAGAGTCTATACAGGTATCTATGAAACAAAAGAAGCAACTTCATGTTTTTAAGATAATACCCTAAAAATTAATGCCACTTTGACTGGGGCCTGGACACAGTCTGGCAGCACTGCCGTAACATATTTGTATTACCCATTCTCTGTTAACCATCTTCAGCTGAAGTTTTTGGATCAAAGGCAGCTCCATGTATAACACATGGCAGTTATCCATGTGGTTACCAAAGTGATCTGTAGCCAGATTATCTCTGTCTGCTTAAGGATGTTGCCAGAAGAACAGACAAAATCGATAAAAGTTGCTCCAAGCCACTAAATCCCTCTGGGCTTTTTGTGACAATGCTGGATCTAAGAGCGCCCCCAAACTGTAAACCTGATCCCTTCAGGGAAGTCTAACACAGATAGGATGGTTCATCTGTCCTGCCAACAGTACATCTGTTTTGTCTTGCTTGAGACAATTTTTTGGCCCTCATCCAGTTCCATGCCCAAGCAATGATTCTAAATGCCTAGACCTGCCTCATCTGGATTTAATGAAAAGGAAAAATTTATTTGCAAACTGGTGACACTTTAACCCACATCTCTGGATAACCTCTCCCAGCAATTTCATGTAGATGTTGAATCATATGGGAAATAGGACAGAGTCCTGTGGAATCCCATAGCAAAGCTTCCAACACAGAAAGCAATAAGTTAGCACCACCTTCTAAAATCAGCCATCACACAGGAGTGGAACCACTGCAATTCTATGTGTTCTGCTTCCAACCGAGAGAGACTATCCAGAGGAATATCATGGCTCATTGTACTAAAAGCTCCTGAGAAATGCAAGAGAAGCAATAGAGTCACGCTCCCCCTGTCCCAGTCTTGGCAAAGTTGTTTCCTTGCCAAAACCAGGCCTGAAGCCCAAATGAAAGGAAGCTAGAAAATTTGTTTCATTCAAGATTGTCTGGCATTGACTGGAAAGCAGGCTCTTGCCTAGGAAGGGGATGTTGACAACCAGCCTATGGCTGTCTGTACTTTCTGGGTCCCTGTTAGGATTTCAGGAGTGGCCTAATTGCTGCCTCCTTTAAAGCAGCCAGTGCTATGTCCTCTCTCAAAGAGGATTTACAAGCTACTGGACCTACCCAGACAGCATGTCACTGTTAGTTGTAATAGGGCATGGTGATCAACATGACTTGGTCAAGCACCTTGTCTACATGTTAAGGTCTCAACAACTGAAATTCATCCAGTGAAACTAAACTGGACATTTCTACTAATGGAACTCCATTAAATAGCCAAGGCAACATGGATTTGAATGACACTATCTTCAGTGTTATTCAGATTCAACACAGTGGCCCATCTGTCTCCCTGGGCCTTGATTTCTGCAGCCCATGAAATGAGACAACTTCATCTTTACCACCATCACAGCCACAAAAAAAGCCCAGTCACATCACTGACTACAATATCAACTAAGCATCAGTAAGATCCAGGGATGCCCTCCATTATGAAGACTATCACTCTGAAACAAACCTGCATTTGACTTGTTTTGGACTACCATTTTGCTACCCTTCATATCCACCAGATAATGAAAGATAGCTAGACTATCATATTCCTTTACGCTTGTTTAACAGAAAGCATTTATTTTCCACTGTGAATTGGGTGACCTTACAAAAACTACCCAATTCCCTAAAATTATTACTTAAAGCAGCACAATGATTTACAATCCAAGATCTACCAATATAAATCAACCCACTGCGTTACCTGTGGTTATCTTCAAGGAACCAGTTCTTTTAGGAGCACAGTTACTAAGAAAACTGGCTACACTTGACAATCAGTAATGTGCATTTTGGCAAATGTTATTTATTTAATTGAAACCACACACACACACACACACATATATACACACACAAATCCAGAAACACTACAAAGGACCTAAGACCATGATTCCATAACCACAAATGTATGATTTGTAGAAAAAAAGCAAAGCAAAACAAGCAACAAACCAGACCAACTAGAACAACCTTTTGCATGGCATTTTAACCTACCAGTACATGGCATCTTTGATACATAATTGCTTCTTGTACAACAAGCAAAGATGTTGACATGCTTGACTGAAAGAAAACTTTAGGAACTACAGACTCATAGAACCTTAATCTGCACAGCTGATGAGCTTTATCCCAGTCATACCTCAGCTTTTTCCTTATCAAGAATTTTCACATCCCAGAATTCCAAATAAACATTTTTTTATCCATTTAGCATCGTAGTGAAGAGTGTGAAAGCTGAAACATTTAATCCTAAATATATTTTGAAATTAGTATTTTGTTAATTTATCTAGCTTTCACACAGAGAGAGAGACAGACAGACAGACAGACAGACAGACAAATGCACATAGTCCCAGGGTTATAGACAAGTTCTGTTCCTGAGAATATCCTTAAGGTGAATTTGTATATAAACCAGATCACATGAGTAAGCCAAATGTGTGTGTGTGTGTGTATTTTGCTTTTCTATGCATATAAACACTTAAGAAACACTAGCATATTCACTAAAACATCTTAAACACAATACAGTTATAATAAAGTAACTATAGATACTAAAGAGAGAGTGAAAATCTCTATGCATGTGGGTAGGCACACAGTATTGTAAAAACCAAATAAAACAAACAGTTCTTGAAACAATTTAGAACATTCTTGAGGTAATTTTAAGCCTACCATTAACTGATGATGATGGAAATGGACCTGGGACTAGAGAGTCAGGGTTTGATGGGAGGGGGAGGGGGTACCACTGGAGTTGATTTTCTTGAAGCAGGCCTCAATGATTGTTTCTATAGCCATTTTGTTTTTTCTCACCATAAATGGTGTTGTAGCAGCTGAGGGCAAGGGCAAATGCTAAAGAAAAACTAAATGGGAACTATGCACCCTACATGTGCCCTGAAACACACTAGCTTGGGTATGCTTGAGCTGATGCTTAGAAGGAAAAGCTGCAAAAACTGTATCTCTAGGGAACTATGCTGCCACTGATGATGAGATGCCAAATGCATTGCACATGTCCCTATAGATAAGTCATGTAGTTCATTAGAGATAGACATGACTATCTCTAGGGAACTCTATCTCTACACAAAAAGCCATTAATATCTCTAGGGAACTATGCAGCCACTGATGATGCATCATGTAGTCCCACAGAGATATTCATATAGGGTTTATGGCAGTCATAAGTATGGCTTATTCGTAACTCAGATGCTCATAACCCATGGACTACATTGTATATGTATGTTTATATGCATATATGAGAAACCTAATTTAAAGTTTATTAGAATGATTTCATATATATAAAAATTATCCTAAACAACTTCATCCAGCTACAGAAGACAACAAACATGTAGGATAGTTTCTTCTTCCAGCCTTCTCCCATACTAATGAAAATGGTTGTTGAGCCATTGGGAGACAAAATATGTCCCCAGGGGCATGGCCTCCAAGCAGTCTTGAACCCTAACATCTCTCCTTCTAGAACTTAAATACCAGGCAGGTGAAATACCCAGTGGCAAAGAAAAAATTCTAATTCAGCAAGAAAAATACTTGTGCAGAAAGGTCACCTTGGGCATTATTTCCCTTGTGGAATGGGAAATGTGTATGCATGCAGGAAGGAGAATTGCTTAGTGACAGAGGTATGCTGGAATGCAAAATGTCCTGGATTCATTCACTGGTACGTCCAACTGATGGATCTTAGGTTTCAAATACAGGTGATGCTAAAGATGCAGTAGGTCTAAGTTCAGTTGGCTTGACTCCCAAGTAAGTGTGTATAGGATTGCAACCTAAAGGCTTCATTAGTAGTTATGCCAGCTGTTTCACATTTAATACTAGCTTTGGTGGTAGAGTGATTTTCATTAGGTTCCTTTACCCCTCTACTCTGAAAAGACAGAGATAAAGGCCCTGTTGTATACTCTGGGAGTTGAAAAAATTCACAGCTTCACAAAGAATACATAGATGCCCATTTTTGCATAGGAGATCAAAAATAGGGATGTGTTTTGGGGGTGGGAACCCATCATGTTCCCTGGGCTTGGTTCCTTGGACTCCAGCCCTCTTTCTCATGGTGAAAGTGAAGCAAACCCAACTTCCTTACAAGTATGCTGAGCATTTGTGTGGGCAGCCACCAGGAAGTGAGCCTGTGCAAGCAACGACCCTCGTCCATGCAAATGACTTACAACCTTTGTTAGAGCTGAAGATGCTGTTAGAGAAGGCTGCCAGTTGCACAAGCAGACTTCTTTGAGCATTTACAGACTTCTGCTCAGCTCTATTCCAAAGTGAGGGCCAAACATGTGAAGAAGGCTGACAGACAGAAGAGGGCCACATTCTGGGGAAGATTGTTGCAACTCTAATCAAAATCTGTATGAAAGCTTAAGCAAGGAAATCACAAGGAGTGAATGGCTTTACAGCAGAGTCATATCTTAGATCCCTGCTAAATGGCATTCTAATGGGGAAGGAATGGCCTGATTAATGGAAAGGAGCTAGCGGCGAGTGATCATGCCTAACAAACTCAATACAGATCCTCAGGTGGTGACCTTTTTGCCTAGCCTCACTCCTTAACCAGGATGTGAAGTTATTCACCGCTCTGTCAATCAGATGCCTAAATTCATAACTGAATATGTTCACCCAGATCAATGAGACTGGATGAGACTTGGTATCCCCAGCAGACATATGTTCTCAGTTTTACCAACCACAGTAGTCAGTCTGAAAGACCTTATTGTCACTTGATGTATGGCTCTCCTCCCATGTTGTAGCTAAACTGGTATGGGGCTGGCCTGAGTTTTGAGGGGAGATCACCTGGGAATCACCTTGAATTCCACAGTGCGAGAAAGGTAGGATAGAAATATAATTAATAAACAAATAAAGGGGGAGTGGCAGTGTTATTCGATTGAAAAGGGCTTTTTGGAGGGCTTGGGAGAGATGTTCTCAGGAATAGGTGTGGGCAAATGCACAAGCTTAGAAGAAAAAAGAGTATTCAAAGAGTATTCAGAGAAGAGGTTTGAGGAAGTCCTGTAGACAAAAAGCCCCGAAGAGTGTGGGGGCTGTGCAGTGTATTGCACCAAGTGCCACATGTATGAGCACAGGGCAGAATATGGGTGTATTCAGTACAATGAGCTGGTTGTGAGGGAACATGTTGCTCCTTGAGTCTAAGGTGCTTCTGGACAGTAATTTGCTCTATTGGTTCGAATGTGTTGTGCAGGTATTTCCTCTTCACTCAGGAGGCTTTCGGTGGTAGCAAAAACGGAAGAAGTGGTGGGGAAGCATAGGAGGTTATGAATGGAAGGTGTTGCCTGGATGCCCTGTGAAATTCTGTGCATGTGGCAGAGAGGTTCTAGAATAACACCTCCTCCGGAAGCACTACAAGGCAACTGACCTGGTGAACCTGAGAGAGGGGTTAAAAAAATACATAGACATGATGTTCATGGTCGTCATAAAAGTATCCTGCACCTAGGTTAACGCTTCTGCACTGTCATGCAGAATGATGGTCTTTGAGAAAGTCTGCAGCTTCTTGAGGAAAAAGGAAACAGTTCCTTAGAAGTGAAACATTCTTTGGGTAACCTACCTAGCTTTATAAGCCCAGGTGGCTTAGCATGTTGTCTGAACTTGATGCGCTTCCCATGGGGCTGCTTATAAACCATGCAACAGGGCCTGTAGGCCACTTCTGGGCTTATGTCATCTGAACCCAGTTGAACCTGCAACACAGCAGCTTGGTCTTTTTTTCTTTTCTTTTCTCTCTTTCTGTCTTTCTTGGCATACAGCACTCTGGCTAAGCAGCTCTGGGCAAGTGCAGATGACAACCACCCTGAGGTGCCCAAGTCTCACTTGAGGAGGGCTGTCAGAAGCTCCACATATGAGTGTGGCTTGCAGCTGAAAGGGCTGTGGACTACGGCCGCACAAGCCGTGCTCTGCTCCGTCTACTCCAGAGCAGGCCAAGCGGAGTGCAGCTTGGGTTCCCCATTCCTATCCTGTGCCTCTGCTGCCAGTCCTGGCAGAGCAGGGTTGCTGCTTGCATTCTGTTCTGCCTCTTGTGCCAGCAGTGCCACTTGGCAACTATGGCACCCTAGCTTTTTCTCACACCCCCAGAGGCATGGGGCAAAATTTAAGTGGGCATCCCAGTGAGAACGAATGGGAAGGGGAAAGATGAGGCTCTTGCTGTGTAAGTGATGTCAGTCCCCCAAAGAACACCCTACACACCAGATCCCTCACACCTTGTCTTCTTTAATGGCTCATCTTCTGTGAATTCTCTAGGGGAACCAAAGGGGGGAAATGGCTTTGGAGCCTTGGTTAAAGAATGTCCAGAGTGAGTACATGTTGCCCTTTGACTGTGGTGGGGAGTGTGGAGGCAACTTGTTGCTCCAGTGGTGTCCCCTGGGATGTCCATGGGATGACTGAGGGAGAAGAAGTGGGAGGGATCCCGATACCCATGATGCACCTAACCATCTGTCAGGCACAGTGGGGGTAGGATGACTTATTGTGTCCTGCAAACCTGCCCAATGGATACTCTAATATACACAAATGGGATAGAAGAGGCCCCATATAGGGATGTCTTTAATCTCTTGTCTTCTTTGATTTAGTGGTAGACCTGCTAGCCCATGAGATCAGGTTCCACCTTACAATGGAAGGAACCTGAATCTCCAGTCAGAAGCACTTTGTAACTGCATTTGCAAATGAGGTAAGTGTGTGACTCACTGCTTTGGAGATGTCCATGCCAGCACTCACAGCACTCTGTCACATGCTCTGAAATGCTTTGGGCTTCAAGTAAATTACAATAAATCAACACTGCTATGCATGAAAGAGGCCCCAGCAATCCAACCGAAAATACAGGTTCAGTTTAAGGGAAGTTTTAGCACATGTTTTTGAGAAGCCTGAGTATGTTAATCCCAAATGACCCTCATCAGCTGATTAGTAGATGCTATAACCTAGTTATTAATGCCATCAGGCAAGAATTACACCAATGGAAAAGAAAGCACTGTCATTGTTAGGTAAGATAGCCTCATTTAAAATGATGCTGCTGTCCAAGCATTTCTTCTTATTCTAAATTATCCCTATACTCCCTTGGATGTCAAGGCAAAGAAATGGCAGAAGTTGATAGAGATGTTTTATTAATCATGGGGCATGAAAGCAAAGGAGCATCTCAACACAGAAGAGATGCTAGAAGGCCTCTTTTCTCAATATATCTGAAAAGAAGACAAGAGGGCCCTGATGAAGCAAAAAGATTGCTTAAGAAACATGTTGACAAAAATAAATATTATTTCCAGGCACCTGCGCATTATCTCCATCTCTTCATCTCTGTTTTTGTGAGTGCCTTCCCTTTTCATTGTTTAAAAATTAATTGTGGGGAACAGAATAGGTTGACAAAGAAAGCAAGCCAATACAGATGCCAGTAACTCTCCAAACTCAAAGGATTACGGGCATCCTATGCAGGGTGGGAGGGGCAGGAAGGTGAAGGATACCTCTGTATTCCTCCCACTCTGCCCAATGTTTAGAAAACCAATTTTGTCCAACATGCCTTCAAGTGTGAGGACAGGAGGCTGAAGGCTGTCTCCTCCCCCCTTGCCCCCCAAAACCCACCACTGAGATTGCTCTTATTACTTTGGGGCTTTTTCCACACTGGCTCTGGGGCTGGAGGAAAAGTTCTCCAAGTTCAGAGCCACAGATCCGACCCTGAAGCAAGTTTCTGTGCTGCCCAGGGACTGGGAATATATTTATTATTGCATGGGTTCCCTTGATTACCTAGAGTAACAAAAACATCTGAGAAACATGGCCTATCTAATACACAGTGTAAATCTAGCAAAAATATTTTCTGATGTTTTCTAAAATTACACTCTGTAATTTAAAGTCATTGTTCTTTGTCTTGTATCATAGAATAGAAGAGTTGGAAGGGGCCATGTCATGTTGTTCCTAAACAAACTTTAGAAAGAGAGAAAGAAAGATTCTACCAGAATCAGAACTGGATGAGAAGGGAAGGGTTCAAGCCATCCAGTATGGTGACTGTCACATTTGTGAGGGAGAAATTCCATAGTTTAACAAATGTACTTTAGGAAGCATTTCCTTTTATCTGTCCTGAATCTCTGAAAATTCAGCTTCCCTGGTTCTTTTCCCTATCTACCTCCTCCATGCCATGTGTATTAGAACTACACATAAAGATAATGTATACCCCTATTCATCTGTTTTCAAACATAAACAGACTGAAATTCTGTAACCTTGGCTTATGGGTGAATTGGTTCAGCATGTTAAACATTTTGGTTGCCCTTTTCTGCACTTTTTCTAGTGTTACCTGTTTTGACTAGCGACAAGAACGGTTTACGGTACTGTATCCCATATAATGATATTCTATATTCCAGTATTCCATATAATAACAGTATCATTATGATTTGGTCAGTTTTGTTTTTGATCCCTTTTATAATTACACCCAACATGGACCTTGTTCACAACACACACACAATGGATTGACATTTTCATCAGGCTATCCACAACAACCCCAGGCAATCCTATGCCTCCTGACATTGTCTGGGGTGCCCCAGCTCTGAGATCCTATGATTGCTATCAGGACCCCAACCTCCTGTCTTCCCCATCCCTGGTACTTAATCTAGATGGCTGAAAACAGCGACTGTCACCATTTCACCCTGCTCGGAGCACTGGGTGCGTGCAAGGCTCCACATTCGGAGACTAACACAAATCTAAAGCAGAGGGTGCCTTTAGGCCCATTCTGCATCATTTACACTTGTTTTCACTGAACTGCTTCTGCCAATTTCCCCATTTGAAGCTTTACACACACACCCCTTTAACCACCATAACTAATTCAGTATTATCAAGTACACTTGGCCACCTCATTACTCAGCCCTCATTCCATATGGTTTAGGAAAGGTTAAGAAGTCCTAGTCCCAGTACAGCTTCTTTTGAGAAACTATGGTTTGCATCCCTCCACTGTGAAAACTGGCCAAAACTGGTCTTGTTAGCTGTATCTCAAAGTACTTCCCCACATCCCTTATCATCTGCTTGAATGTCTTTCATGCAAATTTAGGTTATTTTTGTTCTTGTTTGGGCAAGAATTCCTGTTTTTGAAGGAAGCCTTCTTTTCTCATCATTGCTTGTTATCTCTTTTTATAACTATTTCGATTTGCCATTATAAAAGAAACAAAAAAGAGAAACCAGGTAACTCCTACACCCTTGCTGGCTTCCTACCTTCACAGCTGCTTATTAGTATTTTTAAAGAAATTATTTAGCAGAATGCAGAGCAGAATTATTTAGCAGAATGCTCTGGCCTCCTCTCCATGTTGCTGAATTCATATGAATACTTAGCTCATGTGTGTACTTCTCTTCCTTTTGCCTTGACACTTGCCAGTGGGGCTGAGACACTTCATCACTGAGGCTCCTCTGCACACTCAGGGCGCTCCTCATACTTGGCCACTGTAGTGGCAGAGCCTGTGACCAGGAGTGCCTCTTCTGCCCACTGCAACTTCAGAGCCCTCCAGGTTTGCCTCCTGATGGATCTTTAAACCACATTCGGAAGGGGCAGTCTTTCAAAGAGAGGACACCTTTCCAGAGAGGACACAAAGCCATCCTAGCAGGCCACCTTGTCCCGTATTTAAGATCTTTGAAATGCCTCCAGCTTGGTTGCTCGAGAAGTCATCACATTTGTCGGGCCACTTTGGACAGAGAGAATAGAACAGCCCCCAGTTCAGCTCCCCTGCCTCAGACACCAACTTTTCCACACAACACAGCAAAGGCATGTGGCATGTGACCAGCAGGAGAGTGGCTGAAGCATGAAGCTGCCTGCTATTGACCCTTAGAGATCACTGGCAAATGTGCACAGAAACTGGGGGAAGGGCTTCCACGGGTGCCAGTTGTTTAACTGCGTACAAACATTTATCCTTCCCAATGCAGGCTGATGTGATCTCATTATGCCACTGTGGCAAAAGCAAAAAATAATTTAAGCATTCAACTGAACTCACCGTGGCTTATTCCCCTGTGAAAGTGCTTATGTTTTTCAGCCTAAAGGGGAAGGTACGGAAGAGAAATGCATTTATTTATTTATTTGAGCTTTTATATACTGCTCATTAGCAAAGTTGCTCTCAGAATGGTGAAGCGAAGTCATCCTTCGCAAAAGACCTATAAAATTGATTGCCACAGTATATTGTGGCATCTATCGGCATATTCTGCTTGTTTTTAGAAAGTGTTACACAAATGCATCTGAAACAAGTCTCCGGGGCTTCTCTTTTGCAACCCCCATCAAAATGAATGGGAACTGTGTAGGAGTGCTGCAGTGTATCCATTCATTTCAAGTCAGAGCTGGTATCAGCACTTGGCTTCTCTGTACAGCTCCCAGCTCCCCCCAGCCCCCCATCTATCTATCTATGCTGGCAGAATGCTCCAAGTAGCTGGGACATGATGACAGTTAAATTCCCTACATGGCATCACTCTGGAGCATTGTGGGAAATAAAAAATGGCAATCCCCTCCCAGTCCTCCAGTACTGCTTGGAGCATTGCTGCTACTGCCTGCTGATCACTGCTGCCAGGTAAATTTGCAAGGGTTCATAGAGTGGCCACATGTCCTCTTTTACAGAGGACTGCCTCTATTTCAAGGTCTGCTAAACCAATCCAGTTTAAAGACACCTGAACAGCATACACGGGTAACCTGCTTTATATGTGCATATAAATCAGCACAGTAAATATGATGCAATCACCTCTATCTGCTTTTGCAGGGTTTCTTTTCCTTTTTTGGGGGGGAATTAAAAACTGGCTACCCTCACCAGAGGGCACTTTATCTGAGGTCCACCCAAATCCGAAACCAGATCTGACACTAGAAGAATGTCCTAGTGGGATATCCCACAGAAATGGTTCTCGCCGGTGTTGCTAGCCATTGCATCAGAAATTCCATAGTCTTATTTTCCAAGACTGGCTTCCAAATATGAGCAATCAAGTGCAAGTTTAAATGTTACCTTTGATCCCTGCCTGCTAGCTGACATTTCTGTTTTTAATGGCATCCCCATGTAGAGTGCATTACAGTAATCTGAAGAGGGTATAACTGAGGCATATGCAACAGTGGCCAGGTCAGGTGTCTCAAGGAACAGGTGCAAGTGGCACACTAGCCTGAGCTTCACTAATACACTCTTGGCTGCCACGAAGGACTGGGCATCTGGGTTCAGGACCAAGTCCATGAGCACACCCCAAGTGTGAGGCTGAGTTTCCAGGTGGCATGTAACCCCACCTAGCACAGGTTGAAGCCCCGTTCCCTGATCTGCCTTTCAACTGAACAAAAATGATTTGGCCTTGAATGAATTAAGCACCATTCTGATTGCTTTCATAAAGTCCATCATTGATATCAGGCACCAGTTCAGAACCAGAACAGCTTCCTTGGAAGGGCGAGATAGAGTTGAGTGTCATCTGCATGATGGTGGTACAGAATCCAAAAATCTAAAAAAATCTCTTCCAGTGGTCTCATGTATATGTCAATTATTATTTTATCGGTATTATTATCATCATCTGTACTGCCCAATAGATTGAACTCTGAAGGACACCATGGGCCAACAGCCATAACCTTGAACAGGAAGCCTACTGAAGCTGCTCCAGCAAGAAGGATGGGAGAAAACCATGTAGCAGAGACTCTCAGTCCCACCTTAGACAGACACCTCAGAAGGATACTATCAGGGCGGAATTGATTTAAATCAATTCAATTTAAATCTAAGACTAGATTTTTCTACATAATTGCACACATGCCTGCCTTGCCCATAAGTAGAGGAACTTTATTAAAATATTCCCAAACTATGGCCTGCTGCCATTATAAGTTTTCTCCTCTAGGAAAAGAAGAATATGATAAGACACAAAAAGATCCAAAGACTTGTGAAGCAGTTTGCTCAAAAGGTTTCACTTTAATTTTTCCTGATTATCCCTCCCTCCTCATACTCAGCTTCTTGTACAGATCTATTCCCTCCAAACAATCTTCTTCTATTCATTGAATTATTTTGAAACTTAAGAAGTAAAGGGTTGATTCTGTGTACATAGATTTGCAAAGGAACAATGGCGTTAAGGTCTTTTTCTGGACTCTGTATGTTTATTTTATAACATTTTTGCTGTGAAGAAGAGGCATGTGTTCTCTGCAGATACAAATTCACAGTTTTGAGAACTGCAAAACCAAACATCTCTGATAATAGAAAAACTGCCCAATAAACTTACAGAAATGTGGATACAGAATTAACGAAAAAATTAAACATTACATGAATATACCACAACATGCTACATAATTAAAAACTAATCCTTATTTCATGATGAATAATCATTGTACTATAATTTTTATTAAATAGAAGATAGATTTTTCATCAAAAAGCATTTTATTTTTAAAAATCCAACTTAGATAAAAAATCTAATTTAAATTTTAAAAATTGGATTGTTTTTATTTATTTATAAATCATTGTTTTTTTATCCATGTTGGATACTATGATCAATGGTACTGAAAAGTGCAGAAAGTTCTAGCCGAACAAACAAGTACACATTCCCCCTTCCAGTTCCCAGCATAGATCATCCCCCAAAGTGCAAAGCTATCTCTGTCCCACAGCTAGGTTTGAAGCTAGATTGAAATAGATCTAGGTAATCTATTCTACAAAAATCCTTGGAGCTGAGAAACTACTTCATACCCCAGCGCCTTGCCCAAAAACAATACTGGAGACCAGCCAGAAAGTATCCAATACAGTGGGTTGGAGGTTCAGGGAGTGGGCTTTTTAATTGGTTTTAAAAAGCAAAGATCTTACTACCAGCTGCTTTAGGCAACTGTGCCATAAAGAGGAATTCACTACTGTCTTCAGATGCTCAGCAAGTCCCTCCCTGTGGGAAGGGCAAGGGTCTAGTACACAAGTGACAGGCCTCGCTTCTCCAGGTTCACACAACTGGAGAAGCAGAAGCCCAAATTGTATGATATCTAATAGATGGAATGAATTTCACATGCAAAGCATTGCACATACTGATCACAGTAGGCTACTGAGTGGCTCAATGTTCTTCTTGTTGTCCAGAGTGTGACAGGTCTCTCTGATGGTGAGTCTGACCAGCAGCAGTGGTGATGGAAAAGAACTGCAACATGGAGAACAGGTGGGCAAAACCAGGAGAGATTTACATGCCTCGTAAGGTGAGGACAGGTTGACACACTCACCCAAAATCAAGTCCTGGTTGACAGAGTTCTCCCATTCCTGGCCTGGCATTCAGCACCATTCCCATCAGCTCAAGGAGAGGATTACCAGGGCTACTCAGGGTCTCTGATTTGGCTATAGCTCGGAAGCAAGCAGCACCCCATTGGTTTTCCAGCCCCATCATGACCCAGCTAACTCCCACCAGGACATCTCCCACTGCCCTTTACTGCTTCACGGGCCACTCCAGTCCTCTTCCACACACATGTCCCTTTTACACTTTCCTCCCACCAACCAATTATGATGGTTCCACTGCAGAGAAGAGACCTAATAATGGTATGATACCACTGAATACACCCAAGCAGTAGATATTCCTTCCCTGCTCATCTAATAGACTCTCCAGAGGAGCACATTGGTGCCATCCCTCCCACGGCAGCCCCATCAGTGGAGGCCCTCCCTGAGGGTGCCCAGGTGTTTATGCAGCAGCAGGCAGGATGCAGACATGTGTGTCAATTTGAGTGAGATGTGAATCAGTTTGTGGGAATTCAGGCACTTTCTGCAAGTCAAACTAGAGCACCATGAGCAAAAGGGTGGGGGAAGGCTCAGGAAAAGGAGAGAAAGTCAACTCCATGTGCAGAGACAGAGAGTTAATCCCTGCATTGCAAGTGCCAGTCTCTCTTCGCCCTTCCAAAACATCTCTTCATATAATTCAAACTGCTCTCCGCCAGCCGGCAGAGAAAGGAAGCAAGTAGGGAGGGAAAAAAGGGCTTGGAGGGGTGAGGAGTAGTTGCGAGCTGACAGACCAAGTCTAAGGAAATAAACAAATGAAGGCAAGATATGAGAGATGATAGCTAGGCTGAGGCTGTAGACATAACAGGATCGTATTTCTTTGGATAGCAGAAATATGTTGGAATCAGATTGTTTCTTCTGTCTGCTTTCTGTCTCTTTCTTTCTCCTTTACATTAGGCAGGCCAGGGCACAGCCAGCTAGCAGGTGAAGGTACAACAGAGCTGGAACACAGCCTGCCTTTCTTCCCATCCATAACAAAAGCTGAGGTCTGCCACAGGACATTATGGGGGTCAGTTGTGCTCTCATCCCCCTTTGAGAGGGTCTCTTCATGCCTGCCTATTCCTACACATGCTTGGGACTGCACCCTTAGTGAAAATATGTCTATTTATCTTCTTACCAAAATAATGGAAGGCCACTACATTGCCATCAAGTAATATCTTCTCATTGCCCTTGACTCCCAAATGGATTTAAGAAGGGCCTTGCTGGATCAGATCAAGAATCCAGCTTCCTCAGCACTTTGTCTCCAAGAAAGTCAGGTGTCCCTGAGAAACTAACAAGCAGAACGCTCTCTATTGACTGCTGCAGCTCCTCATAAGCATAAATAACCTGCCACTGAAGGTGGAGGTTCTGCTTTACTATTGAGGCTGGTTGGTTTTCTCCATGAAGCTGTACATTCTTTTGCAAAGAAAAAAAGAGAGAAGCTTTCTATGCTAGTAGCTGTCCAGTTAACCAGTAGCCCAGTGTTCCCCAGGTTACCCTGACCATACTGGATCAGAGCTAACCAGCAACTTACCTTGGAAAATGAATATTACTGGCATGATCATAGAACTATCTTGGAAGTTAAGAGCTGGGAAAAGGAAGAAAGAAGGAAGGAACATACCACATTTATTTTCTTATTTTTTTAACTTCTGTGCTGCCTAATAGCCAAAGCTCCCTGGGTGACTTACAACAATCCATAAAAACAAGATAATAAAATACAATTCAAGTACAATAATATCACGGAAACATTAAAACTGTAAACAGCTAAAACATCAAGCAAAGAATGACACTGTGAAAAACAGTGGGGATGGGTAAACCCCTCTAGCCCCTGGGTGACCAAGTAAATCTTTAAAGGCCTCAGCATAACAGGCCATCTTAACCTGTTAAACCTGTTAAAAGATGACACATTTGGCACCAAGTGGGCTGCAGTGGGAAGGCTATTCCATAGATGGGGGACCACCACAGTGAAAGCCTCCCCCCCTTGCTGCCACCCTCCAAGCCTTCCTTGGAGCTGGCATTCAGAGAAAGGCCCAGAAGTTGAGCATCTGAGTTGACTGCAGTTGGAAGAGTTGCTCTGGCAGGTACTGTGTTGCCAAGCTTGTAAGGCTTTATAGATTAAAACCAGCAACTTGAACTGGGCCTGAAAACATACAGGCAACCAATCCTTAAACCCATACATAAACACAACATTTCTTACATTAATGTCTCAATATAAGTCATCAGACTCTGCAAAATTGAGCTCCCCAGAAGACCTGCCTAGTAAAATATCCTAAATTTACGATCATATATAACTTGTTGATTTCTGTTGTTGGGTGGGGTGGGTCAGGCTGGGGGCTAAATTGAATTTCCCCAAATTTGTTTTCAATCAATCACTTTGAGTGATCCAGTCAATAGACCTCACAATAAGACTTACACAACAGTTGGCACACAGAGTAAAACACAAGGTCATCACTAACAGAAGACAAGTCCCAAAACGGTCCTAAAAGTTCAAGAAGACTGTTCAAACAAACAAACAAACCGACCCAAACACAGGATTAATTAAATACTATTTCATCCTGTAACGTTCTCTTCAGATTGTATGAAATTTATTGTGACACAAAAGGCAAAGCCCTGGAACTTGTGTAAAGTGTACCAGTGCAAGGACTGCCAAGAAATTACCCTCTACTGGCTTAGAGTGGCCGAGCAAGGTTTCCAGGGAGGACAGAGTGGAGTCCAGGCCAGCCTGAGGCCTAGCACTGCTATTCTTGCTTTTTAGAGATCAGGAAAGCAACAGATTTCTCTTGAAAACTGTGTATGCGTCTGTGCATGAGACACAGCGACAGCATTTTCTATATGTAATCAAGGTGGTTTAAAAAAAGAAAAATAAAACACAGTGTTTTGAATTACTAGGGCACATACATATATTGTTTAAGATAGGTTTTCCAAAGTCATACAGGGTGGGAAGAGGTGTCCACGACTGAAACTTATGAAGAAGGCTCTCTCCCATCTCACCTTTTATGCCTTTTTATCTACGAAGTCCAGAAAGGGAAAATAGGCGGGATGGCAGGAGGCTTCTTAATAGATACGCTTCTCCGTCGCCCTGTATTGTAGCACCCTCTCCAATCCCAACGCACACTAAGTCCCTAAACCTAAGTCTTCAGGAGTAATGAACCACTCCGCTAGCGGACGGAAGGGATCCTTCCTACCTGCCCTTTCTGCTGACTTCTTCACCCGCCTAAAGTTCACCCAACACGCAGAAACTCTCCCCCTTGTGTCCCCAGTGCCTGATCCCTCTCATTTCCAGACCTGGCGCCCTGCCTTCCCTTTCTATTTTTTCCCTGAAGTGGGTGGAGGAGAACGGCGTGAGGAGGGGAGAAGGGGGAAACAAATCAATGATAGTATCTTACTAAGAAGCGCTGAGCGGAGCGGAGCGCAGCGGCAGCAGCGGCTGCGGGTGGGGGGCGCTGAGCAAAGAGCGGCCCGCCTCGCCTCGCCTCTTCATTTCTCGCGCGCGCTTTTTCCCCACCCGCTTCTCTTTTGCTGCGCTCCCTGCTTCGGTTTTTCTTTCCTCGCTTCCTTCCCGGGCGCGTTTTCCCATGCGAGACGCGCCACTCGTGCCCGCAGCTGCCCTGAGAAGGCCCCGGAGCGCCCGGCCCCGGGGCGAGCCTTGAGCCACGCGCAGGACCCGGTCGATGTTCGCTGCACACGCGCCTCCCGCGCCTTCTCCCCAAGCGACGCTGGTCTCGCTCGCTCTCTGGCTATCGGTGTTTCAGCACCCTCTCTCGCCGCCCCTCCACGCCTCTTTCTTCCGCAGGTCGCCCGGGCCACCCGCCACCATTTCCGCCACGGGCAGGCAAGGCGCCCAGCCCCTCCAGCGGCTGAGTATTGGCCGAAAAACTTTGATCGCCGCGGCCATCGGGGTGGTGATGATCCTGATGCTGGTGATCTTGATCCCGGTGCTGGTGAATTCCGTGGGCATCGATGGGCACTACGAGATGCTGGGCACCTGCCGCATGGTGTGCGACCCCTACCTGGGCAAGACCACTTCCACTACTAGCGCCAGCATCCGAACCGAGGGGGCCGAAGGTCTCGGCGGCGGCGGCGTGTTTCCTCCTTCCACCTTGGTGCAGGGACCCCAGGGCAAGCCTGGGCGGCCAGGCAAGCCGGGCCCGCCGGGTCCGCCTGGCGAGCCGGGGCCCCCGGGGGCCATGGGGCCCTTGGGGGAGAAAGGGGATCCGGGGAAACCGGGGCCCCCTGGACTCCCCGGCCCGGGACTGGGCACGGGGGCCATCAGCACGGCCACTTACACCACGGTGCCCCGCGTGGCGTTTTATGCTGGCCTCAAGAACCCGCACGAAGGTTACGAGATCCTCAAGTTTGACGACGTGGTGACCAACTTGGGGAACAACTATGATGCCACCACGGGGAAGTTCACCTGCAACATCCCGGGCACCTATTTCTTCACCTACCATGTCCTGATGCGCGGCGGGGATGGCACCAGCATGTGGGCAGATCTGTGCAAGAACGGGCAGGTAGGGCTCCGAAAGCCGCAGGGGCGCTGCAGTGGCTGGTGCCGCCGCGCTGTCCGGGGACCAGCCGCTCCCGTCCCTGTAATCGGTTATCCCTCGCGCGAACTTCACCCTTTGCCCCTGAGGGGGTTTCAGGTGGGATAAGGATAAAGTTCGGACTAGTCATCGGTATAGCCTTTCAAGATTAAACAGCTCTTCAGTTGTGAGATTTCATTACACTATTGTGAAATATTCTCATTTTGCCTGCATAGGCTTCCTCCTCCTCCTCCTCCACTTTCTAGGCAAGCCTTTGGCTACTAGGAATCCCACCTACCCATCAAAGAACCCCGTAACTTATCCTGCTCTATATCTCTGTTGTGTATGCCGGAAAACGACACAGTTTCCTCCCCCCCCCCCCCGCCTTCTGTGCGGTGCCTGCCAAGTTGGGCAGGGTTCAAGCCCATGTCCATTTGCCTGTGAATGAGCCCTACTGAACTCAACCGAACTTCTGAGGTTGTGCTGTAAGTATTCTATAGAGGGCTAAACTACACTTGCCGGTTCCTTATGGAGGTCGGGAAATTGGAGAGTTACCATCATTTTGTTCACCACCACTCAGCTTTTATGTGGTTAATGCAGGGGCTTGAATGTGTGCAGCTCAGCTGTGCAAAGGAAAGGGCTGTTGGGAGATGGGAGCCCTCAGGTAGCCAGATGCATAAAAGGCCAGGGCTCTTGCACATTTCTTAGTCATAAAAAAAGGGCCCCATTTTTCATCAGCTAATAAGTTCCCCTATACAACCAGATACACAGACAATGTTCTTCAACATCAAAAGGTCAGTTTGCATTTCAGATTCCTTCCAAAGAACCCTAAAGTCTTTCCCTCCTTTTCGTCCCCTTCAGGAAGATAGAGGGAGGATGGTGGGAAGGAAGAGGACATTGGCAAGAACCTTTCAACTGTGAAGGGGTCCCAAACTCTTCGGCAGGCTTTCAGGATGGCTGAATTGATGCTGTTCTTACAGCACAAGCCTAAACATGCTTACTCAGGAGTAAGTCTCACTGAGACTTGCTTCTAGGCAAGTGTGCATTGGATTGTCGCTTTAGTCAATTTTCATGGAATCCATTTAAATCACTCATTTCTTCCATTTTGTCTCCGGAAATCCACCGACTTTTATTTTTAATATTTGATACATGTCTCTCTAATTTAACAGAGGGGATGAAAATAGCTTGGGACATAATGTACAATGTCAAGTATCATTTCAAAAATATATTTTAAAGACATTTTTGAGGTTATCTGGAACCTTTCTCCCACATTCTGAGATATTTGAAAGTGGGCTGCATTATGCAAGAACATTTTTTGAAGTCCACTTTTATTTAAGATAAAAACTAAAATGCAAAGAGGGGGGAACAGCCCACCAAAGAAGGCAGCCATAATCTGTTTCTTATTAATCAAACCTTCCCTTTGTGATAGCACCAGTTAATCCTGCCAGAGGGAGACCAGCAAAGGATTCTTGACACTTCCTAATTGAATTTCATAATTAAGTCTGGCCTCCACAGAACTGCTTTTTATGTTGTATCCAGTACAGATCTATCTCTGTTCTTTTTTCATGTGCCTCTGAATTTCCCTGCTAATAATTCAGCAGTTTTTAAAATACATGTACAGAGATGGTACCACATACTTTTACAATTTTCCAGTTATTTGTATTTTTTTCTGATGTGATATTCTCTTTGTCATGGCTTTTAATTTGGAAAATGTATGTGAGGTAATGGACCACGCAAACAAGTTCATGCCTTCCTATTCTGCCTTAATTATTTCAAAAGAAATTATCACAGCCCTAGTTCTGTACTCACACTCAATAACTCAGGTTACAATTTCCAGGAGAAGCTGCATTGGCCTGAATGACTTAGAGGGCAATCCTACACGTGTTTGCTCAGAGATGCAGAATCCAGTGGGGCTTAACTCAGGTAAATGTGTAAAGACTGAAACCAAATTTTTTAAATTATGGCATAATCCATGCACCCGATGCAGTGGCCTCTATTCCAGGAAAACAAGTGCCATAATAAATTTAGGATGCAGCAATACTTCATTTTAACTCAAGTAAAATGAATTTCTCCCATAGCTCTGCATGCCAAAGGAGAGCTCATAAATGTAACTTGTTGATATTGAGCATGCAGCAGCGCACACAGACTAGCAAAACTCTTGCCTGAAAGGGCTTTACTATTTCTATTACTTTACTATTTCTCCATATGTTCACATTTCCATGGGAACAGTGGTGTGGTGGAGCCAGGGCTCCCAAGGAAATGGCATCAGCACCTTGTAACTTGTGAGGATGCTGACATCATTTGCCAGCCCCCTCTGAGCTTAACTATAGGCCTCATAATAGCTTGGGGGGGGGGATTATTCTTCTGTGCAATGATATATTATATTATCCCTGGCTGTGATGCACAATATGCGGGAGGGGGGCTTCATCCTGAATGGGCAATTAAAGCCTCTTAGCCTTATAAAAACCCCACTCTTTGTGGAAATGAGAATTACAAATATTGGTTCATAGCTAGATTTTTAGACCCTCTGTTTGGCCATAGGGGCAGTCTGGATGAGTGTCTGCACTTCAAAATTTACCACCACATCAGAACAACTATGGTAAGAGCAGATACTGGAGAGGCTGTGATCCTCGGACTGTAAAGTACATTTTTAGCAGCAGCAGCAAAATCAACAACACCAACAGAACACACAAACACAAAACGATCAGTTTCAGTACACAAAGTATAAGAACTTAAAGGTCAGCATTCCTTTCTCCTCCCAGAACCTAAAACTTCTTGCTCAGGCCTCCCAACTGGTTTTAGATAACTGTGGGAAAATGACAATAAAAATGGTATGCATAAACTTACAACTAATATTAGATACACACATTATTTATTAGATTTCTAGCCTGCCTTTTCCTTTTTTAAAGAACTCAGAGCAGCTTACATCTTTCTCCTCCTGCACCCAGTCTTATCCCCACAACAACAACCCTGTGAGGCAGGTTGGGCTGGGAGTCTGTGACTGGCCCAAAGTCACCCAGCTAGCTCCATGGCTGAGCAGATACTTGAACGCAGATTGTCTGAGTTCCAGACCCCTGCTTTTAATCACTACACCACACTGGCTCTCCCAGTTTATACATTAAAGGCCAGCCATTAAACCTGAAAGAAAGAAATGGACCTTGCTCTAGGCTCAGACTCTGAACCAACTTTCAAGACCAGAGATTAGCCCATACTATGTGAAGAAATGAGTACCTCTGAACACGTGCAAAGTGCCTTTATCACACCAATGGATAAGCACAACCCCTGTACATTGTTACAGGAGGAGCATTGTTACAGGAGGTCACGTCTGGACATCTGCCACACATCTTCGGGGCTGTTCCAGTGCCATCTTGTGACTCATGCGCATGCTTCTTTCCTCTTCTTGGAGTTACTAGGCACCCTTAAGAGTCACTCCCTTTGCAGATGGGTAGGGAGTCAAGCATCAAGTTACCAGCCTGTTAAATAAGAGAGGAAATGGCCATTTTGTCTGTTTCTCTCTTTCTCTCTCTCCATCACTGCTGCACCTTGCACCAGGCATAGGATGCATGTTAGATTCTGAGTTTAGCATCTGACAAGCATCTGTCACAGGGTCAATATGATTGCACCTTCCAGGACACTTATAGCCCATCTGGCAGGCCATTGTTTTTAGAACAATGGTCCACAAGGAACATAGGAAAAAAGTATGCCTTTTTTGTTTTAAACCCTCAAGATGTCAAAGCTGCTCTTGTGCAAAAAATGTTCTGATTATTCTGCAGTTTGGAAGACATTGTCCCTTCAGATGAGACAACTCATTCTGAAAACTAATTTATTCTACTCAGAAATAAAGAAGTTACTGGCAGTTCCCTTTAAAAGAAAATTAGAAAATAAAAGCACATAGCACAATATTTTGCACATATTTTTTTCTGATGTGGGGTGGGGATAATCCTAAATGGCTGCAGCTATAATCAAGTTCAGACCAAGAGGAAAAATATTATAGTGTTCTTTTAAATTTCCTGTGATATCACAGCACAAAGCCTCAGGTTTCCAATGTTCTCATAGCTTTGGTACCAAGTTTGGTACCAGATGGTTGAAGGAGAAGCAGGATGTTTTTCAAAATGCCAAATCAGGGTCTGTCTCAAAGCACTGGGTCAGTGTACATCTCTTGGTTTCAGCTTTTGTACCTAATAACAATAAGACAGAAGCAAAAACATTTGACAAATTAAATAACAGATCTTTGTCTCTGCTTTGTTGAAGTGCAGAAACATGCATGTTTGTGTTCTGGAGCTGGGACCCAGATCTTTTAAGTGTCCAGCACCCATTGGCCCAGGGATCGGGAAGCAGGGCCCTGTGCTGTGCTCTTTTAACCACTGGCTATACCCAGCTGCTTCTTTGCTAACAGAAGGCTGTCTCCACTCAGCAGAAGCTTCCAGATCTCAACTGCACAAGCTCTTTGCTCACAAGTTACATAAACTGCTCAGGCTTGGAGACAAATTCTGTCAGTGAAGGAGATGACCGAGTATGCATGTCTGAACATTGACTATCAAATGCCTGCCCAGAGAAATCCTACACTGGCTCATTTCTTGGGACTGTTTTTGAAACTTTTTCCCATACAGCTGTCACCACATTAGGGGCTGCCTGAGGAGAAGGACAAGATGGTGCCCCTTTCCATTCCAGATACAGAAGCTGGCCACACTGGCAGACAGAAATAACCATCAAGGGCAAACGTGGGACACCACCATCCACTGCAAGTGCAGAATGGGTTGCGCGGCACACCAAGCTCTCCCCTAATACCTCTCTGCCCCCTCCCCCCGATGACTACTCATGGACCCACTTTCTGATGTGGGAGCATCAGAAAGTTTTCAAAGTTGCTGACTTTGTCTAGACTCCATAGAAGGCTCAGAAGAACTTCTCAGGAACCCTGTGTTGTGAAGCACTGTGTTTTATTGAGCATGTCATGTTTATATCTCAAAGGAGGCTTCTGGATTGACCAGCAGGATTGTCATCTCACGGTATAGTATTTCTGTGACTCGAACAACTGCAGGTGAAGCAAAATTTTGACAGGCACCCCCTTGCCTGACATGGAAATGCACTAAGAAGGAAATGGCTGAAGTTTTGTCTCTTATTTTCATTCCTATTATTAATTACATTCCTAAATTGCCCTAGCTGAAGCTCTCTGGGTGGTTCACAACAATTAAGTCACCCATCCAGATTTCACCGAGGCCCCACCTTGTTTAGCCTCCAGGAATAGGCAGGATCAAGTACTTCAGGCTAAATGGAAGCTATGTTTTTTCTTAAGCAATGCAAGGTTCAAGAACCAATCCATGTCTACAGTTAGTTATACAAGAGGTTTTGCTGGACATGTTGTGTCCCTTATATATCATAGCTGTCATTGTACTTGTCCATTCAGTTCCATTTACTGTATCTTTTTTTCCATGCCAAGGAACATGTGGAGTGAGGGGAAGAAGGTTCCATTTTACTGCTGCCTGCCAAATGCAATCTTTTTAAACGCAAGCCATACAGTTTTCTGACTGGGCTATCCCTCAGGTGCTGTTTGTAAATCCCATTTCAAGCTGGCCTTGTAATATTCTGTTGTTCTGTTATGTGTCAAATCCAGGTGCAATTTGAAAGCATTGCAAAGAGGGAATCCAGGACCTATCTCAAAACAGAGAAGGGCCAGTAAAGCAAACTCTATAGAAGTCTTTGTGATAGATGTGGCTACTCAGTGGAGGGGACATGCATGCGGCTCATGCTGAAAGCACTATATTCACCATCGTATCACATCATGCAGGACTGAATCTCAGCATTCAGAACACATTTGAAGGCTGGCTCAGCCCTTGCTCAAAGAAAACCACAAGGAATTGTCCAAATGGTGTGGGGATCCTTTATTCTCTCATTTAGCTTGCTCCCACATGGAGACATTTAGGTTTAGTGCAGTCCTAAAGCAGGACTGGAGAGAGAGTGGCCTCAGGCAGGAGATGCTGAGGGGTGGTGAGCAGCAGCAAAGTGCTGGAGGACAAAACTGCTTGAGCCAGTGTGGGTGGCCACTTACGTATTGCTGGTTAAAGGGGGGAATGCATTGCCAAACAAGGAACACAAGAAGACCCACTTTGCAGAAACTTTTCCATGCAAAAAACACATATGTATAGATGCAGTTACGAATAACTACTACCATTAAAATGGAAATACAATAAATCCCACCCTAAGGGGGAAGCTGAGTGATGAGGTGATAGGCCTCCTTAGTCGGCTGTCCAGGTGCTGTGTCTATGAGCATCATCAAGGCCAGCTGTCAGTGGCCACGAGTCATGATGGCTGTATGTTAGCTCCAGCATCTGAAGTGTTCTGCTGTTCAAGGCCAGTTGCTGGGGAACATGGAAGTAATGTATCCCCATCATGCCTAGCTCATGTTCTGTTTGCAGGCATCTTATCAGGCCATTTGGCTAGCTGCTGTGAGAACACAATGCTGTACTAGAAGGACTTGGTCTGATCCAGGATTTCACCTATGTTCCTGAGACTGCCCTGCAAAAGCCCTTCAAATGGGAGACCGTCTTCCATAAAATGGGTCACATGGCTACTCAACCACATTTCCTGGTTTATACTCCCACCTCTAACCTGCTGGCTACGGGTACAGTGGAGGATACTGCTCCGAGGCCAGCAAGATTCGACTACTCCTCTGCTCAGCTTGTGTGCGGGAAGGGAAGGGAAGGGGATGGCAAATTGTCCTTTGCTTCCAGATGGCAACATTTCTTGGGCAAGCCCTAGAAAGCAATAAGACAATTTAAAAATTCAGCCCATCATTTTATCCAAAAGCGGACTGAAATAAAAATATATTAAAAACTCACTCAAATACAGAAGGAGCAAAATGCAGTTTCTTGGAAAGAAATTCTGTAAGTATGGGGCTACCACTTAAAAGGTCTTATCTCTTTTGCCCATCAATTGGGCTGGCCTTAATGAGGGTGTGGGATTGAGCAGGTGCTCTGTTACTGGTCTGAATGTTCATTTCAGAAGAGGGGAAAGGCCTTCACAAGGAAGTTATTTTTGATGAATGTGTTAGAGAGGGAGAAAGAAGGGAGCATGTGGTAGTATTCTAAAATGAAGAGCCAGATAAAGGGGGCAGCAGTCCTGGAAATACTTTTGTTTTGAATTGTTTCCTATATGGCTCTGTGTATGTGTATTATCTTTTTGAGCACTGCGTATGTGGGTGTGTGTGCATGTGTGAGTATAACTTTGGATGGCTGAGTTTAGTAGAATAGGATGGGTGAAAATCATGAGCAGTGCCATGATGAGTAATAACAGCAGAAAGGCAGAGAAGAGATCTTACAGGAAAAAGCAGCCAGTGCATCTTTCTCATGTCCCTTCATATAGCTTGAAAAACACTACAGTAATACTTTGAATAATAATTTGATTACCCACCCATTGCAGTAGATGCTGCTTGGGACTCATCTATTGGTGTGGGTTTTGTTTTGTTTCCTCTGAAATATACAAGGTCACCGAAACCCATTCCTAAGTCCCATTTTAAAAATGAGACAGCAAAGGAAAGAAACAGCCTGTGATTTCTAAAGCTCACATTGACAACTTTTAATGGGGATGCTTTTGTCACACCTTGAATGTCACACCTGAATTTTCCTCAATGCCACACCAGAGAGGGGCAGAGAAAGAAAAGAAAGTTAAGGAAATTTTTTTCTGTGATTCATTTTTTACCTCTGGAAAGACTCAAAGGCCAACAGGCTTTGTAACTTTAAAATAACAAATAACTTCCCAATCAGTGAATGCATTTTTCTCCTCCCTCTACACTCAATTTTCCCCTTGTCTATTTGCATTTGGACTGCTCATTATGCTTCCCAGAAAATGAATGCAGAACTCAGCCATCTCAGACTATAGGACAAGATGCTTGCCACTGAAATTAAGCCAGCTTCCTAGTTTTCTGCTCTTTGGTCAAGAAAATGAATGTTTTGCTAATAATATATTTTCCTTGTTTAGAAAACTGTCTCCTGGATTTTGGAAAAGAAAACAATCTGGCTTGCCTTCACTCAGACCCTACTCTTTTAGTTTCACCTTGGCAAGAGGGCTGCCAATCAGCCAGCCAGAAAATCTGAACCAGCCTGACTTGGACCAGTGCTGTTAACAGCTATTTAATGCTAGAAATCAGCTGGTGAAGCTTCTCTCTGGCATGGGGATGATCACTGTCACCTGCTAAAAGCAACAGAGCAAGTTGCTTTTAAAGGCACAGTTGCAGGCTGAGTTGAAACGCCTGTAACCCCGGTAGCCACCATGAACACAAAGCTGAGTTTGAGCTAAGATTGACCAGGTGAGGTCCTTGAGCAGAAGAACTCGTGGCACTGCCAGGGACAGAAAACAATGGCAGGTGCATCATCTTTTCCTAGTCTGTGCCTGCAAAGCCCTTCTCTATGCATGTCTTTCTAGGCCACTTTTCTGGGCAGGAGATTAAAATGTAAACAGCCAGTGCTATCTCCGTGCTTCAGCCTGGAAAGGTAAGGGGGTGTCAACAGTAGTGTGATTTGCCTACAGCCAGTGAAATCGGTGTCTGAACAAATCCGAACAGGTTGGTTCAGATACAAATAAGGAGGCCAGTTACAGAAGGGGTCCTTACAGCCTCTGCTTCTTGCAGACATCAGCAGATGATAATGCTAATTTCTACTATATGACACCAGCGGTATAAGCTGACAGCTGCCAATCAAGCTCTTCTTAAAGGCACAAAAGCAGGCCTGGCAGTTGGCTACTCTAGGACTGAACTTTGGATTCCTAGATCATAGGAATTATAACTAGTGCCTAACCACTAAACTTCAGTAGCTTACTTGGCAAAAGCAAACCCACATATACTTAGAGACAGGCACCCAATAGGCAATAATATTGTCAATGCTACAAAAGCGTGCACATTTCAGCTGACCAAGCTGTCAAAAGGCATCAGAGCAGGCCAGCCATTTTTTCCTGGTCCACTGGCACTCTGACCCCTCCCCCCACTAAATTCCTTCATTCATACAAGTATATGGTATTGATTTGGTCTTCGGCTCAAGCTGCTGGAAGCAAAATTTCATTTTTCTTAGTTTGTTTCTTTAGGACCCAACAGCCAAAGTTCTCTGAGCTGTTCACCAAAATTACAGAATGAAAACATAATCTAAAAAATTAACATGCATAATTTAAAACAGCCAAGAACAATCACAGATATATACTGCAGTTTCAGTTGCACTGGCAAGTAGCAATGGCTTGCTCAGTATATTTTAGTGCCCATCATAATTTTTCTCGTGACATCCTGACAAAAATTTCAAACGTATATCTTTCCTAAACTTAGGTTTGGTGCAAATGTCTTTTCCTGGTTGGGTCCTGAAGGACAAAAGAAGAGACAGATGCTATTGAGGCACCTTCTATGTTTCACTTGCATAGAATGTTTCAATAGTTCTGCCATGGCTGATGCAGGCTCTGTCTGGGAGCAGCCTGGGGGGGCAAATCCATCTCAAAGGTCAAAAAGCAGGCAGAAGTCAAAAGCACAGTGTCACCAGTCAAGCAAAGAACAGTTAAAAAGCAGAATCTGAGAGAGCCAAGTCAAGAAGAGGTGAACTTCCCAAAATGATCATACTCCAAGGAACAAAATCTTGGCAGAGGCCCAGGAATAATTTAAGGGAAGAAACAGAGTTAGGAAAACGAAGGTGCAAGGCCTAGGAGCTGATATGCAAACTTTGTTCCAAGGCTATTAAGCCTGAGGTTTTGGAGCAGCAAGGTCTACTCATGAGCAAGCCTCCTTGTGATACACAAAGTTTTTCAAAGATCCTTATTCCTCCAGTCTTTTGCTGTTGACTGAGCCTTGACCTTTTGATGCCTGTGCTGTTTGGGCTAGGCAACTGCTGGGCAGCCAAGGATGTTGTGAGAGCAATGCTGGTGGTGCTCTCCCCAGGGGCCCTCTGGTCTACCTCAAGATTCCCAGTCAAAGGCCGATCCTTTCTGATGCTTGGCCTAGGGAACTCTTGGCCATCCTCTGAGGGGGCATCCTTGGCCTTGGGTCTTTAAAAAACATTAACAATGGCTTTGTATCAGATGGAAGCTTCAGCACATGTCCACAAGTATTTGGCACAAGGATCATATCAACTTTAAAAGTAGTTGTTAATCCTCTTCTGGAAAGGTGCCAGGAGAGGGGGGGGGTGTGTGCACATGTGCTGGCAGGTGGGAGCAGCAGTTATTATTAGAACCTATGTTTTCACAAGGATCCTTTTTATTTAACCACAGGGCTCAACAATAATAAAGTGTTGTGAAACCTCAGATCATATTTTAATTTCAGATCTAAGCCTGGAGCCAGCATTGGAAATCTCCAGCAAGGCTTACTGTTAAAGACACAGGAAATGGAAGCAGGTTCTTATGGAAAAAACAGCTGCACCATGACTAATAAGGTTGCATGAATCCTCTCTTATTTGGCATCTGGCCACCCTAGCTCTGACCCTGCAACTACTTTTATTCCTCTAGCTATTGATCCAGGGTTTGTGGTTTGCGCATGGAAGGACTCTGCTTATGAAAGTGGTTTCCATCCCATCTTGGGGGCAGGAGGAGCTCCCATCCTTTGCATCACAGCTCACCCCATTCAGTTTGAGGTGTCTTGACTGCAAGAGGATGCAATGCTGTAGAAAGGAGAAGGCCGTTCAGCCCGTCAAAATCTTCCCTGCTGTAGTGAGATATTTTGTGCTTCTGTTTAACTAATAAGCATTATTTCTAAATGGGCATCTAAACCTATAAATTAGCATGTGCATAGTTCATACAAATCAGTGCCTAATTTTGGCCTCCTCATTGGCAATGGGTAAGCGCTCATGTTCCAGTTAGAGTTGAACAATTTCTGATTCAGTGCTATGGGGATGATACGAGAGCCCTCTATTTGAGGCAAGGGCCTTATGTAAGGCTGCCTGAACAAGTCTTGATAAGCCCCCACATGTGTGCCTTGAACTGCAGTTTGGTGTGCAGATGCCAAAAGGTGAAAGTCCTTAAATCTTGAATTCCAGCAGACATTTTTAATCTTTGAGGCCATTTCTCACTGAGACACAGTGTGGAATAGTAATTAGAGTGCTGAACTAGGACTCATGAGAATTTAGTCCCCACTCAGCCATGAGGCTGTTTGGATGATGTAAGGGCTGTTACTGATTCTCAGTTTAACCTACCTTACAGGGCTGTTGTGAAGGTGAAACAGAAAAGAGGATTATGGAAACTACCTTGGGTCCTTATAGGAAAAGGGCAGGATATAAATAAAATATTTTTAATGATAGATTCCTTTATATGGCGAGTATGTATATATTTCTACTCATTTTTATTTTCTAATTGCTACTGTTAGTTTCTGGTCTCAACCAATGGTTTTTTAGTACTTCTTGTTACAAAATATACAGTGTGAGTTGTATGATCTAGATTTAATCATGTTTAGTATAAGCCCATTGAAATCAGTGGGATTTAAGTTTATCATACTGTAAAGAGAACTAAATCAGGATCCAACTCTGTACATGTACTGAGTAGGACATTTTTCAAGAGCTCTATTTTGGTATGGTGTTACCATTCTTGTTCTGGGGCTGCTCTACATGAGGCGTTTATTATGCACTTGTGAGCCCTCACTCATGAAAGTTTGCAGGGCCTTTTCATGATGCTAATGTCCTCCAGGGTCTCTCCCTAGTTTCCCAGCTATTTTCCTGGTTTTAAAGTTAGTTTTTAGAACAAAGAAAGTCTGCTATTAAATTTTAAATCTGAACAAACTAGGACAAAAGTCTGCTGAAAAGTTTCCGTATGCTGCTATACCACAGCATTGTCATGTGCTTGGTTAATGGAATATATAACAACAATATATAACAAGGCACAGAAATACAAGCCCGTGAAGGGTGGGGAAACTGTGTGAAGGATGCATTTTCCCTCCTGCAATGAAAATGAAAGAAGAAACTCCAGCAAGGCAGCAGACTAAACTGCTCACATAGAGAAGCTCTTGGTCAGTGAAAACATCACCAACTGATTCCTGCACAGGAGGCTGCTATTAAAAGTTAAGGAAGAAGTCAGGCCAGTTTTCTCTCGAGGATTGTAGTTTAATTATTTAATTATTAGATTAATTTAGTTATTTAGATTATTAGATTTAGTTTATTAGATTTAGTTTAGTTGTTAGATTTATATCCCACTTTTTCTTTTTTAAAGAATACAAAGCAGCTTACATCCTTCTCCTCCTCCCACTTATCTCCACATCAACAACCCTGTGAAGTAGGTTGGGCTGAGAGTCTGTGGCCGCCCAAAGTCATCCAGTCAGCTTCACACCTGAGCAGGGAACAGAACCCAGATTGCCTGAGCCCCACAGTCACACTCTTTGATCCATTCTGCCATTCGTAGAACTATCAACTACTTCCCTTACATTCCAGGCTCTCACTGTCAGAATCTGAATGACCCTCTGCCCAGGAACACTGGCCCATCCACAGTCTTGTCTCCACCCACACCCCCCCCCCATTCCTTCAGGCTTTCTTTAACCCGTGAATTCGCCAGGTACAGCTTTTCTAGGGAGAGAGAGGTAATGATGAAGAATGCTGTTGTTACAGGAGCAATGGCTGGGAGGAAAGTGGCCCATGAAAGAGCACGCTGCATAACTGAATAGTGAAAAAACGAGGATAAATAGTATGAACAGAGAAGCTGAGAGGTCCTTGAAGTGGGAGCCATCTCCTTGGGCCCCAAATGGTCAATCTCCCTGCCCCACATGCACAGATTTGGCTGAATCATGAACTTAACTCTAACCTTTTTTTAGAAAGTGAGTGAATTAATGAATATTTTCAATTTGAGGGATGTATTTCTAGTTCACAGCATCTTGAAAGAAGCCTCCTTCTTGCCACTGTTGGCAACACACACAGTGGGGTCTCCACCTGACACCCCAGGCTGAAACCATGCTGATAAAACTTCCTTGCTATTTAAAGATATGCAGAACAAATTCAAGGCAAGTTCATCCCAGGTCGGAGCTCTGTGTTTGCTAGCTTGTGAAATCCTGGCCCTGCCTTCCAATCTATAATTACCTAGTCCAGCAACACTGACTGAGCAGTACTGGAAACAAAGCCGTGCTCCCCAAGATGCCAGCCTAGAGGCAGCGTCTCCTTCCCACAGACTGACTCCCAGCATGCTCACAAGCAGAGCACTCTATGCTCAACAAGGTTTGAGCATCTTGTCCTGACCTGATGAGCTGGCCAGAGAATTATAAAAGCTGCCTGCATTTCCGGACCCAAAGACTCTTGCCAAGTACTACCCGCTCACCAATATACCACCTACATTCTCTGCCATGGCCTCTTGTCCTTATCAGCATTATCTTCACACATACAAAACAGCCAGTACAGTGAATAAAGAGAACAGAGTGTATCCTGTTTTGGTCTGGAATATAATGACCTTGTTCACCTGCCTTGGCCACCCACTGTGTGTTGTGCAGCTTTTTCATGTACAAACCCTGTCAGAATCCATAGCTTTTTTTTGGGTTGTGGATACCCATTGGTGGCTTGTGTTGTGTGAACTGGTGTGCTGATTTCACTGTGGGTTGTCAATAATGGCTACAGAACTGCCCGACAAGAACAGCAAAACCCCTTGCTGCTTGCAGTCTTGTGAGTGCTGCTGCCACCTTCCTTCATCCTTTCGCAGAACCCTCTGGCTCGTATCCCTAAAAATAGCAAATGCTTGCACAACTTTTTGGGGTTACTCCTTTGGTCTTGCCCAAGTGCACACAAGTCAATAACACCACCTTAAGATCTATGCAATTCTTGCTTTTTTTTACTGCTCTGTCTTGAGATTTATGGTCCTTTATGCTGAGTTTCCCTCAGTAGCCAAATCCAGCAGACCAATCGCAGAGAAGAAGCTGATACAGGAACCAAAGAAACAAGGAATTCTGCTCCAAAGACACCTGGGATGGGTACCTGAGCCAGTGGGAGGACTGAGAAGGAACAAGGGGGAAAGTAAGCCACAGCAAGCCTGATCAGCTGTCAAGAATAGTGCGAGTTCTTCAGAGAACAGCCAACATTTTTTCAGGGTGGCTTAAGTATGATGTGTGAATTTAGCCAGGATAGAGATGCCCTGCATAGGATTTGTTTCATCTTGTCATGCTTGAGTCCAACAGCTGTTGCATCCCTTAACACTGTGGCATCCAAGTGTAGAAAATGTCCCTCCAAAATTCAAGCTGTTATCTCAGTAGGCCCTGGGGTGCTGATTTTCTGTCAATATACAGAATTCAAGGAAATGAGGTGGTTGCAAAGGCATCACATGTCTCTGCCCAGTGCAGCGGCTTATATGTTAGTTTTTCAGATTGGGCTACTGCCCATACTTTGTCCAACCGATATTGCTTGGGAAAAGCAACAGCAGCCTTCTAGTTTTCCAAAGACAACTCCTAGAAGTAACCGACATAAAATCTTTGTGTTTCAGGGGTTCATCATTACACTGAAAACAAAAGTAATGTCTCACAAAGTCTAGTATCCAGATTTCTTTCAAAATGTGGTGCTGTTTTCCAAGATCCAGGGACTACTGGACAGCAGAGCTTCATATGAGGTAGCCTGCGTCTAGCTCCCTCCAGTGCACAGGAAATACTGGCCTTGAGTTGTGCAAGCATGGGTCTATGTGGGGAACAAGACCAGACCTGATTCATGGAGCATCTGTGAATAGCATGCCCAAATCAGTTTTCCATTGGATCACAAGTCTGTTGAGGCCTCCCTAGCTTTCATCCAAAAGCCCTCTGGACCTTTAGGGCAATGCTGTGATCAATATATAAATATTCAAAGATAGAGGACGACCTTGGGCTTAACCTTTATTAACCAAAAAGCTTACTTGGTTCGTTTACAGTCAGGTAATACCGCCATCTTGACAAGAAAGAGGCAGGGCTTTCACAGGGATGGGTTTACCTTCCACAAATAAACCTCTCATATGAAAGATTGCCATCTCTTCCCAGTCCCTGTACTGGGAACAGGGTGGAGGGATGAAGGAGGTGCTAGTATCGTGGCCCAGGGTTTCCATTCTCAAATGCAGCTGTGTGATACGGGTTTTCAATTTTAGTAAGCAGGGCACTCATGAGTTTCATGAACACAAGTGCGTGTAAGAGGGCGCATGCACACACATACAGGGGCCATGGGATGGTTATGTTGCATGAAGGATACAATTTTGCCAAATCTGAAATGCTATTAAACACTTGTCCATCTCTATCTTTCACCATTTCCTGAACTTCCCATTATAGTGGGGAATAAAATCATAGAATAGTAAGAGTTCGAGGGGCCACGAAGGCCATTGATCAATCCCCTGCTGTTGCAAGACACCAACCTACACCATCCCACTCAGACCATTTGAGTTAAGAGCCAGGAACATTTTAGTTTAGGCTGGAACAGTTTAGGCTGGAATGTAGGCTATCTTGCCTAGTATAGATTATTTTTCCAGTGTTACAGTTCTCATTTTATTAATTTCATTGGACTAATTTCAATTTTTTCATCAAATTTTCATTTAATTCCAGATTATAGTTTTAGGTGACTAATTAGGATATGTTTTTAGGGATTAGGATACCAATATACAGGTGTGTTGCAAAGGTACAATGGACTCATGCTGTCCTGCTGTGAGTACATTCATATAAAAAAGTTAATATAAAAAGGCCTCGGCAATTATAGGCAGCCTATAAATACATGTAAATAAATAAGTTATTGATTTGTAGACAAGAACACTTTTCTTTGTACTGTTGTGTAATATAGACTATATTCTGATTCAAGAACTGAATAGCAGTCAGGGTACTAAATTCCTCATGGTGATATTAACAAGAAGAATCAACCAGCTCATCAGTGATTGTATCTCAAAAGTCCAGTTGGGATTTATATCCAATTGGCTAATGGCTGATACCTTAGAGGTGTCATTAACATCACACACCATAGAAATCCTGCTAGAACTTCTATATCACCAATACCATTGGATATGCTTGAGAACTAATATGGGAAATAATGATTCTGCCAGGAGAAGCTTTGATGAAATAAGATCAGACTTCAACACTCTCGGAAGGAAAATAAAAAAAAACACTGCGGCTCAGATAGTCTCCCCAGTCTTACCTGTATGTGAAAGAGGAACTGTTAGGGAAAGAAAAATCCTTCAAGTGAATGACTGGCAACAATGGTGGTGCCCTAAAGAAAGATTTGGATTCCGGGACCACAAGCTAAAGTTCCTGGAAAACAGACTATTGGCAAATGATGGGCTGCACCTCACAAGGAACAGAAACCATGTGTTTGGCCACTATAAGAAAAAGTCCATCAGGAAGTCTTTAAACTAAAACCTATAGGGGAGGGAGATGTGCAGCATGGCGTACCATCACCTGACAAAGACTTACATATTTCAACAGAGAAAAAACTTCAAGCAGGTCCCAACACCAATCTCCCAAAAAATGTAGGAAGAAAACCAGGGCACAGCAAGAATGTCTCTACACCAATGCCCAGAGTATGGGAAACAAACAACATGAACTTAAGCTCATAGTACATGAGGGAAATTACAATCTTATAGGAATAACTGAAGCTTGGTGGGATGATTCACATGACTGGAACTCTACAATTGATGGATACAACCTGTTCAAGAAAAATAGAAAAGACAGAAATGGAGGTGGAGACACATTATATGTGAGAGACATATACATCTACACAGAAATACAAGAAGAGGAATTTAGTGGCTCCATCAAATCATTAGCTTAATTTAAAGGAAGCAAAAAATAAGAAAAACAGTTAATTGGTGTCTATTACCAACCACCCAGTCAAAATGAGGACCTTTCCAAAAAGGGAAAAGAGTCTGAGAGGGGTGGGAAGTCTTGAAAAAGAAGATTCTCCAAGCACAACTGCAAACAATTCCAACAAGAAAAAGGTGTAGAAGACAACAGAGGAAGCCCACCTGGCTCCACAAAAAAATAAATGATGGCCTGAAAATAAAAAATAACTTGTGTAGGAAGTGGAAGCAGGGTCAGGCCACAAAGGAAGAGTATAAACAAATAGCAAGGAATTGCAGGGACATCATCAGGAAGGCTAAAGTAGGAAATGAACTGTGATTAGCAAGGAATGCTAAGAACAAGAAAACCTTCTTCAGATACATCCAAAACAAAATAAATGTAAAAGAGAAGGGTGTCCAGCTACTTGAAGTGGATGGCAGAGTGATAACAGACAATAAGGAAAAGCCAGAGGCGCTCAATTCCTGCTTTGCCTCAGACTTCTTCCACAACAAAATCTATAATCAAGAAGTACAAGCTGGAAGTGAGAGATAGCAGCCCAAGATTGAGAGACAAATGGTCAAGGAATACCTAGATGGAATAAACATATTCAAATCTCCAAGGCCTGATGAACTCCATCCCAGAGTCATAAAAGAGCTAGCAGAGGAACTCTCAGAGCCACTGGCTATTATCTTTGGTAAATCTTGGAAAACAGGTGAAGTGCCAGATGACTGGAGAAAGGCTAACGTTCCTGTCTTCAAAAAGGGGAAAAAAAGATGAACCTGGGAACTACAGACCAGTTAGTCTGACATCAATCCCTGGAAAAATTCTGGAGAAATTTATTAAAAAACAAATCTGCACACATCTTGAAGAAAATGCAGTGATTAATCGTAGCCAATGTGGGTTTATCAAAAATACATCCTGTCAGACTAATTTAATCTCATTTTTGACTGGGTAACCTCCTAAATGGACAGAGGGAACACTGTGGACATAATCTACCTAGACTTTAGCAAAGCTTTCAACATAGTGCCACATGACATTCTGAAACAAAATTTAGCAAAAACTGGACTAGATAGAAAAACTATTAGATTCAAAATTGGATGCTAAATCAAAACAAAGTGTGCTCATCAACGGCAGCTTCTCAAACTGGAGGAAGATAACTAGCAGGGTGCTGCTGGGTTCAGTCCTGGGCCCAGTGCTCTTCAACATCTTTATTCTTGATTTAGATGAGGAAGTACAAGAAAAGATAAACAAATTTGCAGATGATACAAAACTGGGTGGAATAGCAAACACCCTAGAGGACAGAATGAAGATCCAGGGCAATCTTGATAAACTTGAATACTGGACTGAAAGCAACAGAGTGAGATTCAGTAAGGACAAGTGCCAAGTCCTCCACTTAGGAAAAAGAAATCAAATGCATCAATACAAGATGGGGAATACATGGCCCAACAGAACTGAAAAAGAAGAAGACCTTGGAGTAATTGTGGACAACAGGCTGAATAGGAGCCAACAATGTGATGCAGCTGCCAAAACAGCAAGTGCTATTTTGGGATTCATTAACAGAAGTATTACTTCCAAATCACAAAAAGTAGTAGTTCCCCTATATTCCTCACTAGTCAGACCCCATCTGAAATACTGTGTCCAGTTCTGGGAACCAAGATTTAAGAAAGATGCAGAACATTAGAAAGAGTCCAGAGGAGGGCAACAAAAATGATCCAGGGTTTGGAAACACTGCCCTATGAGGAGAGATTGAGAGAACTGGGCATGTTTGGCCTTGAGAAGGGAAAACTGAGGAGGGACATGATATCCTCTATAAGTACCTCAAAGACTGTCACACAGAGGAAGGTCAAGATCTCTTCCTGCTGATATCAGACTGTAGGACATGGAATAATCAACTCAAGTTGCGACAACCCAGATTTAGGCTAGATATCAGAAAAAGTTTCCTCACTGTCAGAGTAATATGACAGTGGAACCAGCTGCCTAGAAAACCCTGTCTGAACTGAAAATTAACCATGAAAAGTTCAAACATCCACATTCCCAAATCAAGTGCTATGATATTCTAACCTGAAGTAACTTCTCTTAAAGGAAGCATCATCATCAACACAAAATATTTTGTTCAGCTATGCAACAAAAACAAAAAAACATTACAAAGTGGGGTAATTTTTTAGGTGGCAGAAAATCAATGATTTATCTATCGATAATGGCAAATCATCCTACTTTTCCAGAACAATACCGTGTTGTAATGCAAAGAACAAAGTCCTCACAGATTTTTTAAATCTCAAATTGTATTCTGTGGCTTGTCAAATTAGGGAGCTAGTCCATCTCATCCAGAACAATAACACAGTTTTATGGGTCAGTATTGCAGTTTCCACCGCCTTCCCATACTATCCATTCATGCTGCTTTCCCACTCCTTTCTGAGTAATTAAGAAAATCCTTTTTACAAAGCTACCCTACAAGCCAGAAGATAATGGATCAAGATCATTACACCTCCTGTCACACCAGCACCTCCTATTTTGGATCATTCCTAATTCTCTGATCTAGACACGTATATTCAATTTAAAGGCTGGAAAAGCTGCAACTTATTTCAAATATAAGATTTACTCCATAGCAACAACCCTATTCCCATAACCAAGTTGGTCAATGGCTTCTAGGGTATAGAAATTGCATCGCTGCAGAAAAATCAGAGCTTAGAAATACCTCAGAAGAGCATAGATGTTCCTTCAAGTCCACAAGGAACATCATGTAATCTGTAAACAAGTTAATTAAATGTTCCTTGGCCCCGGATCTGGACTGACCTTAAACTAACTTCTGCTCTTATCATGCAGACTAATGGCTCTATTGTGATAGTACTGGGGACAAGGGGACATGCTGTGTTATTGATGTCTACTTGTTTGTCAGTAATCTACAAAATGAGGCATATTTCACTAAACCACAATGGCAAGAAGGTAATCATGTCACCCCATTCTTCTTGTTCCATCAGCTCTGATTCATAAATTCTGCCTGTAATTTATCTTCTAAGTCCTTCCTCTTGTCTCATAAGCTGTGAGTAAGCACTATGAGATGATTAAGATGGCAGTCATGAAAGGTTTGCTCTCAGTGTTCTGAATGCTTGTCAACTTCTCTGACAATTTAGTCGATTTCAGCTTGCATGTTCTCAGCCACTATATTCCATCCATGCTTTTAGTATCACTGGAGGCCTTCACCATGGTACCATGTATGCTGTTACCAGAGCTGACAGATAGCCTCAAGGGTTTCCATATTTCTTGCTGTGAAAAATAAGCTATTAAATCTGTTTCTGAGGCATAACTGGGACTTCATTTTATATGTGGACCCAACTAGATACAAGAAAGGGAAAAAACATACCCTGATGATTAGCTGTGTGTGATCAGCAAGTAATAGTGTTCATATAGAACTATCGTCTTAGGTATCCATCATGTCTGTGTCCATCTTTGTGTCAGCTCCAGGATGCAAGCAGCATGCATCCTCAACAGGAAACGGGTTCCAAGGTTGGACAGAGCTTGGCAAGATGTTGTAGTGCCAGAGGAGGAGGAGTGTGTGTGTGGAAGGGCCAGGGGCCAAGGCAAGTCAGGTAAGGTCTGACACATTGCCTTGATGATCAATTTCTGGAAGCGGCATTTCATGGCAAGATGCTATGTATTCTGCAGGGCTCTCTTTTGACCTCCACAACATTCAACAGTTACCTTCCAATTAATACCTGGCTGTGGTAATCCTAAGAGTGACATGCCATCAGCAAACTGATGCTACCCAGCTCTAGTGCTTTTCTTCATCAAATGTAGGAAGCTATGGAAGTGCTAGCTCATGGTGGGCATGCACTAATGGACTGTATGGTTGTCAATCAGTCCAGACAAGATGGTGTTGCGGCTGCATGATTCCATCAGACTGACTCCATCTCACTAGGTCCAAGAGACAGAAGCCTGCTTGCTGCAAGCAGCTGCTGGTCTCCTCTTAAGCAAAAGGCCATGTCACTTCCTAAGAAGACCTGACCAAGCATGAGAAGATGTCCGTGAATACTAGAGGGACAGATTCCACTGGGTGTTGTCCTACTTCAGGGCTCCTACTCTGGCTTTCTATAGGTATCTGTAAGCTGAACTTGGACTGGACAACCCTTTACATAGAGGACACCTTCAAATAAAGGATTGTCTTCTGATAGTGTACATAAATAGAGGACTATTGTCTGCAAAGTAGGACACATGAGCACCCTAGGTATACAAAAAATATAAATTAAACTATGTCTGTCATTTTATTTTCTCCCCTTTGCAATTATGCCCATGTTCCCAGTGACTCATGGACATAAGGAAACTCCTAATCAGTTGTGTATCTTGGCTAAGCATGTAAAACTTCCAGAATTTTGAAGCCATGAGAAGAAATGTGTTTTCCTCAAAGGATTTTGGAGAATTTTGGAAAAATTGAAAAAATCTGCTATTAGCACCCTTTATCTATAGTTTGTAACTTTGTTACTTTAGGAACATAAAATGTATTATGCATAACTTGAATTAACATAAAATTACCATGTTTGGTATATTAAAAGTACAGTTTACTTGGTCAAGAATTATAGACAGAATTTACTTTTGTTTGCTTCTTTGTGCCCTGAACTGTAAGAAACCTTTTTAGTTTTGCCAGTTTATGAGAAGCAGAACAGAAAAACAGGGGATATCCTCAATATTAGTAAAACAAAGAAAATCATGTCTCTTCTCGTCAACTCCTCCACAGTGTCTGGGAGACATAAAGCGTTAATTCCCATAAAAATAACTGAGTGGTGGGGGCAGACTGGGGGTTTGAACTTAGACTGAATGAATATGCATGAAATTTAAGCAGTCCCCTTTTCTGAGCTGTTGCTATCAGTTTCAGCTTTTGCTTCTTTATCCTTGTCTCCATCCTAATGATCATGGACTGGGAAACACTGAAGATTTCCCTGGACTGGAACAAACTTCTCTACCCTTCTCTCATGTTGGTTTCTTTCTTGATGTGGTGCATTTCCAGACACAGACTAGGTTCTTTCACATGCTACCGAAGATGGAGGAATCTGAAGTAGGCACAGAGCAAGAAGAAAGAGAACCTGTCACCAAAGGCCTTGTCACCATCTTGCAAAAGAGTTATGGTTGGCAGAATCCTGGACCAGGCTCCTAAAGATGTTCTGTGTTCTGCAACATTTCAAAGTACCTTTCCAACATCAAACCCCAAGTGTGCTGCTTTTTATGTAATCTGGTCAAATGCAGTAGCAAGTTTCACTTGCATTTCTATCTTTGAATCTTGGATCCAGCAAATTTGCAGCATCAATTGAATGCCAACAAAATTGTTTGTGTCTCAATAAAATATTTCAGTTTTTCTGTACTTGTAAATGGAGAATCACTTAGAGTCTCAAAAGTAGTCATTTTTATCTTGGCCATTTGTCAGGGCTTTCTGACTAAGTGCACTGCCTTATTGTGATGCAGTTTATTGTTGAAGAAATTGTCTTTAGCATCTCCAGTGAGTTCCAAAGCTGAACCCGGAAGACAGCCTCATTGAGAGCAGTGTTCTTTATTCTTCTGGGTACTTTAAGAGGCTCAACCATTGCTTGCTCTTGAAGAGCATCTTCGGGTGGGGGGGACATCCACTTTCAAAGGAGATCTCCACCCCCTCCAGTGTGGCTACAGAGCTTTTGTGTCACTGTTTTCTTTGCATTTTTTTCTTCTTGCTGTATTTTTGGAGACAGCAGCTATGAGTAGCTTTTACATGTTTTACAACTTTGTTTGCTTTTCTATTGATCTTTTGGAAAGTGTCCAGTTTCATGATGTCATTAAGAGAGTTTAGCCCACAACATGCACATCCTATTGCAGTGTTATGTGGTAATTATCAATTATGATCTCTCAAGCAGCTTTCATATCACTTACATTGTCAGTCATCAGAGCAAACACTTTGCCACTCCCAAGTTTCTGAAGGACTTGATATATTTTACAGCTGATACACTCTGCAATATGTCTGTTCCCTCCTGTTTCAAAGCTTCTGTTATAAAAACTGGTTGGGCGGCTGTTATAACAAAGTTTATAATTTCTTCTTCCTTCCCATTTGTCTATCCATCTGTAAGTACTGCAAGACAAACTGCTCCATTGATTTTTCCTTCCACAGATGTCATTACACATTTATATTCTGACTCCAAAAAAGGCTTCCTCAGAGAATGCTTACTGGAAAAAGCTTCCTACAACTACACATTTTAAGTTACTGACAAATGGGGTTCCAGAAGTATATACTGGTTTTGCAAGAGCTTGGTCATTTTTTTCCTGAGTTTCAGGAGTCAGCTTGGATGCACTTTTTTGCAATGTTTGTTTACTTAAAGATGCTGATCCTAGTGTAACACAATGGACAGAAAGGGTTTCTGAAACAAGAATGTTGCACTTTCATCAATATGGTCCTTCTCACTTAAATCCATGAAGAATTTGATAATGGCAGCAGGACACTTCTTGCACGATAAGAGGATATGCTTTGTCATCCTAATAGCATGTGGAAATGCACATTTCTTCTGACAGTATTTGTATAATTTTTTTCCTCGGAAGAACGTACAGTGGGGAAATGCTAGATGTTGGCCTCATCATTTTGCTAAAGGGAGGCAAAGAAAAAATAATGTAGTACTTGTTAGTAGTCGCTATGCCAAAACATTAGATTAGTAGGAATGAAATTATAGTTTACATAAGGATTATGAAGATAAATTAATGTAATTAAAATATGTTTTAGTTTTCTGAATTCAGATCCGTTTAGACACTTACCTTTCAAAAAAGCATGCTTGCAGCCCCTTTATGTTGCTCTGTACTTTTCCCCAGTACTTTTTTGAGTTCTAGCCAAGAGAACATGAAGAAGTATACCAGCTATACAAGAAGAGGAAGTCCACAGACAAAGAAGAAACTCAAACTTTCTTCCCCCTCATGTGACAATGGCAGTGCCCCCTAGAGGCAGAAGCCATCTGTCTCAGTTTACAGCCTAGGACTTTTACAAGAATTGTAATGATCAAATACCATAGCTAGCCTTAAACAAACATCATTGTATAGTTTCTAGAAAACATCTTGAGGGAAACATTTTGAGAGCCAGTGTGGTGTAGTGGTTAAGAGCCTGGGACTGGGACTCAGACGACCTGGGTTCTAGTCCCTGCTCAGCCATGGAGCCAACTGGGTGACTTTGGGCCAGTCACAGACTCTCAGCCCAACCTACCTCACAGGGTTGTTCTTGTGGGGATAAGATGGAGGAGGAGAATGATGTAAGCTGCCTTGAGCCCTTTGTAGGAAAAAGGCAGGATAGAAATCGAAAAATAAATAAATAAACATTACAAACACCTTGTCTGAAACATTTCATTCACCACCGTGAAAGAAAATATTCCACAATCCATTTCCCCGTTTTTTAAGGAAAACACAAACAAACAAACATATGGAAAAAAGTGCCCAAATTGTTCCAGTTTTTTTTCTGGGCATTCACATCTCTACTCCTGACATATGTGGGTGCCCATAATAACTGGAGGGTCTCTGTGAGCTTTTGTTCTCTCTGCAGGAGGCACCCCTTGCATTCTTAAACTTCAGTCTGGGTGGTTTCCTAGAATGTATCTGTGGTTGGCCAGCCCTGTCCCAATTCTGAATGCATCATCAGCAGACTTGGACATATTCAAAAGTGAAATTACTATGAAAGAAATTTTACAGGGCACAACCCCATTATATAAAGCAATGTCCCTGTAATTGTAACAATCTATAGGGAAGAAGGAAATTCCAACATTGGAGGCCCTTCTGACCACAATGGATGATCTGTCCACTGAGAATGAAAATCACTGGTATTTCCTTATATGTGCGTCCACCTCTCTGTTGATGGTATTGGTCTTATTAACTTTTATCTATTTTGTTGTTGGTTGGGAAACAAATTTTGGATTTATTTATGGTGGTAGTTTTTGTTCTGTGTGCATTCTAGGGAATAAGAGTGAATATTTGGAATGCAAGGATAATTACATGATGAAAAAATAAACATGAGCTTCTAGAGTTCAGAGCAGCCTTCTTCAGTCTGCTGTCTTCCAGATGTGTTGAACTACAACTCTCATTACCCCAAGACAGTATGACTAGTGGCAATGCTAGCTGTGGGTAATGGGAGCTCTGGTCCAAGACACCTGGAGGGCGCAGTGTGGGGAAAGACTCTGTAGTGATCCTAAACACAGCAATTAACTCTGTGGAATGACCTTTGATAAGGAGCTATCTCTTTTATTCAACTGCTAAATGTGGCCTATTTCTTGAAATAATTATCTAGAATGGTAAAAAAATATACATGAAGAACCTTGAGAATGTGAAGAAAGGACTTCACCTTTCTTCTTTCTATAAATCATTAGAGGGCAGAAGATGATTAGTGAGAGGGGAATCACAAAATGAGGGATTCTGAGAAGTTGTGCATCCCATTCAGCCATACTCCTGAACTGTCACTTGCAATGGCTTTTGGAAGAGCATCCCTTCCACTTTTCATGATCGGTTAAACTACCCGTCCCTGGTCACCATGGATGAAAGATGTAAGGTTGTTATAATCATCAATCAGCCATGGCAGTTCAGGAGCGCCAGCATCCCTTGTAATTGCTATCTCTACCAGTGATTAGAGATATTCTGCTCTCCAGGGGAAAATAACTCACCTTTTGGTGACTGTAATCCTTCTCTAGATCTATTATGTTGACCCTCTACTGCCCTACATGTTCAAGCTGCAGGTGCAAGGAAGCCACATTCAGGTGATCAGCTATATGCTGCAGGCAGAAAGTTGGTTGAGGGCTGGGAGATCAGAGCTCAAATTTTAGACTTGCCATGTCACTATTGTGTGACAACAACAATGATGAAGCTAAGCGGGGTGTGACTGAGTGCATTGCTGGGGGCAAGAGATATTGGGAAATATAGTAATAAATAAAGCCATCTTATCAGTAGGTCTCTGAAGGAACAGTAGTCTCACTCAGCCATTCAGAGAGTGCCAGTGTGGAGGGGCAGGGGATGTGCCCTGAAGCCCTTTCCCTTAATATGGCCACCTTGTGTTTACCAGGAAGGTCTGAAGATGATCAGCAAGTGGGACACTCTCAAAATGGGGCCAGCCATCTCCTGTTCCAGAGAGTAGCACAGCACCCAGCATGGGCACGTTCTGCTGCAAGAGCATTCACTGTTTTTAATTGATACAGAAAGATATAGTGCCACCACACACATGTATATTTAGTGCAAAGAACTGGAAAATCTGAGGGCAGGGTTGGCGCACACTGGTTGTGCCAATTGTCCAAAAGGTTACAGTTCTAGTTGTCAGTAGCCTTCTAGATGAATGCCGCAGTAATGGAAGCAGAACTGGCCCAAGAGGTGTTGCTGCCTCACACAGTGTAGTTGCGGTTGCATAATCTTTTCAGTTTTCAAGGCTTGGGGTGGGACTGAAGCAAAATCAGAGCCCCAGAGTGGTAACCCAGTGTCCAGGACAAAATAATCACTTGTATCCAGTGTTGAGGGGAGCATGGCATGCCACAGAATGTTCTTATTCTATTTATTTGCGTTTATTCTATGCTTTCTTTTTCCTCCAAGAAAGGCAAAGTAGTGTGGGTCGTGGCTGCCCTCCCTCTCACTCAGAGCCATTGTTTGTCCCAACATACAGCCCTCAGTCGAAGAGCCACACTTGCAGAAAATTCTGAGAGCAGGCTTCCTATTTGATTCTGTAGAATGAGCACCGGCAACCTGGTGCCCTCCGGATGCTTTTTAAACTTACACAGGACCTTACTGGCCATGGTGACTGGGGCTGATGATGGAAGCTCTAGGCCAGAACTTCTGGAAGGTGCTAGGGTTGCCTCCCCTGGTGTGAGGCCACTGCCCTGAAGGGGAGCAAGTGCAACATGCATCAGAATGAGAAAAACATGCACCAGAATGCTTTAAGCAAACTCAACAGTTCACATTAGGAAACCCAGGACAGGACAATTGGACTGGAGATACAGAAACTAAGGCTTGTCTCTGCTTCTGTCAAGCCCAGGACTGTGCTGGCCCAGCCACTCATTCAGGCTTCTGCGGTAGAAGCGGAACTGTTTCTTCCAGTTTACTCACATTACTTGCGAGTTCAGTTCTTCAAGAGACCAAATACAGCAGCCAGCACAAACTGTCCCGCCACCTGTTCCCTGTCACACCCAGCATGGCCCTCACATCTGTTACTCTGAGCAGCTTTCCCACATTTGGGGTCAGAGGCCAGGATTTCCGCAGGCTGCATTGTCCTGCCTGGTCCCAGCTGTGGCTCCACTCTTGGACTTTAAACACAATCCCCAGCTACCTGCCTGTGCCTCCATCATCATCCAGTTTCTACTTCAGAAGCACTGATCCAATTTCCTTATGTGAGACTCTACACCTGGAACTCATTTCCCTCCCTCCCTCACACACACACACCCCTACCTTGGAAGGAAGAGCTACACCAGGAGGCTGGTTCTGGAGCAGCCATTTATCTTCACTAGCTAGAAGATCATGTCATAACCGACTCATGTGCTGTGACAAGGAAGCTCCTTAACGAGTGAAGATAAATGGCCCCAGTGACAGTCAAACTGCCTTTTGCTGCCAATGGCATTTAACTAGTAATTGTATTGCAGACGGTGGAGTGGGGAGGAATAGTTATGATGGGAAATAAAATAAGGGAAGGAAAGCACTGGCTGCATGAGAAATGTCTAGATCAGTACATTAGAATTCAAGAATCCCATAACAAGGATTCTCAGCCCAGCTTACTTAAAAATCCCATTTAAAATAGTAAAACTCAAAGATGTAGCTGCTGAGTTTGACTCAGTGTATACCCACAACAAACATACAAGACCCACTGCTACTAGGAACAGTGTGAAGCTTTACTTCACCTTCTTCCTGGGTTCCCTGGTGGGGTCCCTTGGGACCCTCCCCATACCCCAGATCACCCCTGCTGCCAGCCAGGCCCTATTTGATGCTCTTTGCATCCCTCTGCCAGTCTTCAGCTGGAGATGAGCAATCAATGCAATACAGAACCACACTAAGGATGAAAAACCAGAGCTCAAACCAGACCACTGGATGCTGTTTCTCAGGATATGCTCTTATATGGGTAATAGGGTACTTTGTTTCAACCATCTGGCATACTAACACTTACAGGTAGGATGCTGTATCTTATTGAGTGAATGGGCTTTGCTGATTCAAGAACCAAAAGCTTAACATCTTGGGAAGGGTTTCTTTCAGCTCAGATGGAATGTATTTATTTAGGTTCCCCCTAGCCCCACCAAATGACTTTCCCTTATTTACTTGTTCCTAGCATGCCTCACTCTTTTGAGTTGTCCAGTGCTCATTCTTCTATGGCCAACATATCAAGGTCTTGGCCTGCCATACTTTGCAATCTAGATTAGTTTAGTCTGTAGATAGACAGATGGGAGAATGGACCTGTATTTCAATAGAGGCAGAGGGGGCCCCACCAAAAGGCAAGGTAAGGTGTGCCTCTGAGGGTGGCAAAGCTGGAGGTAAGTTACTTCGCTGGTGGGGAAGTCCACCAATAGGTTTCTCTGTACAGGCAAGACTGCCTGTGCAGTTGGAACCTATATGCACTGGGGGACCTAAGAGGCAGAATCCCGCATATATCTTTATATTGTCATTATATGTATGTCCTACTTTTTTTCCATTTGCAATGAACCAAGGTGCCTTACATGGTCTTCCTCCTCTCCATTTTCTCCTAATAACAACCCTGTGAGTTTGGTTAGACTGAGAATCAGAGACTGGCCAAAGTCTCCCATGGCTGAGCAGGGACTAGAACCTGGGTCTCCTAAGTCCCAGTCCAGCATGTTCACCATCACATTACATAGGCTCTTAGTATCTTGCACAAGACATTGTTAGTTGTTGCCAGCCAGACACTAGTCCATTAATAGACCACTGGTCAAACTAAGTGTTAAAGGCTTAGGGGACAGTCCTAGAGCCCTTTACCTGGAAGTAAGTCCCATTAAATTCAGCAGGTCTTATTTGTAGGTAGGCCTGCACTTGATTGTGCTGTGAATATGTGATTTTTCTCCACCAGCAAGAGAAATCCATATTAAAAGCCCTTTCTTGGACCTGTTTATTATTTCTTTTAAATGGTGTTTAAGTTTGTACCAATTTCTCTAAAAAGTAAAGATGTGGCCCATGTCTCTTTCTCCTTTCTCTTGCAAATAATGTCTTGGCTCCCTGAGGAGGCCTTTCCTGGAAGAGAGGACTGGTGGTTCTCCTGCCCACTTGCTGTAACTAATAATGAACTGCAAGAAGGCAATTGTTATTTATCCTGCCCTGTGATAAGAGACACACAATTTAACACGATCGTATCCAATCCTCCCTGAATGGCTTTTATGGGGTTATATAATTTTATCCTCAGTACAATTCTGTTAGGTACTTTAGTCTGAGAGACTATGCTAAGTGAGCTTGCATATGAATATATGTATATACAACATTAAAATACTAAGTCCTACCTGCTCTGGCAGCAGGCTTGCAAAACAGAGGTCTTCCCAATCACTGTTGGTTTTGCTTCCTGTAATATTTACATTTTTTCAAGCACAAGTTCACTCCATCCCATTTCCACAGCACTTTGCAGTTCCTTGAAAGTCCACATGAACATTCATATACATTTTTGTGTGCATTTCCCCCAAAGTGTGCATTTTTGTATGTATTACCCTATCACAGAATAGTGGACCTGGGAGGGGCCAATAAGGCCACTGGGTCCAACCCCCCCTGCTCAATGCAGGACTGTGAATCAAAGCATCCCTGATAGATGGCTGTCCAACTGCCTCCTGAATGCCTCCAGCATGGGAGAGCTCACAACCTCCCTAGGTCATTGGTTCCATTGCCATATGCTCTAACAGTGAGGAATTTCCTCCTGATGTTCAGCTGGAATTTGGCTTCCAGTGACTTGAGCCCATCATTCCATGTCCCACACTCTGAGATGATTGAGATAAGATCCCAGCCCTCCTCTCTGTGACAACTTTCCCAGTACTTGAAGAGTGTTGCTGTATCACCCTCAGTCTTCTCTAGCCTAAACATGTCCAGTTCTTTCCATTTCTCCTCATAGGGCTTTGTTTCCAGAATCCTGATCAGCTTCTTTCTTAACTTGCGGTGTCTAGAACTGAACACAGTGCAGAAGATGAGGCCTAACCAGTGCTGAACAGAGGACTAGTCCTTCACATGCTTTGGAAATTATATTTCTATTAATATAGCTCAAAGCAGCATTTGTCTTTTTCACAGTCACATCACATTGTTGACTTGCATTCAGCTTGTGTCAATAACAATTCCAACATCCCTTCCAATACTTGTAGTATTGTTGAGCCAAGTTTTCCCCACCTTGTAATGATACATATGGTTTCTTTTTCCTGGATGCTGAATTTGGCACTTGTCCCTACTGAATTTCATTCTGTTGTTTTCAGCCCAGCATTTCAACCTATCAAGATCACTTCAAATGTTCTTTCTGTCTTTCAGTGTATTAGTTATCCCACCCAATTTTGTGTCAACTGCAAATCTGATCAGCATTCCTTGCATGACCGCATAAAAAGTATTAATAAACATATTAATAAAAATGTTGAAGAGCACTAGGCCCTGGACTGAGCCTAGCAGTACCCCATATGCTATCTCTCTCCAGTTTGAGAAGGTGTCATTGATAAGCACTCTTCAAGTCCAATTCTGTAGCCAACTGTGGATCCACCTGCTGGTTGTCCCATCTAGTTCACTTTTAGCTAGTTTCCTAATTAGGACATCTCGGGCCACTTTGATAAAAGCTTTGCTGAAATCTCGATGTATTTTATCCACAACATTCTCACAGTCCATCAGGGAGGTTACTGGATCAAAAACTGATCAGGTAAATCTGGCAGGATTTGCTCTTGACAAATTCATGTTGGCTTTTACTAAGCACTGCATTGTTTTCAACCCAACAACAACCCTGTAAGGTAGGCTGGGCTGAGAGTCTGTGACTGGTTCAAAGTCACCCAGTTGGCTGCATGACCAAACAGGCACCAGCACACAGATCACCTAAGGGCCAGACTCTTAACCCCTGCACCACATTGGCTTTCATTTTGGCCCCCTCACCAAGAAGCCGAACCACCATTTATTTCTTCTTTTTACTATGTACGTATCTGAAGAAAAAAATGCTATTTCTTTTACCTTCCCTCACTCACCTCAGCTCATTCTCAGTATTAGTCTTCCTGATGCCATTAAGGTTAAATTTTGTCTCCATCCCTACCAAGCACTGCTGAGTAGCTACCACTATTGTTGCTGCTCCTGACTGGGGATGATGGGAATTCTAGTCCAACACAGCCGAAGGCCATCAGGTTGGGGAAGGATGCACTAAGCAGAGACGTTGGACTGAACCAGGGACTTGTGCATCCTGGGTGTATACCTAGCTTTTGAGCTGTGGCTCTCCCATGAGCAGGATACCTGAGCCCAGGCCTTGTCTGATGAGGCAGCATCGGGGTGAAAGCCCTCATGGACTACACTACATGGAGCATTCTAATGAAGAATTTGGGCCTGGGAAGGGGCTTGCTGTGAAGGCTTGTGCAGAACTTTTTTTCCAATAAGCCTGCCCCAGTCAGAAACACAAAGCCATGGGCATCCATGCATGTAGCCAAGGGGGCGCAGCGGCAACAGGCACTTCATCTGCCCCACTGACCTTTTCTAGCACATGTGAAAGGCTCAGGAAAGGTCACAGTCTGCTAATCTCAGGAGTGGGGATGCCCTTCAGTTTAACCAGACCCATAGGAGTGTTGGGTAAATTGGACCCAGGAATCCATCTCCTGGGAGGACTTGTGCCAATTTGTCCTTTCAAGAGGGAAGCAAAGACACAATGTAGGCTCAAAACTAGTTTTTATTAACAGGCTTCAGCTGAAGGGTGAAACTGCTGCCTTTAAAGACAAAGCAGTCTTCACACTGTTGTGGTGCAGTTCAATAAACTTTTATGCCCCAGCTCCAGTTACCACCCTATAATTGTAAATCTATCCAACGCAGCCAAGTTTCCTTCTATGGTCAGCAAGCAGTCTAGCTCAGCCTACCTGTCTTTGTATGTGTTGCATAGCCCAGCATATGGGTTGTGCTCATTTTATACTGATAACTACTAGGCCACATTCACCGCATTTATCTAACAGGAGCACCTCCTTGGGAGGACGACGGGTCCAACTGAAATAGCTCCAGTCCAAGAGTGACAACGGCTCTCCTGCCATGCCCGCCTGCCCCTTCTACACTCCCCCATTCCCCACAGTGTGGGTACAAGAGGCCCAGTCAGGGGAGGTCAGGAAAATTAAACCCGGGGTGGAGATTCTCTTGAGCTCACTTGGGAGTGGCTGCAATGCAAATAGTAGAATGTGGGCCCGGCAGTGGCTGGCTTTGCGGCAAGCTCAGCCAGACAGCACTGCAACTAGTAAGGGCCTTGGTTTGGTTGCTTAGGGACATCTGCCTCATAAAGCAGCAGGCAGGAACATGAGGGGCTTCCTCCCTCATGGACCATGTCTGTGCAAGTCACTGGCTGCCTGTCTTTTCCACTCAGTAAGACCCCCTGGCTGAGTTCACCCTAATGCAAACCAATGAGTTGATTTCTAGACCACCAGCAAGGGGCAATCCTAGGAACACTGCCATGCCCTCCAGTTTCTGCTGCTTCTCTCACCCTAGCTTTGCTTGCTTGCCTGTCCTTACTGTGCCTGCTCAAGTTGCTCAGGCCAGCTTAGCCAGGTTGCTTTACCTAGCACCACCTTGGTTCTGTGGTGTGCCCTCCCCACCCCCAAGTTTTGCATTCATAGCTTGTGCTCCAGTGCTGAAAATCAATTTTCTGCTTCTATAAGGGAAAGTTTGTGAGCCTGCTGGGGGTGATTTTTGGAGGGAGGGCTCACATACTTAGCCCAAGTCAAAGCATGGTAATTAGAAGTAAACCTCATTGTACACAATGACACTTTCCGCTAAGTAAGTTGCAATAATGATCTTCTGGTCCTGTCCTATGAATGTGTTAATTCCAAGTAGTTTCCACTGAATTCACAGGTGCTTGCTTTTATTCCTAAGGGACTACGCATCAGCCTGCAGCCTTTAAGTTTCCAAGATGGGGGTGTCATGATAAGCTATAAATGCAGCTTGTGAGATGTATTTACACAAATATGTGCACTTTGTTTTGCTCTATAAGTTCTTTAATTCACATTCACTGCTACATAATTCTGCAGATGATTGCTGCCTTAAGCTTGATCTTGATCCTGTTTGTTCAAAAGGGTGCTGGCACTGATGCCCTCCGTATGCCTGACCGCAGGAGGGAGGCAACCCCTGGCAGCATATGCAAGTCCTACACACAGGAGTGTGGACACACGTGCAAGGAGGGGGGAGGAGAGCTGGGTATGCTTGCACATTGGGATTGAGTGTGGCAACAGTGGGAAGTGCTCCTGTTGTGCTACTCTAGAGCAACAGTGCTGCTTTAGGGAGCAGGCAGTTGCTTCGCTTCACAGGAGAAAAAAAGAAAAGAAAGCCCTGTAGAAACTAAAATATGAGGGCTTTGTTTCCCGATCACCCTTGTTGCCCTCCTCTGAACTTCTTCCATCTTTCTTGATGTATGTTCCCAGAACTGGAAACAATACTGAAGATAATTCTGAAGGGCCCAGCTAATGCGGAATATTTATTTATTTATGAATGAATGTGGCCCAATAAAGTGTTTGCTTATTTTGCAGCCTCATCACATTGTTGACTCATCTTCAGCCTGTGATCTATGACACTTCCAAGATCCTTCTCGCCTGTCGTGGTGTTGAGCCAAATATCTCCAATCTGGTACCAATCTGTAGCCAAATATGGATCCTCCTGATTGTTCTTAATAAACCCATGCTGGCTTTCAGTAATTACTCCATTGCCTACAAGGTGCTTAGAGACAGACTTCATTATCTGCTGCAGGATTGCCCCAGGGATCAATGCCAGATGGACTGGCCTGTAGTTCTCAGGATCCTCCTTTCTGAAGACAGGGACAGCATTAGCCCTCCTCCAGGCATCTGGCACTTCACCTGTCCTTCATGATTTTTTTGAAGGTAATAGTGGTTCTGAGAGTTCTTCTGCCAGCTCCTTTATTACTCTAGGATGCAGCTCATCAGGTCATGAAAATTTGAACTATTTCAAAGAAATTAGGTGTTCTTTGACCACTTGTTTATTAATCTCAAGCTTCAGTCCTGACCAAGTTTGCATTACATAACTGCTGGGTTGAGGGAAGGTCATAGAGTGCTTTTGGGGGAAGACAGTGCCAAGGTAGGAACTGAACACTTTGGCCTTTTCTTGGTAATGTTATCAATCTACCCTCCTCATTGAGAAGTTGAACCACCCTTCCTTTTCTAAGTCTTTTACTATGAACATACCTGAAAACAAACTTTTTTGTTGCTTTTAGCAACCTCAGCTCATTCTCAGCCTTACCCTTCCTGATGTCATTCCTGCAGTTTTTTTATTATTTATTTATTAAAACATTTTTATGCCGCCCCATTCACCGAAGCCTCGGGGCGGCTTACAACAGTTCTGTGTCACCAGTCTGTACTCTTCCTTTGTTGCCTGGCCTTCCTTCTACTTCCTATACACATCTTCTTGGGTTCCACTCACTGCTCTTTGCGGAGCCACAAAGGTCCTTCTATCATCTGCTGTCTTTTGTTTTTGTTGGAATTGATTTTAATTTCACAACAGCCTATCCTAGCAATAGCTCATGGTGGGTTGGTTGTGCAAACAACCCATGGTGTGTCAGAAAATGATCGGATGAGACCAAGACTTCTTTCTCTTGGTCTTTCCTCATGGCAAGATAGATTTGTCTCTCCTGTCCCACCATGATCATAAGGTACTTTTTATCTCACTGTGGCTTTTTTCTCCCTTTAACATTTTCCCCCTGGAGATCATGAAAGCTTGTTTGACAGCCGGCTTTCACAACCCTATTTTGGCAGCCACTAACAGCCCCTTCAAATTGCCCAAACAGCATATCAGAAGGTCTGTTAGTGGTTGGGAAATCTGCTTTTTTAAAAAAAAAAATATGCACACAATATGCATTTTTTTAAAAAAATGCTGCACTTGCATATCTACTTCCAGACTCAGTTGTGTCATAGGCAGTGGGTATCAACCCTGGACACTAACCCAAGGAGGCTTTGAATAGGTTTTTTTCTTTCCTTCAGCTTCTCTTGAAAGTTGTCAAAAGCTATCAAGGGAAAGCAAAGGTGTGAGTGATCTTTGCTCAGAAAAAGGGGCTGGTTGCATTTACACCCCTTTGTGTCAAGATCCTCATCCTGTTTTTGTCTTTTGAAGTATGCTATGATAAGGGTTATGATAAGGTTCATCATTATTATATCCATACTGCAGGAGACCAGGCTGGGGCTGAGAAAATGTGGGTTGCCCAAGCCCTGCAAAGTAGGCCAGTGTTGCTGTTCCCAGAGCACAGTATATTAGTGTAGGGTGTTGCTGAAGAGTAGCCTGGATTGTGAATGTAGCAACACTGCAGTGTATTAATGGATTGTTGTGAGATTGATACAGGCAGAGGTGGAGCTTTAAGAAAACCCGCCATTTTTACCTCTTGCAGGAGGGTCAAGTGGAACCCCTCCCCATCTTTTCTTAGCATTGGCTTTAGAGCTGAGCCAGTGTGCCATGCAGCTCCACAGAAGTTACTGTTTTCTCATGGATTGTCCCAGAAAGAACCCTCTTGTGAAGGTACCTGAACCTATTGTGAGTGGCTTATAGAACAGGACCTAGCAATGGGCTGCAAGCTGAGCATGTGCTTCACTATGCCCTTCAACCCTGAAATAGCCCTTGGCTTAAGGGACACTTACAGGGATGAAAAAACTGTGGAAAGAGCTGAAGGATTCAAGAATTGGTGAGAATGTACTGTCTGGTTGCCAGAGCTTAGCCCTGAGAAACAAGGATGGGTAAACGGGTATAAAATGTCTCAAAGGCTAGATCTACCTATCTTCTGGACCTGATGCCCAGGTCTTACTGCTGCTCAAACACCAGACTGAGCAGCAATAAGACCTCTACCAGAAATGGTAGGGATCTGATGTTATCATGGTTTTTTCAAAATGTACAACCTTACACGGAATGGTTTGGGCTCTACAGAACCAGGAGAGAGAAACCTTCCATGTCTGCCTAACCACTACCAGGAACAATGTGGTTCTTTCAGCATCAGGGGTCTGACCTTGTCTCCTCTACTGTGCCTTCTCACTGATGTTCCTGCCTCTTGGAGTCTTGCTTAGCCCTGCTTCAGCACTGTCTAATGTCTAACTGCTACACTGTGCTTGGCCTCTGCCTGCAACCTTGACCACTGCTGCCATAGTCTGATCTACACTGGCCTGAAACTTTGTCCTTGAACATGGCTTTTGGAGAGCACCTTCCCTCAGAGTCTACCTCAGCCTGAGCAGGACTTCAAGCCTTTGGCTTGATTGGCAATGCTGCTTCTGCACCAAATTGAAAGCAATGAGGGGGCAAAAGCTCTTTTTGGTAAAGGATGCCAATAGCTCTCCTACAGTCTGTGCTAGATTATTGGTGAAGTAACTGAATTTAAAACAAAACACCACAAATCAGGTCTAGGGTAAAAAAGGCAGGGTTTGTATGACATGGTAAGTCACTGGGGATGCCTTCACATATTATCCAAACCTCCCTTGCTTCCCAGATGTGGTTTATAAGCCACTTCTGAACATATAAGTCACCCCATCTAGTCATGGGCTATTAACCGCCCCCCCCCCCCAAGCTTCATTGTTCCAACCTTCACAACACGCAAGCTGAAACTCTCCGGGCAAGAGCAGCAAAATAGGGCTGACACTCTGGCCATGGGGCTCCAGCCAATGACAGCCAGCAGCGTCTTTGTGTGACTGCCATTGGCTTCTCTCTGTACTCTTGCCAATGCCAAGAGAGGTTTGTGAGCAATCCCACTTTTCCAGCACCAGCAGGTGCACGACGGAGAGCTGCCAAATCCTGCTGCCACTTCCCAGCCTTGCGTCCTCTTGAGGAAGGTAAGCCAAATGGCTGGATCCCATTCTTTGCCACCACAGTCCCTTTGGCTGCAGTGGTGGACAGCGATGAGGAAGGCAGACAGAGCAGCGTGGCACCCCTTTCCACTGACAGCAGCACTGGGGAGCGGGCTTGGCTGGTGGAAGGCATGGGAGAATGCATCTCCTCTGCCTCATGGGCCTGCGTAATTGCCTCCTGCTAATGCTGGCTTTCCCCCACCTTCTCTTCTCCTATTGAATGCAACCCCTCACCCCACTGCACCTTCTTTACTGTGTGCTCCTGTTGATGCTGGGGGGTTGAGACTGTTCATGAGCAATCTCTCTTCCATTATCAGCAGGAGTGCAGGGTGGGAAGCAGGCAACAGCTGCACACATTGCCAGCTGGGTACTTTCTGCCATCCCTACTCCAGTCATGCTTGTGGAATCCCCTGGAATACTGATGGGAGGATCAAGGGAACGAGAAGCGGCACATGACTTCCCTCTGTGCCTGACTGGTGTTCTGGCACCAGGAATCTTTGCCAGAATACATAGCTAACAATCTCAAGGGGACTAGCTTGTCATCCAAACTTCCAGAATGAGAACACTGACAGCATTTGTGGGCTGTGTTGATCATTTGATCACTATCATTGCAAGCTTGTTGGGGTTTACGCACACCTTGCCCAACACTGTCATTGTTGCCCTTCTGTTTCCCCCTGTCCCAGACATAATTTGTGGTGATATTTTATTTTAAATGGAACTCTACTGGGGCTTCTCATGTCATCGAAACCCAGAAAAGGCATATTGTTGGGGGTGGTTATCAAAACACCCTACAATAGGCCATGGGTTCTGGGTGGTTTGTAGTTGAGGAAATGAACCAGGACACACAAGAGGGATCAACAAGCCACCATAGCTTATTAACCACCCCCTTGTCATGCAAACCAGGCTATTACCTGGATTCCATATTTTAAAAAGTGAGTGGATGAAGAATGACAGTTCTAGATCAAATTGTTAGTATGAAAGCAGAGCAGCTCAGGTGCCTATTCTTCATAAACAGTGGGCCAATGTAACAGATGTGTGCAAAGTGCATCAAAGTGCATCAAGGGTAAATGTGTGACCTTGTTGTTATTATTTACATTATCATCAAGTATAAACCGACTGTCACAACAAATGTTCTTAAAATGAGCTGCTTTTTGGTAATTTCATATAGCATCTATCCAAGGACATGCTTTTAAAGCTTACTGAGAGTGTCTCCCTGCCCTATTCAAACTTTTTTGTCTTCTGCCCCATTAAAATCCTCCTGGCTATGCAAGGAGAGACACCAGTTCATCTACCTGGCTCCTTCCAAGCCTTCTACTACACATTACTCTTTGGCACCTCGGTTGTTTTGGAACTCCTACACTTTGGGCCAGGAAGTTAATCATTTAAAAACTGGGCCCAGTTTCTTTTCACTTCGATCTTTATCCAGCCCTCCAACATTTTACATAGACCCTATCTGCACCACACCAGTGAAAAGTGGCTGATCACCTGTACAGAGCTTTCTCCTGCTAGGAAATGAGGTGGGTCTGAAGGCACTGCTGAGTGATTTATTCTGCTTACTTCTGAGGCTTGCCCTACCTACTTTTGGGTAGATGGGCAGGGGCATGCCTGCTTACTCCTGGGCAGAGACACAGAAGCTTGCCCTCCTAACTTTTGAGTACATGTGCAGAGGCTTCCTATTTGGGATGCTATTCAAAAATGCTGTTAAGTTATTCAGTCCAGTTACTTCTGAGGAAACATGCAGAGACTCCTCCTGCTTGAAATTGGTAATCATCACATTTTGGACACAGTCACTTTGCCTGTGGCCACACCAACGGATGGAATGCAGGCTCGGAGTCCTTTTCCAGACTGGAATTGTCAGGGTCTGGGACATGGACTGCCAGAGACAAGACAGAGGCACTGGCCCAGGATAAGTGAACTCAGGCAAGAAAGAGTCCAAACTCCGGTAGCAAGGTTCAACAGCAAATCCAGGCCACACTCACAGAGCAGGTCAAGGTCAAGAACCAGAAGTATATATCAGGGCCATTCAACAACACAGTCAGGAACAAGCCAAGGATCAAGAAGCAGACAGACAACCAGAGGCGCAGGTACCCTAAGGCAGGATAATCAGGCAGGGTTCAGGAATAGTCAAGGCAGGATACATGGGAGGTTATGCAGGAGCTGAACCCCAGCTAGTAGGAGAACTTGCATTGCTAAGGCACCATGGCAAGGCAGGATGCAACAGGAACTAGACCAGACTGGAGAAGAACTAGATCCAGCAAGGCGGAGGAGCTGGACCAGACCACAGTTGGCAGGAAACCCCACCCTGCTGAGGCAAGATGGGTCAGGCAAGGTGCAGGAGCTAAGCCACACCAGGTCTGTGTTGCTCAGGGAAGACAGTGAGGCACGATCAAGATCAGGATCAGGCAAGATGCAAGCACTACAGCAAACAGGAAGACCCGTGTTGCTCAGGGAACAGCTTGCTATTGCATAGCTCATGCCCCAGGGCTCCCAACCTGCACTCATCAGAAGGCTGAGAACTCCAGCAGAGTGAAAAGGTTTCTCTAGCCCTGTGTTAGAGATGGGTCTCCAGGGACCAGTTTCTGGGTTTACGTGTAGTTCTCTGATCTTGTTCATACTGCATCACAGAGCTGGGAAGAGATCCAGTTAGGAAATCTCTCTCATGCTGTATTAAACACAAAGCCTACCAAAAAGAAAGATGGGAAAAAGAAATGGGGACTGAGCAACATGAGCACACTGGAAATCTGAAAACTCACCTTAGTAATGTTCGATTCTTCAGTTGCTAGTTTCACTTTTTAAAGTTTGTCCCCTACTCCTGAGGACTAGGATCCTGTTACTTAAAAGCAAAAGACAAAACGAAACAACACCTCCCCCCACCCCCGAACATTAAGCTGTGAATTCACAGTTTTCATCTGAATCAATAGTGAATCATAGTCTAAGTAACTCTTGCTTTGATAGGAAATAACTCTGCTTCAACACTTAGCAGAGCTGCTGGTCTCCCCAGGGATAATGTAGGAATTTTCTTTAAAAATAAACTCTGGAGTATTACTTCAACCCAAATCTCACATTTGGGCGACTACTTTCCTTACAGATATTTTTCAGAGAAGAGTTCACTAATTGTTCCCCTTTTGGGAGTGGGGAAACATTTCAGAATCTGCTAAATAGTTCTTGATACTATTAATATTACTGTCATGCTCTGTGCTTCTCTTTCCAAGCTATTCCAGTCTCACCAACGTTTCTTTGCTAATAATCTTTATTCTTACAAGTCTAAGCATACACAGAGTGAAATGTTGAGCCCCCTTCTGATATTCATTACCTGAAACTCTCTGTACGAACCTTTCTGTGTCTCTTCCTTGGGGGATGACGCTGTGAAAGCAGGGACACTTGCCCCCTTCCCACTCTGCACCTAACTGTACTCGTCTCCAATGATGATGCCCAGTGATCAGACCTACCTCTTCAGGAGGCAGGAGTTTCCCATCAGAGAAACTACCCGTTTCAATGTCCCCTGGCTCGGGAGGCTGCTGCTCCTCCCCATTCCCACCTCCAACTATCTGTTTCCCATGGAGTCTCCAGAGCTTGGACCACAGCTGGGTTTGAACCATTTCAAAAACAGCCTCAGCTTTGGAATCTGAGTTGTCTGTCCTGCCAGGATGTGTAGCTTCCCACACCCGCACCTGAGATCTGACAGGGCACGCACATGCAACAATTACAGCTTCAAAATGGGTTTTCCTAATACCTCTGCAGAAAGAGCTAAATTTCTGAATAGAGTGATCATCCATTGCCCGTTTAGGTTTCCTAGTTCTTCTTCCAAACATCACAGTCTCCATTTTTTAATGCTAAGATATTCCTTATTGCAAAATCGGAGCTGGACTTAACTTACAGTTTTCTCAGGCCAATCTGATCAGTCCCAAACAGCAAAACTAAATCGAATGCATGTATTAGAACTGGAACTTAATCTGTGTCCAGGCACAGGGCTATGGAGGTAGATGAAGCCATCTCTTGTACTATATTTGATTAAAACACTGAATAAGAAAGGGCCAAGATAACAACCTTATCTGACCGCTACAGCCGATACTAATGTCCTCTGTCAGACGTCCATGGAAGACCCACACGTACCTGCATAACATTATTTTGATGGAGCTTTTGAATTAACCACAGCAATCTTTTGTCAATATTTGTACCAGAAAGTGTTCCCAGTGGACAAGGCCTATTTACTGAGACAAAAGCTGAGGTCAGATCTATAAATGCTGCAAACAATTTCTTAGTGGTTGGATGTTTGTTTTTTATTTGACAGTGAAGGACAAAGAACGGGTCTATCATGCTTCATCCTTTACAAAAGTCTGCCTGCTCCTCACCAGCAATGCTACTAGCTTCCACCCAGGTTTTTAGTTAAGGCAAAAAAGGGAGCAAAGCTTAGAAAGGGCACATTCAACAGGCTTATCAGTCTTCGATTTTAGGGTCTTGATGATTCCCCTTTTTTAAAAAAACTGGAAGAACTACACTAGAGGACTGTCAATGATGGAAGTTGTGTTCTCCTTAACTTCAGTGATCTGGCTTCTTTGTAGATCTTCTGCAAAAACTAGTAATAGTATTTACTAGTATGGCAAATAATACTGCTTCCACAATGGATATTTTACACAAAGAAGTTCTACCTTTAACCACAGACAAATCCCAACATTACTTCAATCATTCTTTCAGGTATCCTGCTATAATTACACAACAACATTCTCCTTCCGCAGGCCATCAAGTGGCTTTCAAGTTCAATCTGAATTATTTTACAACCCATGAATTATGAGGGACTATTTTCACAACCATTGCTATGCATTTATTCCTGGGACAAAACATGAGTAGCCCAGAAGCAGTTTCATCTGTCCTTGAGTACCAAGTTGCTTACACTACCAATGGGCGAACATCCAACATGAATAGGGCTTTCTCAGCATTCATATCAAACTTGCGAGATGCCTTCAGGGGCTATTTGAGTACTCAGTATGAACCACTTGAGCTGCCTTCCCCTACTCTTGTAATGCAACCTCTCTTACGGGGAAGGGGCATAATAGGTCATCTCCATGAACCCAAGAGATGGCATATGATGCCTCTCCCCAGCACCAAATGATACATGCTGCTCGCTCCTGCCGGGGCTCAAAGAGAAGGTGACCCTCTGCAGGATCTTCAGCCTGGAGAAGGATGGAGGTGAGCAAGGAGGGCGTGACAGAAGTGGGGACAGGTTGTGAGTGCTGGTTTCTGTCAGGCTCTGTTCAAAGGGGGCTGTACACAACTCAGACTGTGACAGCTGTACTCCTGTGGAGGAAGGGCATTCCCATTTTGATCCACCATGAAATGCGCTTTATGTCTCTGGCTCGGATGAAGGAGCCAGGCCAGAGACATTACTTTTATATGACCAGATGGGGAAACCATGCCTGCCCTTTCTCAGTGTCTTTGTTTCTCTGCAAAAGAGACAGTCATTTTTCTGCCACTTTTGTTGGGATGGTAAGAATTTGGGAGAAATTCCTCAGGGCACAGGGCTTCAATGCTTCTCTTACTGTAAGGAGGTGGCTGGAAGGGGTGCACCTTCTTTTAGCATTCCCCGTTTTCCTCGGCTCTTTCCTTGCAGCTCCTCTGGTTGCCTGAGCTTTCTGAGAAAGCCACTAACTGAGAACCCAGCCCAGCTGTCCACCTTTGGGTCCCTCAGCACTGCTGCCTGAGGAGGGCCTGGAAGCTGCCTGGGTTCTAGTTGGTCTGCCTGTCAGTCTGTCTCCTTCTTCCTTTCTTGTTATTAAAAGATTTTTTCTGGGTTTTTTATACATAAAAGGAGAAAAACAAGTAAAAGGAGCATGAAAAAGAAAGAAAAAGATGCCAAGGAATGTTACACAAAAATTACATATAGCGCTAAGTGCAGGAAATTACACAGAAAGTCAATAATTATTATTTCTATCCATTTTATAACTACAATTTTGACTTGGTTATTACAAAAAATAAAGATGGGTATCAAGTAAGTAATACCTCATCTTGCAACATATCCACAAACCCACAAGCAACTAATATTTTTCTTTTTCCCAGATAAAACAATATCATAATAAAAAGTTAAATTCATAAAATATTTATATTAATGTGATCATTGTAAACATAATACTAAATAGTAACACTTCTGATTGCTAAATAAATATTAAATGTAAAATATATTTAATATATAATAGGCTTTCCATTTAACATCACATTCTTTAACCAGTCTTCTATATATAACTGACCAGTAAATGTATCAACTAGGTCATCCTTACATAACAATTCAGACAAAAAAATAGAATTTAAGTAAAATATGCATAGTAAGCTTTCTATTTATCATTAAATTCTTTGACCAGTCTTCTGTTCCTATAGCTGGTTAATCTTGCCATTACTGCATATTCCACTAATTTATTTTTCCAATCTTCACTAGTTGGGCAGTCTTCTGCTTTCCATTTTGTTGCAATTATAACTCTAGCTGCTGTTATCATATATGTAAATAATTCTTCCATATTTTTGGAGAAGTTTCTGCTGCTATTAAAAGATCTTTTAATGGCAGCAAAACAAAACCAAGGATGCCTCCTCATGCCTTTAGCAAGCAGCAGCACTGAAAAGGCTCCTCAGAGGAAGTTCTGGTTCAGTCCTCCAGGGAGACTTTCAGAAAGCTCAAAAAGTCAGATTGCTGCTTAAGATGGGAAAGGATAAACATGGTAAGATAAAGAGCACCCACTCCCTTACAATTTTATTTATTTTATTTATTCATTTTCAAATTTATAGGCTGCTGAATAACCCAACAGGGCACTCTAAGTGGCAAACAACAATAAAATACAGACTTTTTAATATTACAATGCTCCTACTACAATAAGAGAAGCTCCAAAGCTTCTAAACTCTCACGCTTTCCCACATTTTTGGAGTGCAATTGCTTTCTGCCTCACCTCCAATGAATGGTCAGAAATAGATAGCAGTGTGCTATTTTTTAAATTTCAAATGTCTGTGTTAGCTAATCCCTGCTGAGCCGGTAGCTGCAATACTGCTCTCTAGGCACTTGCCAAAGTGGTGCTGAAGTGTAGCGGAAGTCAGCAATGTCTTCAGTCAGCTGGCACAGTGATGGCTCCTTTGGGCTCCTGCAGTTCCCAGAGCATCACAGCCTGTGCCTATTGCTGCATGCAAGTGTCTGACTGCCTAATGCCCCGAACAAACAGGGATACACAGCAGAGATATTATTACACACTCAGAGAGACAAGGGAACCCGGGTTCCTCAGAGGCCAGATTTCTGTTTATTATTTTACTGATTATAACAGCGAAAGCACTCTGTGCAGTTCACTACAATTAACACAATTAAATACACTATAAAAGTTTACAAGTTTAAAACTACTGTATGATATTAAAAGTTTAGCAGTAGTACAAAGATCTAAAACATAGTTTTAAGCAACAGAAATGGAAAGTCTAAAATGCCTGGGGAAAATTAGTTCTTCACCCGAAGAACTAATGCAAGCCTTTCTGGGAAGCTCATTGCAAAATTGGGGTGCAAAAGAAAAGGTCCTCTTCTAGTAGCCCTCCAGCACAATTCTTTGGCAAGAGTTTGCTGAGAAGGGACACTGGATGATCTTAGGACCTGGATAGGTATATATGGGGGGAGATGATCTTTCAGATAACCTGGCCCCAAACGTCAGGGCTTTAAATGTTTGTGCTGCCATTGTGAACTGGGCCTTAGGGATGGAAAAGTAGCCAGTGCAGATGAAAATGTACTGCCATAATGTAACCATAGTGTCCAGTTCCCACTAGTGTCCAGTTCGCTGCCCTATTTTAAACCAGCTGAAGGTTCCAGACCATTTTCAAAGGCAGACCCATGAATGCTGCATTGACTGCTGTAATTCTGATGAGCAGTGCAAGGGCAACTGTAGCTAGGCTCTCCCTGTTCAGATAGAGTTGGTGTATCAGCATAAACTAATAAAAGGTGTTCCATGCCATGTAGTACATGTCATGCCATTGCTGCATCCAACAGGACCCTCCAGATTATGAACCTGAACCTGGGGCACTGAGCCCCCCTGTACTGCCCAAACCGCTGCCTCTGGCCCTGCTTCAGTCCTTACTGCATAGAGCCACTATGCCATGATCTCGCCAGATAGTGACAAAGAACATGATTGTGCATGTAAGTTGCTAAACTGGCTTTGGACCCAGAAAAAATAGGTAGTTTAAGACCCAAGTGAGACATCAGCTTGGTCGTTTGCAGTAGAGAAGTTACTCTGGCTTTGCTTCTGTCCTGTAGTGTGGGAATTAAAGTGACTTGATTAGCGAGATAAAATTAAAGAGGAATGTTGCCACAGAGGCACAGTATTGTCTCATTGCTGCCCTTCCCACCCGTTTCCTGTGAATAATGCTAGATAATGGTCATTTGCATACGGTCAGTAACTGTTTCACCTTTTTCTTGTCTGTGTTTTTTCTTCCCTCCCCCATCTGTCTCTTTTTCCAACTTCCCCATCCCAGGTGAGAGCCAGTGCCATTGCGCAAGATGCAGATCAGAACTATGACTATGCTAGCAACAGTGTCATCCTACACCTGGATGCTGGTGACGAGGTTTTCATCAAGCTGGATGGGGGCAAAGCCCACGGGGGCAATAACAACAAATACAGCACCTTTTCAGGCTTCATAATCTACTCAGATTGAGGGCTGTGCAGCCATCCTGATTCCCAGCCCCGGACTTCTTTATGTGGCAAATTCAGCTGTGGATTCCACGTCAGTGACATCTTCATACACAGCTGGTGTCCCAGCCAGTTTGTGGGAATACGGTGGTTGGGTCCCTGTCTCCTTCCCCCTCAGGGTCACTGCAGAGGAACAATAGATCATTGAAGACAATCATTATTCCTGTCTCTTTTCCTTCCTTCCATTCATTTTCAAGAGCATCACAGGACACTAGGCCTTTCAAAGGATTAATTTTGGGGAAGGTAGCTAAAGGAAGCCAAGGGACTTGGGATGAGGCTTGAGGGGTGCGAAGCTACCTTTGGGTGGGGGGCTATATGACCTCTGGGGGCCATATACTACCCTGTGGGCATGGCCACTCCACTAACACAAGTGGACCTGGCTGTGCCCACCTGCCATGATTTGCTCTTTGCCCCAAGGACCAAGTGGGTTTTTCCACCCAGTGCTTGGATCAGGGACCAGATTTTGCTGTGCAAAGGTGCAGTTAACTCAAGCCAGACTAGCCTGCATTGCTCCCCTGATGGGGAGTGATGGAGACAAACTCAACTCTATCTCAAACTGGGGAAAGCAGCAAGGGAATGTCCTCCAGGTGGGATTCCCCCAGAAGGCAGGGTTTGGGGCCTAAACCCAGTTTCCTGGAGGACCTCAAGAACCTTTACAAACCAGACTGACAGACCCTGCAGACCAGGTTAGCCCTGCAGACCAAAGGTTCTGAACTGCACCCCTGCCATAGTGTTTGTTGGGACTCAAGCTGAAACGGGAGGCAATGTTTTTAAGATCCTCAAATCTACATGCCAAAATTCAAATTGGGATTTGAGTCTGTATTTGGAGTAGAGTCTATATATGCGTGTGTATATGGATTCTTAAAACACACAGTATTTTTATCTATGGAAATATTAGAAGAGTAATATATACATTTTTTTATTTTTAAGAGTGTAAATGATGACATCCCTGAAATTTCAAATTGGTGTAAAATTGTGATTTTGGGTCTTTCTTCATCCATGAGTTGTTTCAGGATGTTAATCTATGTATAACAGAATCAAAGAACAGCCATAATTGATTTCATAAAACCAGGATGAAACCAGAGCATCAACAAATGCTTTCCCTCACTTTCTGCTTGTTGCAAACTCAAATTTTGCCTTTGATCACAAACCGCAGCCCACTCACTCCCCCACCCCATTTCCTTCCAAAGGAGAGAATGGCCTTATATGTGCAGCCTCCCCTGCCATCTTCCACAAGGGATGCTGGATCCTTCATTCCCAGCACTCCCCACTGAGGAAGTCCAAGCTCATTGCTAGCCAAGACTGGGCTAGTCAGAGGGTTACTGTAGTCTCAGTATCTATCCCTTGCTTGGAACCTTTTGTGAGTGTGTGTGTGTGTGCGCGCACGTGTGCACATGCACACAATCTGGTAAATCACAATTCCTTCACTACTAAGAAGCATGTGGGTAGATTCCAACACTCACTCTGGTCATTCTATTCTCTATATATGTACAGTATAAATGTATGCTCCCTAGATAGGTCCGACTACAAGAATGCCATATCTACATATGTCATTGTAAGAAGCAGTGCCAGAAAGAGGAGTCCATCCTGGCCCTCCATCTCCCAGTTTCGCCCCTTTTCTCAATCCTTTCTGTTTTCTTCTCTGACATCGAAGCAATGAGCTTCTTTTACTGGTTTTGGTTCTCACAATAACATAACAAGGGCTCTGCTGGATCTTATCAAAAACTAATCTCATCCTACATTCTGCTTACGGAGTGGTAAAGAGATACGTGTGGGAAGCCAACAGACAGAACATAGGTGCAACAGTACCCATACACTTTTCCCGGTAGCTGTAACATAGAAACATACTCCCTCTGGTACTGATGGTAATATATAGCCGACATGACTAGTAAGTAGCCTTTTTCTCACTTAACAGGATGATAGAGGATGAAATATGTTAGTTCATGCGGCAAAACCTGACATTTAGACTAGGGTAGGGCTAGGCTGATTCGCAGGCACAGTCCACGCACACCACAAACAACATAGCATGTGCATTTAATTGTACATGCCCTGTAATTTGCACCGGGCTTTGCACATCGCCATAAGCTTGTGGCCTGGAAATGTCGTGTCACAAAGGTTTCTTGTTGGGTGCCACAGTGCATGGGCATTGTGGGTGTGGGAGCTTGAGAACCATGTCCGTGCATCCAGAAAACTAGCAGCTATGTTTTGGTACAGTCAGCCATTGAACAGGGCTTATGAGTAACTAGTGCTCATGCGAAATGGGGCTCAGCACCAGCATGCTTCCCATGCCAGGATTGAACCATAATACATATGAAGAATAAATGGACATTCCCCTGAGCATACCAAGTTTTCTTTCACAACAGAGTACAGTATGTGTAATATCTCTTGTTTATGTATGCTTTTACATAAATCTCAGGATATCTTCATAAGCACAAACACTTATTAAGATGGTCAATATATGAAAGGCCTCAACACCCCTCTCAGGTCAGGACTGCCAAGCACTGAGGGAGCCTTTGATAATTTTCCCTTCACAGTGACTACGTGAGGATTTCCTACCATTAAAGGAACAATAGATTATAGTGTGTAAGGAGAGGCTTCCCCCATGAGGAAATAGGGGATAGGTTTATTGATCAGAGACTGTTATTTCCAAGAATAGTTTTTCTTGAAGTTTAAGCACTGCAAGCAAGCTCCTGCCTATGCTCCATGCCTCAGTTTCTTACCAAAAAGCTTGTTCCACATGAGCAGTCTAGCCCAATTCTGCATGTGTAACCCACCAAGCCAACCGCACCCATTGCTTATTGTGACTCAGAGGGAAAGCAAAGGTGAATGGACTGAGAAACAAAAATAAATAGAAATCACATTAACAATGCAATTCTCTGCAAATTTACTCAAAAGCACCACTGAGTTCAATGGGTCTTACTCCCAGGTAAGTGTGAACACAATAACAATTACTGCTGCAGTGTCTGTGCATTAGTGTATTTGCATAAATCTCCTTGACTGTTTAAAGGGAAAAAGAGAAGTAAAATGCTGGCTGCGTAGGATGGAGCAATTGGAGCCCCACCATAGGGGGCAGGTTTGATTACTGCTGGTACAAGAGCTCTTTTTGTTTTATCACATTCAGCCTCCCTCCAAGGTTAGATTTCTTTTTTAATTGTCAAGGGTATTTGCACTAATGTGCACAACTGTAGTAACTGCTCCAAAGAGGAGCAGCAAACGTGGGGAAAAGCCAATAGCTGCCAATCTGAACTTGCTGAAGATTCAGCAAAGTGCTATAAGCAGGGAATAAAGTGACAAGTGTCAGTTCAAAATACTGAGAAGATGACATCGCCAAGTGACCCTACCCCTTCGGTGCTCTCTTCAGAACACTTTGTTCACATTTTTTCTTATTTGTCATTACACGAGTTACACAAATGGATTTTCCTTTAGCATTATTCTCCCTGTTCCCACTTGGTCCTTCACATCGGTGTGCAAATAAGGGACTGTGCATCCTCATCTTGTCAATGTCTTTGTACACTTGCTCCACCTCCCTTTCATAGCTGAAACATACATGGAAATGAGGTAAGACTACACATATGAAACAGCCAAATGTGCACTCTTGCACATCTGCAAAAGACCAGGAAATAAACAGCAACGACTCCATTTGTGTACTCCCAAAGGACAGATTTATTGATTGATTGGTTTTCAAAGGCGAGAAGAATTCCAAGTGCCAGTTCAGCATTGGTGGGAGGGTGGGTGGGGCTGATGCGCCGGCACTGATGAGATTGCAGAGCTGCATGCTTTTGTGCCTGTTTTTGCCCACTTTCGCCAAGCGGCTTTGTAGCCACTTGGGACAAGCTACAGTGCTGGATTCTGAGGTCACAAGCCTCCCTGGGAAAAACCTATCCTCAACAAACCAAGCCTTGAGTTCTCAGAGTGGCTTGTTGTGAGAGTGGAGGAACCATCACTAACAAGGCTGATAGCTCACTGTGGCTTCTCACATTGTGTGAACCCAGCCTATGCTTCATTTGAAAATCAAAAAGGTTTTGTGTGGTCCATTGACATCGATGGATGCCTTCTTCATGCATTGGAATGTGGGAGTCATTCATTCATTGTAATAACTGTAAATCTTTATAAAACGAACTCTTAACAGAGAAACCTGCAGTGGCTCAAAATAGAGGATGTTTGTTTGACTATCTAACATTTTTTATCTTTGATTATGGGCTTTCAAAGGGCCTGGATGCATTCTTGTAAGTTAACAGGCGTTCCACGGAATTGAATGGATTATTCTCATTAACAGCAGAGAAGTGTGCTAAAGGTGAAAATACCTTGTAGCCCTGTGGCTATTATTTATCACCAATATATTGTTTATATGATTGTAAATACAGTGTGTTTTCCATTGCTGGCTAACTTTTAGTGGCAGGAAATCTGTCATTCCCGAAGGTTCCTGTGGGCAAGAACAAGAGAACAAGGGAGCAATAAAAGAGCAAGACTGCCTGCTCCAGCGGGACTCTCCTCTCCAACTATGTAGAGCAAACGACATCCATGCCTCTGAACTATAATATATACAGCCTTGTAATATTTGGATTTTTCTTGATAACTACCTTAGAATAATTTATATCCAGAAACAAGTTATGGTAAATAATTTAAATAAACCAGTGTTGGCCCGCCAAGGGCCTCATGAGCCTCCTACTTTCACTGTCTGCCTGAGATGACAAATATGGGGGTTATCGAGCTCTTGGCAGGCTGCAAGACTCGGCTGGCAAATTGCTTGTGAGTCGCAAAGTGTGCAGGCCTGAGGTTCACAGCCCTTTTCCAGCCTTCCCCTTCCTATGAGAACCCCTTTTTGACTGGGTTGTACAGCTGTTGCCACACAAGAGAAGGGGATCCTCTTTCAGCCTGAGGGCTAGATTCAATTTGAGTAAAACTCTCAGAAGCCAGGTTCTAATGGTGGGCTGGGATCAAGCAAAGCAGGCAGAGGGAATGAGGGTCAGAGAGAACACAAACTGCAGCTTAAAGCTTTCCCTGCCAGTAATTAGGCCTCTGGAGAGGCATTTCAACCTTTTAGAATGGAGGAAAAACTGCACAACTATCATGAGGAGGAAACAGTGGGGCCAGGAAGATGGGGCATAATCATCTGGATAACCACAGAAGAGGGGATTGGGACACCTGGATGGATGGTTTTGGTCCCTGATCTTGAGGTTCCCCATATCTTTCTTCTGTCCATTTTGTCTGATGTTTTCTTTGGAGGATGCTAACCCTAGTAGTCTCAGCTCAGTTTTAGTTCTGCAAGTCCAGCTTAGCTACTATGCCTCACAACATCTGTTACATGTTAGTCTTCCCTCTTTATTTTGGGCATGCTGCACTTCATTTTTGGTACCATGTATTTGTTTTATTTATTCTGAACTTCTTCCTCCCCACCTTTTTAAGTTTGCACCACTATACACAAAGGAATTCAAAGCTGCTTACACAAAATATGACAAATTAAACTTTTTAACTGCCATGGAAAACCTGGTGGTGGGGAGACACTTTTCAGAAGTCTAGTTTTGATGCCACTTTGTCTATATCCACAGTTAATAATAATAATAAAGTCACTCATATTTATTTAGTTATATCCTTTTTTCCAGGGAGGATCCCAAAATGGCTTCCATAACCCTTCTTCCCCCCCCCCCCCCCCCGCCCCCATTTTATTCTCACAACAAAGCTGTGAGGTAAGTTGGGCTAAGAGTCAGTGACTGGCTCAAAGTCACCTCTTGGACTTCCTGGCTGAGTGGAGACTAGAACCTGGGTCCAACTCTCTAACCAATACACCACAGTGACTTCATCCATCCTTTCCTATTGCTTCAACTTTCTATATTTCATCTAACCTTTCTAATGGTTTTGCTGCTTCGAGCTTTATTCACTCCTGTATTTAAGTCTTCTTAAAAGCAGTTGCCTTTTAGAACTTGGCTTATTGGTCCAGTAGCAAAGAAGTCAGCAACTTGTGGCTCTCCCAGATGCTGTTCAAATCCAGCTCTCATGAGGTCCAGCTTGCATGGACATTGGTTAAGGATGGTAAAAGATGTAGTGCAATGATATCTGGAGGGCCACTGCTTTTCCACTGTTGCTGCAAAGGGTGGAGAAGTCAGCTTTTGCCATGTGTTCAAAACCAGCAAAAGAATCACAGTGCAAACGGCATCTAATTGTCACTTCAATACCTTCAAAACAGGACTTTGGGTCAGATGTTCAGGGCCTCATTCACTGGAATGAGCAGGAAGGACCCAAAAGGAAGCAAGTCTGGCTTGCCATATTTTGAAATAAGTTGCACATCAAAATCTAAAGCAGGGGCAGGCAGAAAGATACTGATCTCCCGATGTTTTAGAAAATAGCATTTCTAACTATTGGCCAGGCTGGAAGGGCTTCTGTGAACTGACCCCCAAAAGATCTGGAGATCTACATTCTGCCCATGGCCATCTAAAGAATTCCCTCTCCCATAAGACTATTGAATTCATAAATAAATGTCTAAAATAAATTACCTAACAAAAACCCTGATTTTTCCTTTGCACCTAGCATTCAAGAAAGAGGCAAGGTGAATTCACAGTTCATGTGCCCTCTTCCTTCCAGGTTACGATGCCTTGCCAAAGGGTTCAGCATCCACAAGCTGGTGGTTCTGGCAGATGGGAAGAGTGAGCATGGGCTTTTTCTCCCAACCAGCAGGCCCTGATTGTTAAAGGCTGCCTGGAATGCTGAAAAATAGTTGGGGCACAGGGAAGGACATTAGCAAAAATGTGCCAATCCACTGTTACCTTTTACAGAAAAACAATTCCCCTGCAATTCTAAAACAGGGAAATGTGTGTCAGCGCATGAAACACATGAAGATTAGTTCCAGGAGTGAGGCCCTCCCCACTCCTATCCCAAGCCTAGGGTATTGTAATCCTCTGAAATGGCAGCTTAGTGGGTATAAAGCCAAGCAGGTTGTCATGCAGCCAGTTCCATAAAATGAACTCTATTGGTCTGACAAACATGATTTGGCAAATACCTTCTCTCACCACAGAGGGGAGACTTTATATGAAATATTAATCATGAAACATCGCCAAAATACCAAATAAACCAATGAATGAGCGTTGCTACCACTGCAAAGTACTTGGTATCACTGAGGCATTTTTGTTTTCGCAGTCTGCTGGATGCAGACTTAACAGTGGTTGCAGAAGATTCCCAGTAATGAGCTGCATGATCCAGCAATGCACATTGCCCTGGACGAGTTCTTTCCAGCATGTTTTCTCAGGAAAAGTTCTGGTCAGCAGTTCCTCTGACAAGAGGAAATGTCCAATGTTAAACTGACAGAACAGGTCGCCTTTTGCCATCTGTCGCGCATTGTTCACAGCTGCCAGTCCTTGTTCCCATGTGTGGCCTTAACCAGCTGGGCTCGGACACAAAGTTTTAAGAATTCTTCAGGGATGGTAGGATGAAAGAGGATCCTTAGTACAATGTCAAGGCCCCCCGAGTGTCAGATACAAGTATGGAGAACTGACTTTGTCATACCAAAAGTATATTAAACAGTTTAGTGGTAAGTGCAAGAAAAAGCTGCATCCTTTGGATTTTTTCCTATTGTTTCCCATTTAGGCAGAGGAGCACTGGTTAAACGTTTTTAAAAATTACAGAGGTAAGCCAGCAATTTAATGGCAGCTTGGAGAGGAAAGCCCTACTGACTTACAAGTTGGAGTCAAGGAATTTCTGAGAAGTTAACACTTTCAAACTTGATGATGTAATCTCTTGGCTAATTTTAAAGTTGTGATTAAGGTGCAACCATGGTTAATTTCAAACAGGAGATCCATTAGTGAGCTAGATGCTCTATCCTTTTTCAATAATACATGGGAAGCTGCTTGTTGGTTCTCGAGGGAAATGACTTTTCCAGATACCCAGAGGCCCCTTATTTATTTATTTATTTTAACAATGTTTAATGATATTTGTGAATTGCTGACACTAAACAATATAGGAAAACACAGCATAAATTCATGATTAATTTATATAATTACTGTATACAGACAATAATACTGCCTGCCTAGAAATGCATGTTAGAAAAAGTACGTTTTCACTAGGCATCAAAGGTACTCTTGCCTCTAATATTACTTCGCAAGAAACAGAATCAAACCTGTTTCTTGTTGACATCAGCTGGGACTTGGATCAGGGAATTCCTTGTCAGGACAGACTTGATCTCCAGGATGGAAGCCACACACAACATTGGAATTCTGAAGTGGACTGTACCACTTCCATTTAAGCTTCATGCACTTGTTTGCATGTTCTCCTCATGGTTACTTGAGCTGGGGTGGGGGCTGGGACACTATTAAAGAAGGAACAAAATGGAACAGGCCAGAATGGGCCATTTGTTTTAAAAATCCCTGCCAAAAGCAAAGCAGATTTTACAGACTCTTAAGAACCATATTTTCATAGAGAAACATTTGCAGCATTATACTGGTATTAATCTCATCATGTCCAGAGCCCACATGGAACAGGACAGGATGGGATAGAATGCCAATTTCCAAGTCAGCCAAACCACCAAATTTCACCAGCCACACAGGACCAGATGGGAGTGAGGTAAAAAGCCATGCAACATCCATAGAAACCACATTCCAATACCGGTCTCAGGCAATAAGCAGTATTCCAGAAATGTCCCAGAATGCCAACTTCCAAGTATACCAAACCATCACACATCACACAGGACTAGCTGGGAAGTATACAGTAACCCATAAACAAAAACTACCTCTCACTGACAGTATGAAAAGCCATCTATAGTTGTTGTTGTTTTTTCAATAAAAGAATCAAAACTGTTTCAGAAATTACAGAAACATGTCTTTAACAAGAAGCAAGATTTGACCTATCAAATGAAATTTGTCTTCAAATCATCTGAAATTTGTCTAATTTACCACTGGAAAATGCAGCATGTAGCTCTAATCTTTCTCTGTGAATGTAAGTAGGAAATGTAGAATGTAAGTAGGATAGTGGTAAATTTAGATCTTTGGCAGACCTTACTTGACTATTTCAGGATGCTTATTCCCATTCAGGTCAATGTGGCATGATATTTTCATGACTAGGATGTTTACAAACAGGCATTATAGCCTCCTAAATGGTCTGTTACCCAGGATAGCTTTATTTAAAATCCCTGGTAATTTTCAGTGTAATCCAGTGTATGAATTTCTTTGGTTTCATCTTCTGGGAAATTGGTTTTCCAGACCATTTCTCCAGAATATGGTCTGTCTGCAACACACCAGAATATGATTTTTAGGACGATTTGTAGTTTATCATAGCAGATTCATTTAGTTTGGCTAGCTGGTCAATTAGCATGCCAGGTTGTTTTTCTGGAATATTAATAGTTGCCTGAAAAAGATACCAGAATTTAGTTTTTCTGTGAATGTTTTATGGCTTATTGTGTTTCTTTTGTCCAATCACAGACAATATGTCTGGTGATTTGGATGACTTGGTTTAATCTATATTTAGTATTCCAGGCCATTTCTCCTGGATACCATTATTGCTTAGAATAGTTTTATGGTTTCTGGAATTGCCCAGGGTCCTGAGTGTCCATTGGTGGCAATGAAACGTTTCCTCACCACTCAGTTTAATTGCTATGTGGGTACCCCTTTTCAAGGTGCATTGCACCAACAAGGGAATGGTTAACGCTCCCTTTCTCACAACACGCCTCAATATTATTCCCTCCATGGCAATTAAACTAAGCTTAGAAAGGAATGTTTTCTATTGCTTTGGGATGATCAGGGTTGGGTGAAAGTTAACTAATTTAGTGTGAGGAGCATGCTATCAACCCTAGCCCAGAACACTCAGGATGATCTTGAGATGGAAAATGAGATCAGAAATGCCACCAAATGAGGAACTATTGCAATAAAGGGTGACTTGAGTTACTCCCACATTGACAGGCTAAATGCATGTTCCAGTCACAACAAACAGGTTAAATTTCAAGATGTCCTAAACAATTGTGCCCTCAGGCAGTGCATGATGGAACTGACCAGTGGGAGGAAATCCTGGATTTAATCCTAAATGGGATCACCCAGGACCTAGTATGAGGTGTAAATGCTGTTGAACCAGTTGGAAAAAGTGATCACAGTGATATAATATTTAAGATATATTTAAGTGAGAAATGGCCAAAGAGTTCCTACACAATTACATTGACTTGCAGGGCAGAAACTCATCTACAGTGAAGGAACTGGTAAAAAGGAAGTTGAAAGGGGGATTTAGGATGGTTAAATACCCTCAATATGCTCAGAATGCACACAAAATGTGTGAAACCAATAATAAAAACTCAGCTAGAATGTGAGAAAAAGCAGTTCGAAGTTCAAGAGGTCACAAGCGCAGTTAATGAGCAGTAGCAAGGACACTTAGAGAACAGAAAGCTGAAGTCTTGCCCAAAGGAAGAAACAGAAAGGAGTGTAGGCAAGAGATGCGAGCAGACAACAGCAGCTGTGAAGGAACATCTGAGGAGCATTCACTTAACAACATCAAGGCCAACAGTAAAGAATTCTTTAAATATATCGAAAGCAGGAAACCAGCAAGAACAGCAATTGGTCCACTAGAACATAGTAGAGATTGCAAGAAAGCTGAATAAATTATTTTCATCTGGCTGCCCTGCAGGGAATCTAGAGGACAGATACCTGTTGCCTGTTTCCAGGAAGGAAGTCCGAGGAACTGAGGCAAATACTGGTAACAAGAGATGAAGTACTCAGCCTTACTGAGAATTTTAAAGTTAATAAATCAGCTGGGCTCAGATGGTATCCATTTGAAAGGACTCAAATATGAAATTGCTGATTTAACAAAAATATGTAACATGTCCCTAAGATTAGTCCCTGAAGCAGAGGACTGAAGAATGGCCAACACAACACTTTTTTTTTTAAGGGATCCAGCAGAGATCCAGGAAATTGCAGAGAAGGAAACTTCATATTGATTCTGAGTAAATTGGTAGAAAGTATTGTTAAATATAAAACTTGGACAATGGGAAAATGCAGTTCAGTGCAAGCAAGTATAAAAGGATGCACACTGGGGCAAAACATCCCAATTTCAAATGTAAGCTGATCAGATGTGAGCTAGCAAGAAAAATAACTTGGGATTATGATGGCCAGCTTGATGAAAATGTCAGCCCCATGTGTTTTTGCTATGAAAAAGGCAAGCTCCACGTTAAGCATACGTGGGAAAGGAACAGAAAATAAAACTGTTAACATCAGATTCCCCTTATACAGATCTATGGTGCAAACACACTGTAAGGTTATGTATGGTTCTGGTCACCACATTTTAAAAAAGAGATATTGTAGAAATGGAAAACTGCAGAAAATGCCAATTAAAATAATTAAGGGGCTGGAGCAACTCCCCTATGAGGAAAGGTTACAACAATTGGGACTGCTTAGCAAGTAAGGGGAGACATACAGAGGTGTACAGGATTATGCATGGTGTGAAGAAAGTGGGTTGGGAGACATTTTCCTTGCCTTCTCATAATACTACAGCCTGGGATCTTCACATGAAGCTGATTGCTGGGAGATTCAGGACAGATGAAAGGGAATACTTCTTCATCCGGCACATGGTTAAACTATGGAATTCACAGCCACAAGTGGCCATGATGGCCACCAATAAAGCTACTCTAAAAGCGGTCTGGACAGATTCATGGAGGAGAAGCGTATCAATGGCTAGTAGTCCTGAGGGATGTACACTACCTCGAATAGCAGAGGCAATAGGCCCATGAACACCAGTTGTTGGGGAACTTGGAGAGGAGGACACTGTTGTGCACAGGCCCTGCTTGTGGGCCCCCCTTGGGCAGACAGGATCCTGGGCTAGGTGGACCCTTGGCCGATACAGCCAGGCTCTTCTTATGTTCCTCTGAGTCACACATTGCACAAATAGCTTAGGAAGGAGTGTCCATTCTAAGTTTTAAGGTTTGATTAGATTTTGAACTTCAATGAAACAAAATCACATGTAAGGAAGAAAAGAAAAAGAAGAGCCTTTTCATGCTAGTAGAAGTAACGAGCAGAACGGGTGTGCACTCAAGTCTCAAGTACTACAGCGAAAATTGCAACATCAGCTGCCAAATATAATGAGAATGACAATTAATGCCTGGCTTTGCTCCAGCCACTTCTTCTGCATTTTTAACCTTTGGACTAAGCTGGATCTCAAGGCTCTTTGGAGTTTAATTGGGAGATGAGGATCCAAGGAAGAAAATATGTCTTCACTCGGGCAGCATAAAGACAAACACTATTCTTCCATCACTTCTATCATTCTCAAAAGGAATTTTGTTGTGTTGCCATTGCCACTGTGATAGCCATTGATGAGTTGCTTTGATGCCATGGAATGTTCACAAACATTCTAACCAGTGAGGAGAGAGTTGTCACTAAGAAGATGTTGATGGTGTAGCTATGAATATTACATAAAACATCACTTTGGATGAGGGACAAACCTTAGCCAGGTCCTGGAGGGAGCCATAGCACTGGCAGAAAGAACAGGAAAGAATTTCCAGGGATTGAAGGACTGGAAAGTGGAAGAAGTTGCCAAAGGCAAGAGGTATTAACATAAATAGGGGAGGGGATCAAATCTCACATTTTTCCTTTGAGCTTTTGCTCACGTGATTTGCTCCAAAACTTGCAATGTTCCGATACTCCTAATAGGGTGTGGTGAGGTATCTATCATCAAGAGGAAAATGTTGTAAGAAATTGTTGATGCAGAAAACACCCCATGCTCAGAATTGTCCTTTTAGAAGATAGCATCACAATTTCCAATAGAAAAAAAATATTATGGAAATAATTCTTGTTCTGCCTGGGTTTAATTAATCCCAGAGAATGCAAAGCAGTTCCCCCATCCTTCCCCTGTTTCTTCATGCTTCAAAACATGGGAACATCTCCTATCTCTAACTATTGGGCAGTTCCATCTTGTGTTAATTCCCCTTCTGTCCTTGTGATTTCGAGGCTTGTCAAATTGACAGAGGCTGGCTGAAATAAACCCTCTTGAAGTGAACACGCTTTTCTTCTTTCCTCCTCCACACCTACCTGCTTCTGACACTAAGGGCTTTCTGTACAACTCCCTTTGCCTTGGATGGCACAAGGGCTCATTAGGAAAGGAAGCAAGTGGGTTCTTCAGTTCTCTGTCACTAACACATTTCCTCACACACGCCCACCATTTTGCAGCTCATGCAAGATGCCATGGCTGGGCTGCTGGGTGGGGCAGCCTCCTGGAATACATTGCACCAGTTCTGAAGGAGTGACACCCTGAAGTCAAGTTCAAGGTGCTTGTGCTTAGACACAAGCCCTACACAGCTCAAGATCTGGATGCCTAACAGAAAGTGACTTCACCTTTATGTGCCTGCCTGGAAGTCAAGGTCTTAGGCATATCCCTTCCTGGAGTTACATTGGCCTGCAGTTTGACCCAATAAAGGGCATTCCGGATGCAGGCACCCCTGATTATCAAGCTCGCCCCCTGCCCATATACAAGCTTTCAGTTTATACATACATACATACATTCAGAATACTAAATGACTGCAAGACACCAAGTGTGGGATTGATTCCTGGAAAGCAGACAGCCCATCCAAGCCCACCCCACAAGGTTTGGTGGGATGGCATAGGAGAGGCAAGTGTAAAAGGGATGAATGAGACAAACAAAGGCTGTTACCACTGCCTGCACGACACGTTTTGTTACGTGAGGCAAAGCCTGAGATGATGCCTCTTTCCACCCCACATACCGAAAGCAACTGGACTTGTAGTTGAATCTTCATGGTGACAATGCCTCTGCCTCACCTAGGCTAGCCTAAAGAGCACAGGGGAAGTTGCCTGGTGCGCCATGCTCTGTCCTCTAACGCCTTGCCCCATTCCCTGCCCACAAAATCAACCCCATAAGGCAGCCAAAGGCCCAGCTTTACCATGAATCATGTGCCTCTGCCCCAGCTGCTCCTTGGGGCTTTCAATGCCTTTTGTTCCGAGAATGGGGTCCTTCTTACTGAAGTGAGCTGGCTATAAGGAGCGCTTACTCCATGACAGTAGCAAATACTCTTTAAGGCTTAAGTTAAATTTAAAGTTAAAATTGAAGTGCACTTTAACTCAAGCTTTAAAGGGTATTTACTACAATCACTGCAAAGCAGCGGTGGCTCAGGCAGAGATGGCCTGCTAGAGGGGGCTAGCTGCGCAGCCATACTACTTCCCGGCTGCCTTGTCATAGAATCACAGAATAGTAGAGTTGGAAGGGGCCATGAAGGCTGTCAGGTCCAGCCGCTGCTCTTGCAGGTCACCAACTGACACCATCCCTCTTAGATGGGTCGACCACCTCTTCCAGTGCTCCACAGACCAAGCTGGCCAGACCTCGGAAGGAAAGCGGCACAGTGGCAGCAGCACAGTCATCCTGGCTCCCTACAACAGCTTTTCTTCTTGTCCCCAGCTAGGGGGAACATTGGGCATGTTAAAACACTCCCCCAGTCACTTTTGTTACAAAAACCAAACCAAATCTGAGTGCACAGAGACAAGATTCCTGGCCAAGGGAATGGTTTTGTTTGAATTGGATACCCTGAAAGCACCCATATGATCCAAGCTATGATCTAGACTCTAGATTCTAGAGGCATCGAGTAGAGAACCCTGAAGGCTGCTATATCAAACAGCTGGGAGGGAGGGAGGGAGGGAGGGAGGGACGGAGGGTTTGTGATGATTGAAAACTTAAGTTCTCCCTCCTCCTAATTCCTAAACACTGAGTTCAAATGCACACTTCATTCTCACTGCCAGCAAAATTGCTGGAGGTTCTTGAAAGGTTTCCTAATCAAGCCAGAGAGGCCAGGAATGAGAGAAATCAGCTTAGCTGGAAGCCACCATCTCAGAATGCCTGGAAATCAGTATGATTCATTTATGCCTTTTGCACTCGAATCACACTGAAAGGTATCCTGCCCAAGTGACCATGTGTGGCCAGTGGCCTTCTTCCACAGTCTTAATCTGGTCAGCGAAAGAGTGCCATGCACTGTTAACAAAATCCGTATCTTCCTGCTTACGGGGAATTTATATTTGACCAGTAGATGTCTCACCTAAAATTTTATTCCATAAGCAGCTGAAGTGGTACCATTGTTTTAGTGATCAAGATCTGTAGTCATTTTTCCAGTTTTTCACAGTAACATGTCTTGGGGCAACCATCATGAAACTTACTACTTTTTAAAGGATTAAATGATTACACAATTTACGTTTTTCCCTGAAAAGGCAGAAGAAAGTAAATTTAGACATGCTGAGTACTGATTATGAGTAAATCATGAAATAAATATAATTATGTTGATAACAAAATCATTTTAATGGCTGATGCACTTTGTAACCATGATAAATTTAGCTTAGGGTGCAAGTCTACTGGATTGACACCTGCTAGATGGGGCTGTCTAATCTTGAAGGCTTCTGAGTATTATCTGTGCCGTGCCAGACTAGTGCTGCCAGGGGAAAAGGAGCGACCGGCTATTTTAATCTCTCCCTCACCTTTTGAATCTCAGAAGGCAGGTACCATGGTTCTTCCTGTGGCAACTGTGAGGGTGAGGGGGGTGGATCATGTACCCCCACCCCAAGGCATAGCAGTGTCTACAGCTTTGGGAGGGGGAATCCAAACAATTGTATGGTCCCTGGAATGCAGCCAGGTTTCTTCTCCCAATTTTTAAAATAATTCATTTAATTACAGTGCTGGACTGAGTCTTAATGATCATTGTATTTGTTGAAACTTTTACTCCTAAATATTTAAAACCCACCCTACAAACTGCTAATTCCCTCGTGGCACTTGCATGTGTCTTGGATTTTCGGGATAAATTGATTGCTCACATTTCTGATTTCTTATAAGTAATGTGCAAGAATGTCACGGTACTGAATTGATTAAATTCCTCTGCCACATTTGTTATGGAAATTTTCTATTTTCATAGTTAGAAGTACATTAACTGTAAACATATTTGCATAGTTAGAACCATATCATCTGTGAATATGGTATCCATTGCATGAATACCATCAATCTCAGTGTTGTTCTACATAACCTCCACCCAGAGTTCTAAAGGCAGGCAAAAATTGGATAGCTTTGCTTAACTTTCCTATTAGTGCCAACTTTTTCTGAATTAACATTGTTGATTATTATAGTTGCTTTAATCTTAATATACAAATGAGGTAGCATAGCTGGAAAAGTTTGCCCAAATTTTAATTATTTAAGTTGTTTAAAGATAAATGCTTCTCCAACATATCAAAAGCTTTAGTTGCATCTCCAGATATTTTAAGTGTCCAGTTAACATTTGTTTTTGCTATATCTTAAATTCAGAAAATTCTAATTGTATACAACATTTTGCTCTTTGATAAATCCTGTTTGATTTGATTTGGAAAGTAGTGTATTATTGCTTAATCTTTCAAGCATGATTAAGTCTTGGTTCATCAGCATTTTGCATCTGAGTCCACACTGGTTGTCCTTTTCTGGTTTTGGAATATTGCAATTTTTAATTCTTGCCAAGAGGAAAAAACACCTCCATGATTCAGTAGGTCATTAAACAGGGTTTCCAGTTGTGATAAGAGCTACAGTGAATTTCTTATAGAACTCTGCAGGAATACTGTCAGGTCTGGTGCTTTATGTGATTTCAATTTTATAATGTTTTATATTTCTTCTACTATAATATTCCAATTAAGACAGGCTTGATGTTCCTTATTTAATTTCTTTGTATGTGTTAATTCTGTAACTGATCCAAGTCTGAGTGATTTGAAAAGTGGAAACTGGCCAAAATGATGATGACGATAATGACAGCGATAGCAGCAACTATACATTCCTTGCAGATTTTCTTTATATCAGTTACATTTCTTATTTTGAATGGTGCATATTCTGTTCTGAGATTATTTTGCCTTCTTCAGTTTATTGGCTAATAATTTAGAATTATTTGACTATTAATTATGAATTATCAAGTTCATACTATTATTACATAGCTGCAGAATATTTGCTATTTATTTAGATATAATGAATTTAACTCTTCTGCAATGATTTTCTATAATTCTGTAGATTTATCTGTTGTTCCTCTTATGCTTTGTTTCTAGCATGCCAATTTCACTGACTTCTGCTTAATTTTGTGACTTGTCTATTAATAGGCATCTTGCTTATTTCTGTTAATAAGATTTGAAAGTAGCTACATTCACTAATACAAGCTCTTCTGACCACTGCATTCAGGGCATCCCGAAGTATTGTTTTCAAAATCCCTGAAGTACTATTTGTTTCTGGATAATGTGCAGTAGTCATCTGTATTTTCTCCAGCAAGTGATCTAGGAATACAGAGGCTTTCAGACTCTAGGTCTGTCTCCAGTATTAATTATTGTCTCCTGTATTAATTATTGTATAAATGACTCCATGGTAAGAAAATGTATTTGATCCTATTGAGGCTTGATATATATTATATATGAATATTTTTGAGAAGAGAACAATATTTTTGAGAATTGTCTTCTATGTGACTTTTTGGAATTGCCAAAGATCACATGCTGAATATAAGCCAACAATGTGATGCAGTTGCAAAAGGAGAAAATGCTATTTTGGGCTGCATTAATAGACTATTTCAAATCATGTGAGGTACTGGTTTCCCTCTATTTGGCACCAGCTGAGCCCCCAAATTGAGTACTATGTCAAGTTCTGGGCACCACACTTCAAGTTGGGTGTAGCCAAGCTGGGGCGGGGGGTGGGGGGTTCAGAAGAGAGTTAAAAGGGTGATCAGGAGTCTGGAAGCAAAGCCTTATGAGGACAGACTGAAAAAACTGGGCATGTTCAGCCTGGATAAGAAAAGGTTGAGGGAAAATATGATAACACTTTTCAAACACTTGAAAGGCTGTCACAAAGAGGAAGGGCAGAATCTCTTCTCAATCATGCTTGAAGTTTCTAGTAATATAACTCTTGCTAAAATTGAATTTTATTTGACAATTTCATAACATGAGCCAGAGAAACAGAAAATATTAGCCTGCCAATATGAATCGGGCGTCATAATCCTTCTGGGTTTCATTTAAAAAATGGTCTTCCAATCACTTCTCATGACACTAATTGTTTTGTCTCCAAGTTATCAAAATGGCCCAAACACTATTATACATCACCAGTGCTGCTGAAATGTGTAGTACGTCTTAGCAGGAACTGTCTTAACCTGTGCTTGCTGCATTCTTACTGCTGAAGCAGCTAGTAGTGGAGTACAGTGGAGACAGATGGTTTCTTCATATCTATGTATATTTACATTTTAAATCATGTTTTGCCCTTCATATAATTCATAATCTCCTTTTGCATCCTGCACATGAAAGAATTCTTTGTAACCCAAGGTTCTGAAATTACTGAAAAAGCCATTATATAGCTCTAAAAAAAGGAATCATGCAACTCTGTGTATGTGTTGAGAGAGAGAGAGAGAGAGAGAGAGAGAGAGAGAGAGAGAGAGAGAGAGCGCGAGCAGGCGTGGGGAAGGGAAGATCACTTATACAAAATAGTTGGCAGCAGGCAGTCAGATCTTCCTTCCAGGCTTTACTTCAGAAAAGTTTGGGGTAATCAGAGTGCAAGAGGTTTTGATACCCCGCATGATTTTGCATGAAACGTGGGCCAGGAATAATCACCAAAGGGTGTTGATGGACAGAACGACAGGCCTTGAGTTGGCCTGGCAGACTCCTCACCAGCCTCTGCATCTCCGCTTCTGTCACTCCTGGTTGTGCTTTGTCAGAATTAGGGTGGCGGGGGGGAGACTTTCCTGGCTGTCTCTTAATTCTATCACTCAAGCTCCCCTCTCCATTCCACATCTCTGCCATTTACCAGCATAATGCAAGCGAGCCACTTGCATGATTTCAATTCCCTTCCATTTCACAAGATAGTTGATGCCTAACAAGGTCTGACAGGCTGTTTCTCATGCTATACAGTTTTTCCAGGACAAGGATGACCACAGGCCAGTTTGTGCAAGAGGAAAAGAGGGGCAGCTGACCAACTTCAGCCTTGCATATAAGCTTGGCTGCTGCAGGGAGTCCTTGTTTTGGAGTGGAACAGCAGAGAAACATGAGACACAATGACCCACTGGTCTTTGTTTTGCTCAAGGGCTGGAGCGCTGTGGGGCCTACTGTTCCCAGCTGCGATCTGGGTGGACACAGCCCTGTTCAGAGACCCTCACCACTGTGAGAGCTGCAGAATTAACCACTGGAGTGTTCTGCCGGCCACTGCAGTAGGGGTTTCAGCTCAGAGGCAGAACACCTGCTCTGTGTGCAAAAGATCCAGTGTTCAATCTACGGCATTTCCATGCAGGTTTTGAAAAAAATCTACCTGCTGCCAGACATTGTCAGGAATCCTGAGCTAGATTGACCAACAGCCTGTCTCACTATAAAGTCGCTTCCTATGTTCTCCTACCCAGTGGGGCTCCAAAGATACTTCACCTGGACTTTCTCATGCTATACAGTTCAGAAATCATTATACTTAACACTTATAATATATTGTAATTTCTGTCTTCCAGGTACTGTAATCTTAGTAATCCTTAAAACAATCTTGTAAAAAGACCAGATTTATTACCTACCTATCACAAATGCAGATCTCGACTGGAGAAAAGAGTGGCTTGCCTCATATCTCCGAATGAGCTCATGGGTGAAGAAAGATGCAAACCAGAGATCTACCAGATCAAAGCTCTTCTGCTTTGCTCTCCCAGTTTTCAGTATGTCCAAAGGGTGCTTAAATTAATGTTGAAGTAGAAAAGGAATCATCTGCATTTCCTGACATTATCCTTCAGTTGAACTTGAAGAACGTCAGTCTAGGGCAGACATTGCCAAACAAAAGGATGGCATTTTGCATTAAATTTGCAAAGGCTGGTTCATATAGACAGATGCACATTTAGAAATTGCTATAATGTAAATAAAAATACTTCTCACCATAGTTATGTAGACTGTGGCCATGTGACCCCTATTCAGTCCGCTGTTCAGATGCCGATGGTACACATGTGTTAATCAGAAAAGTGAGAGCTCATCCAAGTTCTATGCTGATGTTCATTCCGTTTTGCATCACTATCAGATTATGGACTTCGTTTCTTTGCACATGAAATTCATGAGCACTTTTTCATGCATGTTTCTCAAATGTATGTATGTTTCTGAACACTTTGTTTTGGTCTACAAATCTCAAGGCAAGTTCAGAAATTTACAAATATCAGCTGTGTTTAACTCCATATTTAGTTTGGGAGTATAATTCCAGAGAAAAAAAATAATGGAAGCACATTTTTCATACCTCCCTAACTCACAGTTGATGGACAACAATAACCCCCCTACTCCCCCCTCTTAACATTCATTTTCTTTAAACTGGATAGAGCACCAGTCCTGTTTGTGCTGTTGAAAAATGCCAATCTAGCCCATAATAAGACCTCATTCATCCGTAAACTGATAACCGATGAAGGTGACCTGGCATGCATTACTGAGACATGGATGGATGAACTGGGTGGATTGGAACTGGCTCAGCTTTATCTACCCAGTTGCTCTATGCAGAGAGACAAACTGGGAATGCTATTGGCTTACTGGCCACCCTGCTGCTCAGCGGCATCCCTGACCAAGCTGGCAGAAGTGATCTCAGATGCGGTTTTGAAGAGGCACGGTACCGAGGCAGTCTTAACTGGAGCATGAGCCCATCTCCACCACTGGAGATTTTCAAGCATAGCTCGCTGTTGGGGTTCTTTTGAACTGGAGTCCTGTGCCAAGGAGAGGGTTGGCCTCAAATGCCCTGCAAGCTCTATGATACTATGATGTACCCAGGATCTCATGCTCTCTGATCATTCCATGAACTTCTTTGTCCAAATCATTAATACAAATGTTGAAGAGTTCTGGACACAGGACTGAACCTTCTGGTACAGCACTTGTTTACTTCTCCCCACGTCTAGAAGGTGTCATGGATGAGCACTCTTTGAGCTCGATTCTGCAGCCAACCGTGAACTCACCAGAGAGTTGTTCCATATAGCTCACTTTCAGCTGGTTTGCTAATCAGGCTATCACGGGGCACTTTATCCAAATCTTTACTGAAGACAAGAAGCATTATATCCACAGCATTCCCACACTCCATCAGGGAGGTTACCCAATCAAAAATTGAAACCAGTTTAGTCTGGCTTTCAGACAGTATGTCTTTCCATAAATTTCCAGTTTATCCTTATTTTCATCTGCATGCTATATAAAATATTGTCTAATTTGCATAGAAGTCACCAGTCACTGCTGGGTTTCCTTTCTGCCAGGTTTTCTTTTGCCATTTTTTCAATTAACGCACTGGTCCATAATCTCTGCTACCTTCGATCTGCTGATATTTCTGAGCTTTCCTTCCAGGATCTTTTAGGCTCCACTCATACAGTTACACATATGTGCGCATGCGTACACACACACACACGAGAAAGAAAGATGTAGTGTTTCTTAGAGAGGGTTTCTTGTACTAGGATGACATCAGCATTCCCTCTTCAATTTATTTTGTATTCTGTAATGTTTACCTAGATTACCTAACCCACTGGCAGTGAATGAAATAATTTTAATTTATCATATTATATTACATATTTTGAACCAAAACAAACCCTATTTCTGTTTAACCACAAATGAGTATTGTGTTTAATAGCACCTGATCTAATCTAATTTGAACAAAATACTTAATTAAAATCAACATCATTCTTTATACAAGAGCTAGGGTGGCACAACAGTGTTGAACTGGGACTCGGGAGATCCCATTCTACTCTCCATGAAGCATAGAATCTCACTGGGTAACTTGGGGCCAGTCACTGGCTCTCAGCCAACCCTACTTCACAGGGTTGTTGTGAGGATAAAAATGGGGGGGGGGGGGGGGGGGAGCAATCCCACTTTGGATTCCTTGCAAGAGGGAAAAAGGAAGGATATAAATGTAGTAGTAATAACAATAAATCACACCACTTGTAGTCTCCCTTAATGCCTAGATCTAATTGAGCTTTTGTTGTAGTGCCTGTCTCTCAGGGAGTATTTTGGCTTCATTCTGGATCTTCCTCCAAGGTGCCTTCCAACATATTTTTTCAAAAAGTTTTAAATATCATATGTTCTCAATATACTTGGTTCATAACTGAAAGATCAGACCCTTTCTCCCTTCACTTTTCAAGATCTCGCCATTTTCTGAGAGCTGTGTCTACTCCTTCTTGGTTTCCTTGTCCATTCATATCTGTCCCCTTGGTGGTATTCTTCCTCTTCCTTTGTTGGAGGTAATTTCTCCTGGATCACAATTCATAAATGCTAGAAATGTCTTTGCTTCATGCTATGCATGTATTACACTAAGATTTTAAAAGGGAAACCTCATCTATATAGTTTTTCTGCATTTTTAGAATATTTGATTATTGTATTTTTTCAAAGTGTGTCTTGCTCAAATTTCGGCACAGCTGAATTGGATCTTCTCTACACCATTTTTCCCAACCTCAGCTAGGATTTCTTCAATAGGAGTATATCAGATGTGGGCAATGTTGTTTTGTGGTTTAGAGTCTTTTGCTGCTTGGGCAAATAAAATATGATGTGCACTTTCTATGTCCCCAGTGATTAAGGGCAAGAAACAGCTCTTGGAACCTGAATACTAAATATGCCTTCATATTACTGCCTTCTGCTGATTTTCTCAAATCTCTAATGGGAAAGCTGGGGTGACTACATTCTCTGCTTTGGGTCTCCATTAGTTTGTAAGAGAGAGCTAATTACCTTTTGATGTTTTGTTCCCAGCTTCAATTTCAAGGCAATCATGGCTGTATCGGTGAACTTCTTTGACATTTCTGTGATCTTTCCTTCAAGTGGCTTTACTGCATCTGTCCGTTCTTGTTGTAATTGAGTTGCTGGTATTTCTTTGTAAGGACCCCAAGCCATCCTTGCTGTTTCAGGTCCCTTCTTCACTATTGCAGGGCCTTGGGCTTCTGCCTACAGGCAGGTCTTTCTCAGCTCCAAAATAAGCTTTTATGCTCCTTTCTTTGTGTTCTGGTGCACACTCATTCTACTTCCATTGTTTAGCTTTACTAAGCCTTACTTTTTACTGTTCCTTACTGGTGGGTTGTTGTTGTTGTTGTTGTTGTTTTTTTTTGTATAATGGGAAAGGAAATTTTGCTCAAACCTTCCTATCATTCTGTTCACCCTGCCTTCCATGCAGCTGAGCTCTTTCAGGTGGACCGGGAGCTGCTTTCATCTACCTGAGTGAATGCCATTCTGGAGACTTTGGAAGCCTCCCATGATGAATTCACCAATAATTGCAAGGAGAATTTCCTCACTGCATACCAACCTGAGCACCATGATTGATATAGCATCTGTTCAGGTGTCCAATGGGATTAGTTTCAGTCTTTGAAGCTAGATGTGGAAAAGGTACTTCCATCTATGCAACTCACCACATGCTCTCTTGACCCTTGCCCACAAATACCTCTTTGAGCTAACTGTGGGGATCATCTAGCCATTAATATCACTTTTTAAAGAAAGTGTTCTGAAGAGTGGCTGCAGTTTACTCTTGGATGAAAATGATTAACTTGATCTATTCCAGTCTGGGGTCAGGCCTGGTTTTGTGATGGAATCAGTCTTGATTGCTCTAATGGATATCCTTCTGTGGGAGAAGAACAAAGAAAGTGTGACCTCTGAAACCTTCATGATTTGTCAGCAGATTTGATACCATTGATCTCCTAGGTCAGCTCCATGATTTGGAAATTGGGCTCACCATTTTACATTGGTTTGGCTCTTGTAGGGTCAGTTCTAAAGAACAGTTCTATATCTGCCTTGCCATTATTCTATCCCCAGTGCTGTTTAACATTTATGTGAAGCCTTTTGGAGGGGTCTTTCAGAGATCAGGGGCAAGATGTCATCAGTATGCTTCCAAGTTGTAAGATGAGTCTTTTAGCCATCAAAACAGCACAGAAAATCCATGCATGTTGACCTTGCATTATATTCCAAGAGACAGGTGAGTAATTTAAAAGAATGTGTACCCTTAAGTGTTAAAGAACTTTCCCATCACCTGAATTATTAACACCTTCCAAAAGGAAACTGACATGGAGCACTGCCAAAACATATGGTGAAAAGAAGCATTAGCTACATTATACCTCCAACAATTGGCCAGTTTAATTAAACCCTAATTAAGCAGATATTCTGGTGTTCGATGTACTTGAAACATCAGACAGATCATAGTGGCGTGCCCCTGTGGCTGGGAAGTATGGGGTGCTCCTCTTAATGGCTCCATTGCAGCATGTGACGCTGGGTGTCACATTTCTTTACGGATATTAATTATTTAGAGACGTGCATGGAAGGCCGGTGTAGTTTCTCAGCCCCGATCAATGATTCCAATCACACAGGCGGCTCTGAAGCTGTAAAAGCTGCAGAACCAAGCCTAGATTCTAACAACTGTTTCAGCTGCATGTACCACCATGCTGCCGTAGCTGGTAATGTATATTTAGCCTGCCAAGCAGAGAATGGCAGCAAATTATCATCCGGACCAACAAAGTGATCCAAGGTAAAAATCAGCCTGTCCATCCAGGTCTGCCAACAAACATTTTCTGGCCAATTTTAAAATCCAAATTTCACCATAAAGTTTATTTTGCATGTGAAAATGTATCAAACAGCAATTGACATGCAAGTAAATACCACAGCTTTGTAATTTCCACAGCTGGGAGGAGCACAGCTTTTACTTTGGCATGGCAAGAGCCCAGTGCAACCTACCTAGAAAGAGGATCCAAAAGTGAAGATTCCAAAACAGACCAGGGAGAAGCTCATTTAAGTGGAACGACCAAAATCTGGTGCACAGCAACAGACAGACTCAATGGTTCAAGGAAAGATCAGGGAGTACAATTGTTACATTTTTGCAAGGATATTTATGGTGTAGTGGAGCCCCATAAAAATTACAAAACACCACATTAAACTTCTGAAAATACTTGCCAGATATAATTAAAGGAATATCATGTAAAATATGGGTATCTGGAAATATTACATTTATTGTCAGTGGCTTTACCCTACCTCACAAACTTAGATACCCATCTGTTGATATCCTTTGAGATCTCATTAATCAACTTAAATATCACAAATGAGTAAGTTAAAATAGAGTATCTTGAGACAAGATCTCTCAAATAAGCAATAAATTCAGCACAAAGTCTAAATTGCCAATTAGATAACAGAGGATGGCAAATCCAACTTACTAAATCCAACAGACATGAGTTCTGATTTTGATCAATTAAAAGAATTATCAGATAAGTGTCCAAAATCATTTTCTGCATCAAGGCCAGAACTGATGACTGGAGTTCCTAAATAAACAATGGAAGATCATCAGCATGAAAACTAAGTTTTGATTCTAGCATATTATGCACAAATCCATTGATATTAGGGTTTTGCCTGCAGCACATGCTAAGGTTCCCAGGCATAAATCAAACAACAATGGGGAAAGAGGCTATCCTGGCTAATATCTCTCTCAAGTAGGAAACACATGGACAAGACTCCCTGAACTCTGGCTCTAGGAGTTACATATGAAATTGTTACCCATTTCTGAAATTCCAGAGGAAAACCAAAATTTCTTAATGTGGCAAATATAAATTTCAATAAACTTTATCAAAGGCCTTATTTGCACCCAGAGGGATAACAGACACGGTGCCTCTTCTGTCCTTACTTAATGCAGTCAGATCAACAGCCAATTTAAGATTGTCAGCCCCTTGCCTATTTTAATGAATTCACCCTGTTCCAATTGGACTAACATTGTAATAATTGTTGTAGTCTGTTGGCCAAAATAGCAGTTAATAGAAATAGGTTGATAATTAGCACAGAGTGTCTCTGGTATGGGAATTACTATAAGCATCACTGAGTTCTGAGGAAATAGAACAAGATTAAAAAATAGAGTTATACAAGTGGTAAAGTTTAGGAAGTAGAAACTTGAAAATGCTGTAAACTGCTCAACTGGAAATCCATCCAGACAAGGTGCTTTCCCCATTTTCTTATTAGCTGATTGGGTGATTTTTATCAATCCCCAAAGTTGCTATTAAAACTACCTTTCAAACATATGTAGACAGGGACAATTAAGCTGAGAAGAAGAAAAAAATTGATACTGTAGTCTGATATTCACAGCCACTACTATAAAAATCTGAATAAAATTTTAAAAATTGAAAGTTTATAGCTTTAGGATATGTTAACATCTTGGCATTGTTGCCTTTAATCGCTGAGATAGCGCTTTGATGTTTTGTTGTCTAAGGATATTTGTCAATAATTCACGGCACTGTTTACCATTTTCCCAATATGCCTTCCTTAAACGAGTTAGTGAAAATTCTACCTGCTGTGAAAAACAAACCAAAAAACAAAACAAGTCATATTTAATGTGTTGCACCTCTTGATGAAGTTGTGCATTTGGAGGGATGGCAAACTAACTTACACGAATTTTCAAACCTATCACTCATCTATTTGTCACTCCTTTTTAATGTATTTTTATGAGAAGCCTAAGCAATAATTCAGCCCTGAATGAAAGCTTTGCTAGCCTCTCATTCAGTGGAGCATGAGTTGGTTGCACTCCCATTATTTCCACATTATTCTTGTAACTCAGCAAGAATCTGATTTTTAAAAGACTCATCATTTAGCAAGAAAACATTAAAGTGCCAAAGACTAGCAGGCCTGTGGCAATTTATGAGCAGCAAATCCAAACAGACTGGGGCATGGTCTGATATGACCAACATTTCAATCTTTGTCCCTGATTTGACATAACAAGGATGTGAAAACCAAGAAAGAACCCATCCAGAAAGAATTATAATGAATACCTCTTCCCATCTTCCTCTGGTCTTGAGAATGACAAGTATTGTTTTGGATGGAATAAAAAGAAAAAGGAAGACTGGGATGGGATAGGACAGGGAAGGAAAGAAGAGGAAAAGAAGAGTGGAAATGGGGAGCTAGGCATTTCACCAAGCAAAATAGCTCTTTTCTGAGGGGCAGAAAATAGAAAGGAAATGGAAGATAGCAGTGGCCTCTCAGCAATCCTACTCACAGTAAGATCATTTAAATTTTTTAACATTAAAATAAGCCAGACACAAAGAAAGGTACTCGTATCTAGGTGCACATCCCTAACCTCCTGGTATAAGGTAACTTTGTATGTATTTTTCCTGGATTGTCAACACTATACACCAGGATGGGAAAACTTTGTCAGCACAAAGGCCAAACCAGCTGTGGTCAAGCTTCTCAGAGGCCACTTCTGGCATGTGGCCCCCATGACTAGCAGTGCAAAAATCCTTCCAGAACCTGGCTCTCTTGTGGTTGTTGGATTTCTCTCCCACACATGGCCCTGGCCTAGGAAAGTGAGCCAAGCTGAGATCAAGCCCACAAACACTTGGGGAAGCTAGTAGGTTCTCCTGCTAAGTCCACAAAGCCTGCAAGTCACACATGGAGAAGCAGAACTCCAGCTGTGCAGCAGATGTGCAGGTGGAAGGCAACATGTGTACATGCCGGTCTCACCAGTTATATCAGTGCAACTCTTGGCCTCACTTCCTGCCAGATGCCCATGCAACTGTTTAGCGCAAGTCAGGCTTAAGGCAGAGAGAAAAGTGGGCCAAAGTCCACGGTACTGAGCTGAGAAAATCAGAGATTCCTTACACATCGGCACCCATGACCCAACTGCCTGCCTCTACACACATGTGCGTGCGTGCATGCACACGGAGTCCCTCTCCCAGTGCAATCAAGCTTGACTGCAGAGGAGGGATGATTGTTACAAAGTGAGTTCATGGAGTTCGGGAGAGGAAAGTTATCCCTGCCCTTCTGGCAGATTCCTGGCTGAAGGAAAAGGGGTGGAATCCCCAGTGCAGGTAAATTATTATTGTTCACAGTTCAATGCATTTTGGAGAATTCTTCCCTCCTTTCTCAAGAAAAAGGCACTTGACTGAAACTAAAACCTTACAGGAGTCAACACAAATGCTCAGAATCAGCAATTGAGATGCAGCATTTGCTATAAAATGCCGTAAGAGGAAGAGAAATTTGAGCTCTTCTTGTGCATTCTCATTATAAACTATCTGCTTAGTTTTATTTATTGTTATATTTCTATATTGTTTTTTCCTACAAGGAACCCAAGGTGACTTAGATAACCCGCTATTTTATCCCAACAAGAACTCAGTGAAGTAGGTTAGGTTGAGAGTTGAAAACTGGCCCAAAAACACACCCAGTGAGCTTCATGGCTGAGTGGGAATAGAACTTGGATCTCCTGATTACCAGCCCTGCACTCTAACCACTAGGCCACAGACAGCAGTCTCTAGGTTTCTGCACTTCTGAACTAACATTTTAAGCATTATAACATTAACCTTAAAACACACATTCCATCAATCTGCATCCAGTTTTTTGCCCCATACAATAGTTTTTATGCGAGGACCAGTTTAAAAGCCTAACAATAAAACTATTTTCTTGCAACAATGCAGCATATTTCCTTGACTGGCACAAAGAAACAAATGAGCCAGCTTTCATAAAGGACTGCAGGGACCACAGGAGCTTCCCACTGTTTATACAGACCGCTTAATTAGAACTTGTCTACCTGCTGTGTTACATGCCTTCCCAAATGAGCTCTAACTAGAGCATGTGATCCCAATTCTGCATGCACTTGCATCTGGATGTCTATCCAAAATTGAATTTACACTTTTAGACAAACTGCAGTAAATGCTCTTGCACTTGATTCTCCACATGTCTAATGCTATCTGTTATAGTACACCATTTTTAGTTGTAACCTTCAGAAAACATGGTACAAGAAAATCCATTCTTCATTGAAATGTAGCTGGGACAGTATCTTCAATGACAGGGTTTGATGTAACTCTTTTGCTGTTCAACACATTTTTATATCCCTCCCAAGCCTTTAGGATCATTCAGAAGTATGCAGAACTTCAGAGTCTGTTTTGTACATAAAACCCTACTGCTCAACCATTGTTTTTTAAATTTCAGCACCAAGAGGACATAATCCATGTGGACCGTTATTTTAAATTTATGAAGATGACAAAATGCTTCATTTGTCCTGTCAATAAACACGTCCCTTTCCTCTGACCTGACTTGCAGCAGCTCACAAGTAATCTCCACCATTCAGTGTCTCATCACAAATTCTAAACAGGTAGGAGGTCCAGACCTCTGAAGACACTCGGAGGGCAAGAAGCCCCAGTGATGAAGTGTCTCAGCTGCAGTGGCAAACCATCCACAGGAATCAAGTTAAGCATCCAGGTGAAGAGCAGGCAGGTGCTATTGTCTATTACATTACAATTACATTTTAATCATTTCAAACATATAGATCATCAGATGAGGCCAAAACAAAGGTCAAGCAAAGTGAGATATATTCCAGAAGAGTAAAAGGTAAAGGTTTCCCCTTGACATTAAAGTCCAGTCATGCCTGATGCTAGCGGTGGAGCTCATCTCCATTTCCTAGCTGAGGGAGCCAGCATTTGTCCGCAGACAGTCTCTGTAGTCATGTGGCCGGCATGACTAAACGCCAAGGTGCACAGAACACTGGGTAAACCTGTACAAATGTATAGTTGGGAGCTAACTCCCAGGGGAAAACTCAGCAGGCCCTTATAGTTCTTGAAGCCTTGCTCTAATAGAGATTCCCAAATGGTTGAAGAGAATCTCAGCCACATATTTAAACTAAACTCAAGCTTAGAAAAGGGCAATAATTGCAATGCGTACTGAAAAAAGCTCTTGCACAGGCAAAGCTTAGTAGAAGAATTTACTTATGAACAAATAGGTGTAGATTAGCTTTAGTCTGGGCTAAGTGTAGGCTCAGATTTTCAGGTCAAATACAGTAGTCATAAACCAAAGTTCAGAAATAGACTCATCTCAAGTTTGAGAGTTCACCTTATCATGTAGTTCTTAAAGGTACACAAAAAATCTGCCCTTGCAGTAAGGCAAGGTCAAGCTGGAGAAAAGGAGAGAGGCTGGAACAGGCTAGAGCTGGGTGGGCTGTAGGCACACAGTAACCGAGAGTACAAAGCAACCACCAGAACCACTCACGTTGCTGTGGCAAGGAGCAGCAGTGCACTGAAGCTTTTTATGCTGGTCTCCACAGCCTCCAGCTGCACCGCATAATTGCCCCACAGCTGTTCTCTGCAAGTGCCTGCAAGAGTGTTCCTGATTCTGCAGGCACTTGCAGGATGAGTCAGGCTCTGATTCTGATAAAGTATGAATATAGTTGTTAGAAAGGAGCATCTATCAAAATAGTACAAAATAGTATTGGTGGAGTTTGCTCTTGGCCATGTCGGGAGTCAATTCTAAACTGAATTCCCCTCCTCCCTTTTTCCTCAAAGGTGGCTGGCTCCCTGCTCAGGAAAGTTTGTGCTACTTCTTGCCAGACCCCAGGAACACTGGACATTATTTAATTAGCCCACTTGTTTGGCTTGAGCGTGAACCACTGGGTCGATGAATTACCCCTGTCCCCCTCTGACTCTCCTTGTTCTACAGTGTCTCCTCTCAAAGCAGAGGTAGGCTGGGCCTTTTGGCTAATCTTGCTCATTAACCATGGTAGTTTAGTAACACATTCCAACCCCACCTCTTCTTCTAGGTCATCTTCAGAGTTTGTGCTTTCTGACTTGGAAAGCAGTATTTTGAAAGAAGGGGGTCCCAAGTGGCTGGAATAGCAGCTGAGCCAAGCTAGCTAGAGCTATCTAAGGAGACAGGCTCGTGACAGAGCCAATTCTGAGTTCAACAAACCCTAGTGATGAAATGTCTCAACCTCAGTGATCAAAAACCACCTCTGGGACTGTAGCAATAGAGTAGGGAGGCCAAGGCAATAAATTCTTTCCTTTTTCATAAGCAAATGCACACATGTATTTATAAACCATATATAAGTATCCACCTTCTAGTAAACAACTTAGTTTTTCAGGAAAATCACCAAATAGTAGCAACAAACTACCCAAAAGTTATGAAGGTACAAAGATACAAGGAATGCAGAGTTCCCCAGTGTTTTACACTGAGTGCCACGTGTATGACAGTTGGACAAAAGCCGTGGGTATATGCTCAGAGTAATAAGCTTCTGGCTCTTGGGAAACAAACTTGTTCCTTGGAAGCCAAGGTTGGCCACCTGGAGAAACTGAGAGGTTGATGGGCAAGACCTCTGGGAACCTATTAAGCGTCCTAATTGTGGGAGACAGCTTCTCAATTGTCATGGAAAACAGGAGCCTTGGGGAAGGAGTGTGATGCTGGGGAGAAGCAAATATCCTCTCATACTTAGGATGTGCCTCTGGAAGTGGCAGTGGAAGATTTGATCATTAGACATGCAGAGAGCTGCATTAGTGATAGGTTTATAGACTGCTTGTGAATTGCCTGCCTGGTGTGAAAGTAGGATGTATCATGTACAAAGATAGCTTTGTAGATGGTGCTGCGGTACGGTCAGGGTCATGGTCCATATTACTACCAGTGATGTGGGGAAATATAGTTGCTAGGTATAAGGTCCACCCAGGACCATCCAGGACTATGAAGGTGACTGTAGAGCCAGCCTGGCAGGAAAAGCTAGTGAGTCTCAAGCTGTGGTTAAGATTGTGTTATCTGATTGTGTTAAGCATCTGATTTGGGTTGAATAAATGTCAGGGGATGAAAATGTTTTCAGTTGCCCAAATGTAGGAGGAGAGGTAATAGGTATGATCATATGGTGAATCATACAGCCAATCACAGTACCCTAAATATCATAGCAGAAGATGCACATGCCAGGTACATATGGAGAGCAATACCATGTATAGATGTTTCTATACAAGTGCTAGAAACCTCTGAGCCAAAACAGGAGAGTTGGAATGCCTAGTTTTCAATGAGAACCTAGCTGGAGCGGGGAATTATAGACATCAGGTAGAATGTTTAGTCAATAGGAAGGACCAGGAACAGCCTGCTGTAGGAGGTATTGCTCTGTATGTCAAAGAGGTCACAGGATGCGACCAACTAGAAAATCTAAGGGAGCAGAATCTTCCACAGAAGTACTGTGGATGACAATAACAGGCTCCAAAAAGAAGCTAGTACTAGAAGCATGGTATCATTTCCAGACCAGAATGCTCAGGGTGAGCTGGTGATGGAACATGAATCAGGGAGTCCTCCAAGTGAAGGAAGTGTTGTAATAATGGGCAATTTCAATTGCCCTCACACTGAATGGATAAATGCATGCTCCAGTCACAACAAAGAGATTACATTTCTAGATGCTTTAAAGGACTGCACTCTAGAACCATTAGTTATGGAACCAATCAAAGGAGTGACAACCCTGGATTTAATCCTAAATGATGTCACCCAGACTTAGTACGAGGTGCAAATGTTGATGAACCAAATGGAAACAGTGAACACATACTAATCAGATTTAATATATACTTAAAAGCAAAATTGCCAAAGAGATCCTACAGAATCATATTTGACATGAAGGAAGGAAAGTTCTCTAAAATGAGAGAGCAGGTAAAAAGGAAATTGAAAGGGGGAGTCAAGAGGATGAAATACCCTCAGCTCAAAATGCTTTGAGGCTATTCAGGACCACAATAATAGAATCTCAGATAGAAAATACACTCCAGATTAGGAAAAGTATCAAGTCCAAGAAGTTACCAGCATGTTTTAAAGCAGTGTCAAAGAGGCTAATAGAAATAAGAAGAAAAAGATCAGGAAAAAAGGAGTCGTGCTTAGATGAAGGGTGAGGAAAAGGAAGACAAGCTTCCACAAAAGAGATGCAAGCAGACAGTAGGAGACACAAAAATGAATTTTGAGGAGTATATCACTAACACCATCAAGGCCAACAAAGAATTCTTTAAATATGAAAAGCGGGATCTGGAGAGGCAGGTGAACTGTTGAATAAGAATAGTTAAAGGAGCACTAAAGAAGAATAAGGAGTTTCCAGGGAAGTTGAATTAATTATTTTCATCTTTCTTTACAGCAGGAGCTACAGAACAGATAACTCAACCTGAGTTAAAATGTTTTTAAGAAGGGAGTTTAAGGGACTGAGGCAAATAGTGGTGACAAAACATGAAATCCTCATCCTTGTTGACAGATCAAGGTGGATTTGATTTAAAGTCAGTAAGTACAGTAAGTGTCAGGAAATCTCTGAATCGCAGAACGAGGAGAATGTATGTTTGGATTCATATGGAAGATGCTACATTCAGTTTCAGCAGTTCATTGGCAGGACACCCCAGGAATCCCTCTCTGATAGAGAAAAAGGCAACAGCACTGCCAGGTAGCCAGTATACCAAACTGGCTACAACTTCCAGAGCATAGACAGAGTTTTTTATAAGTTGTGGGTCACGTACACAGTTTCAAGGCAGTGATGAGATTCGAATGGGTGAGGAGAGGACAATGGGGAATAATTCAGAAACACAGAGAAATCATTATAGGTATTAGGAAAAACATCATGATCCATGGAAGGCTTGAGTAACAGAGAACAAATAAAACAATCAGAAGTTACAGAAATCTAACAGGTTTAAAATGTTGTGGCTTTTGCGATCAGAGATACAGAATTCCTTAAGACAAAGTATGAGTTGGGTATTTTTACATTGCAAAGGAAGCACAGGTGCCCAGATCAGCTTACGACATGGTTTCAGTGCTGTTTTTGCTAAATGCTTGGGGCTGTTTTTCTTTTTCCTGGAGAAGGAAAAATTAAAAAGGAAAAACTGTGCAGATGGAGAGTGGGTGAGAACAGACAAGGCTCTCCATATTTTAACATATAGAACTTGAGTTGCTGTGCAAGAAAATGCACGAATAAAGGAGCCCCCAGGGCTGTCTGCTTTTTGCAGGTATATGGAGCTCGGTGAAAACCTCTAGTCCCTTTGAGAGGAGAAGAGTAAGGGCACTGCTGCCAGATTTTATATTAAAGGACATGCAAAAGTATATCTTTTTGTTTGAGAATTTATTAGGTTAGGGTTAGGGTTAGGTGCTTATGCAGATCTATTCCATGCTCAACAATCTTCTAATTATTGAATTTTTTGAAACTTAGCACATAAGAGGTAAGGGCTTAATTCTGTGTACATAGATTTGCAAAAGAACAATGGGATTAAGGTCTTTTTCTCAACTTGGTATGTTTATTTTATAATGTTTTTGCTGTGAAGGAGGGGCATGTGATCTCTGCAGACACAAATTCACAGTTTTGAGAACTGTAAAACCAAACATCTGTGATAATATCTTCTAGATAGAAAAATTGTCCAATAAAATTACAGAAACCTCTGGAAGGGCATGACATTGTGAATGGAGTAATCAAATTCATTTACAGAAAAAATTAAACATTGCATGAATATACAGCCTCATGCTGCATAATTAAAAACTAATCCTTATTTCATGATGAATAACCATCCAACTATAATGTATCTTAAATAAAAAAACTAGTATTAGAAGGATTTTTCCCCAAAAAGCATTTTATTTTAAAAATCCAATTTAATTTTTTTAAATCGTATTATTATTATTATTATTATTATTATTATTATTATTATTATTATTATTGAATGGTTAATTATTGATTTTTATCCACCTACAACAAACTGAAGGTTAATAATCACCGGGTTAAGATTTCTTAACAAACTCAAATTTGGAATTTTTGCTCATGTAACAAACATATGTAACAAGTCTCCAAGATCATCTTCTGTACCAAATGTCTGTAGATTGGCCAATATAACAACAATTTTTTTAAAAGTGATTTTGAGGGAACATCAGTTCTGGATAAATTGCTTGAAAACATTATTAAAGATACTATTAGTAAACATATAGAAGAACAAGCCTTGTTGAGAAACTATGGTTCTACAAAGATAAGTCTGTCTCATTAACTCTTTAATGAGTGTCAGTAAACATATGGGCAGGGGTGATCTGCTAGACATTGTTTACTTGGACTTTCCAGAGCCTTTGACAAATTCTTTCACCAAAGACTTCTAGGCACACTTAGCAGTCACAGAATAAGAGGAGAAGTCATTTTATGGTTCAGTAACTGTTTAAAGAACATAAAACAGAGAGTAAAAATATATGTTCATTTTTCTCAGTGGAGGCAAGTAAAAAATTACCTGTATTGGGACCAATGTTTTTCAACTTACGCATAGATGATCTGTAATTAGGAGCAGGTAGCAAAGTGGCCAAATTACTTAGGGTGATTAAAATCAGCAAGGACTGTGAAGAGTTCCAAAAAGATCTCTCCAGGCTGAGAGAATTAGCATCAAGATGCCTAATGTAGTTCACTGTCAGCCAATGTAAAGCGATGCACCAAGGTGCAAAAAAGCCAACTTTACATATATGCTGATCTGATTGGAGCTAGCGGTGACTGAGCAAGAAAGAGATCTTTGGGTTGGACAGTTCAATAAAAATGTCAACCCAATGTGAAAATGCTGTGAGAAATACAAATTCCATGGCATAATTAGGAAAGGAACTGAAAATAAAATCTCCACTATTGTATTGGCCTTATATACATCTATGATGTCACAACACTTCAAAAATGAGCACATTTCTGTCACAGTACCAAATTTATATATAATAAGGCTGAAACCAAATACATTCATCTCCATTCTACATCTCACAAAAATGGCTCTGTCCAGGCTAACAGTTCTTGCTCTTTTAAAGACCTGACTTTCAGTTCCTCTGACTAGAGTCATATTAAATAGACAATATAACAGGGTCGATAAAAATTGATGCTTTAGAAATAATTTACCATGATTTTTCCTAGTTAGTAATGGACACTTCTTTGTTGTTTCCTACTTAGTTTGTGTGAGGGCAAGGCAAGTCCAAGAAGGACTGAAGCAGAATAAAACAACACTGGAAAGAAAAAGAGGACAACTTAGACCAGTGTGAATTATACCACAGCTGCCATCCTGTACACGTTTACCTGGGACTACCTCCTGTTGAACTCAAGGACATTTATTTCTAAAGAAAGATCTATAGGATGGAGTTCTTAACCTCAGACAGTTAGATGTTTATTGCTCAATACATTATATTAATATGGCTTTATTATGACAAGCTGTCATAGTAAGATCCTGTATGGGAATATTTTAAAGACATTCTCATGAGTAAAAAGGACAGCAAGAAAAGATATAAGGTGAGACTAAAAGATGCAACACATGCCTATAAGAGTGGAGCAGGATAAATAATGCACCCTTTAGTTGTAAATTAACATGTTTCAGAGGTGGATTTGCACCACTGTTCAGAAAACATTTTCAATGGAAACCCAATTTACATCAGTGATTTAAACTGTCCTTTTTTCTTGCTCATTTAAAGCAGTCTTACCTGCTAGGTCAGCTCTCTCTAGATGGCTACTGAACCAGCCCCAGCTGACCAAAAGCACTGCTGAGAGCTGCCTCCACTTGCACCTCCATGGACAGCGCAGGGCCAGGAGCACTGCCAGATGGTGCCCCTGGCCCTACAAAGAGAGTGACCCCACCCAGAGTCAGCGATCAGCCACCATCCAGACTGGCAGTTTTCCCACCCACGCTATGTCTGTTTGATCTGGATGACGTTTCAGCTTGTGAGCCCTCATCCATTGCCACATTGCCCCCCAGATACCTGTCCAGCCATTCAACGGCCTCCCTGGGATTAGATGATGGAAAAGAAAGGCAGAGCTGTGTCTTACCTGCATCCTGATGACACACCAGCCCACACCTCCAGATGACGTCTTCCATTTCGAGACAAGCTAATGGCCAAGGGGTAGAACAAATGTCCCCCACTACCACCTTCTGGGTCCACACCCTCAGGAAGCAACAGAGCCCTTCCACAATAAGCCCCCAAATCCCATTCCAGAGAGAAGGCTCAACAGGATAGCCAGATCTAGTATATAAAAAGCTGCTGAGAAGTCCAGGACAACCAATAGAGTCACGTATCCCATATGGGATAGAGTGCCCTGTAAAGTATGTTTCCTTGGGATGAGAACAAGCAGAGCAAGCTGGAGGGACAGCCATCCCATGGTTTACTCCGAGGATGGGTTCAGACAACACTTCGAGCTCAGGGTGGCCTATAAGCCACCCCAGGCTTGAATTTAGCCTAGGCCTCCCACCAATGATCAGGACATCTGTGTCCAATCTGTGATCAGGAAAAGCAGGGGTCCTGAGCCACTTCCTTCCCCCTCCTGCCTTCTCGTTCAGTGCCAACTCGGGCACTTTGGGCATTCTAGGCCATGGTCATTCAAGCCACAAAACTTTCTGCCTCTCTGGGAAAATGGCTACGTAGGCTCTGGGGCTTCACCTGGCCTTCTCATGTCATCTGGGTTTGGGCAACCCAGAGCAAGCCCTGGCATGGTTATAAAATCCTACCAAACCCATGACTTGTTGCATAGCTTCATAGCTGCAAAGAAGCCTCCCTACAACAGAAGGAGTACTCAGTGTGGGCCATGTGCTAAACCATTTATTATTTATTTATTATTTATTTATTTAAAACATTTCTATGCCGCCCCATTCGCCGAAGCCTCGGGGTGGCTCACAACATAAAATATAATACATTCAAAGTATAAAACAAATTAACAATATAAAATAAGTCGCCCTGGCCAGATAAAATAAGCAAATAATATTAACAATTAAAATGACGTTTAAATAAAAAGGTCTTCGCCTGGCGCCAAAAAACAAATAACAACAGCGCCAGGCGGACCTCTCTGGGGAGCGCATTCCATAGATTGGGCGCCACCACAGAGAAAGGCCTCCTCCGAGTACCTACCCTCCTAATTTCTTTCACAGCGGGTTCCCGGAGAAGGGCCTCTCCCACAGATCTCAAGGGGCGGGAGGGCAAATATGGATGTAAGCGCTCCTTCAGGTAGCCAGGACCCAAGCTGTTTAGGTGACTTCAGAGCCATAGTGAATTAATGTGCAGTGTGAACACAATGTGTGTTCTGGAGACTGAAGTAATATAGCCTTGATGAATGCAAAACGATGGATTTAAGACAGATAGCACAAACACCATCTTCAGTTGCTCAAGGCAGCAGTTGTTCTCCTTTTCTTGAGGAAAGTTTACTAGACAGGCTCACACAGGGGAACTGAGGGGACCATATGGGCTGGCATCCGTGCCAGAACTTGAAATGCAAAATCTCTGCATCTTCCCAAAGAAAATTTCAGAAGGAAACTCATAATCCTATTCTACATGTATGCACACTAATATCAGAGTGACTTGGAAGAAATGTGGTAGAAGTTTATAAAAGTGCTAGCTGTCAAGACATACTTTTTTTCTTCTTTCATGACATTAAGACTCAGGTTCAGCAGATCACTTGGTAGGTTTAGGATGTAATCTGTCAGGGAAAAATGAACAAAAGTTCTGCCATAATATGGCTTCTGAAAGCCTGACACTGTAAGAAGAGCTTTAGACTTATGATGGGATTCCTGATCTGATCAGGAATCCATGGTACAAGTCTTGTTCCCCTTAGAAATGCTAAAAGTTTGCCTGTCTGAAGGGTTTTCCTTTTGTGTTTGTGTTCATTCTCCTGTGCCTCTGGCAAACTGCCAACACGATCCCCCATCCTCTTCCAAACTGTGTATGTAACTAATCGTTTATAAAAGCATCTTATACAGACTTCATCTTTGTGGTCCCTTTGGGGCTGTCTACATGCTGCATGTATTTCCTGTATGCCTGAATGAACTGTAGATGTTCTTTTGATTGTACACCCCCAATGGACTCTCTCTGATTTTTCTTGTCGATTCCTATGTGTATTTAGGCAGAAAAAATTCCTGTATTTCCCAGTTTTCCCTAGTCAGCCATGGTCATTAAGGAATGTTGGGATTTGTAAGATGTTTGTCTGTCTAAACATGCATTGGATCATGCCCCTTTTGGCTTCAACTATATGACTGTATGTAATTTTTAAAGATAACTGAATGGTCTTAAGTTGTGTATAAATTAGATCCGTTTCTTTAAAGCGTTTATAAACCACCCTTTATCCCACAAATGAAATAAAGTTTATCTTCTTGTCAGCCTGAACACAGCATGCTCCCAGGACAGATCACTTTGCCCTTCCTCCAGCAGCTTGTTTGGCTTCTTTATTGGTTGGGGAGGAAGGGCAAGGCAAGCTGGAGGGGCTGCAGGCCAGACAAAGGGGCACCATGGGAGGGACTCCCTTCTCTTGCCTAACAGTTCCCCACCTTTGGCTAAACAGCCAGTGTGGTATCCTGATTAAGAGTGCTGGAGTAGAAGTCAGGAGATCTAGTTTCTTGGGGCCAGTTGATGACTCGCAGCTTAAGCTACCTCACAAGGTTGTTATTTTGAGAATAAAATGGAGAGGAAGAGAACCAGTTAAGTACCGTGAGTTCCTTGCAAGAGAACAAAAGGGAAATGTAAATGTAATTAAATAGTGATAATAAATAAATAGATAACAAAATAGTGAATAAAACAAAGGACAGAGTAGTCTGGAAGTCAGACAAGAACAATGCTTTTCTTAGACAACAGCAGCAGGAACCTTGTGAGACTCCATCCAGATACAATTAAGTCAACTAGCAACTACCAAGTGACTTTGTATATCCATACATGCCCAGCAGACCCACCCTATGGTTTCATCCAGCAGCAGCACACATTTTATGAGAGCCAAGCATTTCTTCAGTTCTGATTTAAGTTGGACAGCTACCACATTTAATATCCTATATTCCATAAAACATCTATAAAACATAACAGCACAAACATAACAGCACAAACTAAGATGCATTTACAATTTGCTCTCTACTGAAAATGCATAGACATTTTAAGCTGTCAAATCTCTCTCTCTCCCTCTCTCTCTCTCTCTCTCTCTCTCTGCGTGTGTGTGCATGTATGAGTGTGTTTCAAAAATTAAAGCCGGACAAAGGCAAGACCTCTACATTGATTTGTAATTTTATTAAATAAAGAATTTAAAAATCTGAATGTATGTTTTATCTGAGTAACAATGGTCATAAAGCACAAAAAGAAATATTTTAAAGTTCCCTGGCTTTCAGCCACTTGTCAGTGTTAAACACGCAGATGCTCCACGCTAGGCTGTACAGACTTTGGACAAATTGCCTAAATTTTATTAATGTAGTTTTGTTGATCATTATCTATAATGGTGAAATACTGTTTGACCTTTCTAACAACATACAGACACTCTTAGACTTTGGTCCCAGCCTTGTTTTTGTTGTCCCAGTCTTTAACTCCAAACCCTACACAAACTGACTTTGTTTGCTGCTACCATCTTTTCTGTGTCCGCCTCCCCTGTGCCAGTAACATCAATATTTACAAAGTTTTGCTCCATGGGGTTATATTTTTAACTGATGCTTCAAAATCTGAAGGTATGAGGTGTTTCACTGGCAGGTATTATCTCCCCCTATTCCAGGAGAGATAATAACACAAGGTGAAAGGGGCAAAGGTGGAATGCTCAAGCATGCGATCGACTGAATAACATGATGTTCGGAACGTGAAAACATGGGGCACTTTGTAATCTAAATGATTTTTAAAGCTGCATTTTATTAAATTAGGAGCTGCTATCAACCATATTCTACTCCCGTCTTTGTGCCTGCTGCCATTCTTCCCTCTCTGTTTCTGATACAGCCTCTCTGACTTGACTTGAATGTAGCAACCATCAGTATAAGAACTGATGGGTTGTCAGGGATGAGTGGGCAAGAGTGGACAGACACCCTGCAGCACACGTGTCTCTTCTGCTTTTACTCCAGAACTCCACAATTGGCTCCTTTGTACAATGCGCAGCATCAGCATCATGTGCAAACCCAGAATGCTGGGTTGTTTAGCAGCTAAACAGCCCACTGCTTCATTTATGGCATTTTGATGGGCTCACTGCTGGCTTCTTTAGGCCCTAAAGATAAAGGTTTCCCCTTGACATTAAGTCCAGTCATGCCTGACTCTAGGGGGCGGTGCTCATCTCAGTTTCCTAGCTGAGGGAGCCAGCGTTTGTCTGCAGACAGTCTCTGTGGTCATGTGGCCGGCATGATTAAACACTGAAGTGCACAGAACGCTGTTACCTTCCCACCAAAGTGGTACCTTTTTATTTACGTGCATTTGCATGCTTTCGAACTGCAAGGTTGACAGGAGCTGGGACGGAGCAACGGGAACTCACCCCGTTGTGCAGATTTGAACCGGCAACCTTTCGATCAACCAGCCCAGCAGCATAGTAGTTTAAACCACTGCGCCACCTAAGCAGGCACAAAATATGTGCAGGCATAAAATGACTCTATTGGTCAGTCTTGTTAGCAATCTAGCCCCAATTTTGGATTAGCTGAGATTTCTAGCCTGTTTCTAAAGCATGCAATTCATGTTTCTGAAAGGAAATCCCTCATCCCCTTGCCCCCTCCACTTTCAACATGGCTACTGCTTTGAACTTCTCACACACCTTGTCTGCATTCCCTAAAACACACAGAAACCAATTGGAGTCTTCAAAGCTGCTTCAAAATGTCACAGCTGAAATCATTGCACATGATCCCTGTCATTTTCCTTTGCTAACTGATCTTTATTTTTTAAATGCATATAAAAAACTCAAGTTGCTGCAACCCTTCCCAACTCAAATTCAAGCACAATGAGGAAACCTGCATTGCCTGGCAAGCCAGCACCCACAGCAAAGCCTAAATGAATATTCCAAGCCAGCTTGCAAGTCAGACCCTTACACAGGAGCACGTGAGTAAGCCAAATGTTTGTCTTAGTATATGTATATATTTTACCTTTCCATGCATATAACACTCTTAAGAAACAATTCCATATTCACTAATACATCTTAAACACAATGCAGCATTGTAATGATTATAATACAGTAATTATAAAGTAACTACAGGTGCTGGAGAGAGAGAGAGAGAGAGAGAATCTGTATGTGTGTATGCATACAGTATTGTAAAATCATATCAAAGTAAAAGTTCTTAGAACAGTTTAGAACATTCCTGAGGTAACATTCAAACTAAAGGGGAACTACACAACCTACATGTGCGCTGAAACACACTGGCTTGGGTACGCTCGAGCTGATGTCTAGAATGAAAAGCTGTAAATATTATATCTCTAGGGAATTGGCTGCCACTGATGTTGTGTTGCTAAAAGCATTGCGTAGCTCCCTAGAGATGAGCCTCACAGTTTGTTAGAGATAGCTGTGACTATCTCTACAAATCTATATTTCCGTGAATATGTCTAACCAAAAACCGTGACTATGTCTAGGGAACTACACGGCTACTGATGACAAGTTGCCAAATGTGTTGCATAGTTCACTAGAGATAGTGACTGCTTTTGGTTATAGATATTCGTACAGGGTTTATGACAGTCCACACATTCATAAGTATGGGTTGTTTGTAAACCTGGTGTTTATAACCCTGGGACTACCTGTAACCAATTAGGAGAAGCCTGGTAGGTATCTGATAGGGCAGAAAACTATTAGCATCATGCAAGGGGTGTTGCCATGGTATTTGAACAGGCAGGTGGGAGCAGAAATGTAGATGAGGTGTTACTGGTTTTTTTAGCAAGAGAGCAAACCTTCTAGTATCTTTTCCTTAAAAAGAGGTTACCAACTGACTAGGCTGCGGGAGATGACCTGGTAGGAAGGAGTTGGGAATAGCAGTGCCAACATACTAGAGAAAGCTTTTCCTGCTTCGGGAGCTTGAACAGTAATAATATGATGGAGGCCACAGGCCGTGTTTTTTACAGCTTAGAAATCTATTAATATTGGCTGATAAGGCTGCTACTAACACCTCCTCATGTTGTGCAATATCTTTGCAGGCTGAATTCTTACCATTGAGCTGCAGTTAAGGTTACAGGGCTGAAGGCAAGTGAAAAGTTGGCTATCGTAATGGGAACAGAGGTGGTACCAGGCAGCAGCCCTGTGCAACTGGGATCATCCTGCTGTCCATGGGCACTTGCTGAAATAAAAGCAATAAAAGGCACTGACAGTCTTCACTGCAACTCATCCCCTGGATTAGCTGCTTCACATCCTGCCACCTCTGCTCCCAGGCTTTCTTCCTAAGGTCTCCTTCTGAAATCAATGGCCTCCATTTGTACAAATAGGGCACACTTACGAGACAGGGTCCTTTAAAGACACGCATGTACACAGAAGACTTTTTAGAATATGAAAGTGTGTGTGTGTGTCCCCCATGCGCCTGAGCATCAATTCTTTTCAGTACTTAGTACTGCTCCTGACTTGTAGAGGCCTTTGCATGGAGGCAACAAGAGGTGAAGGTAAGAAAGAAACAATGGCTTTTGTTTTCAACCATGATGGAACTGCAATGTTTTAAAATAATGTTAAAGGACTGCTAACATGAATCAATATCTGCATCTTTGGGTTTTTGTGTCCTTCGGGGAACAATCTTAAAACAACAATGATAATGTATACCATGTGCAGATGGTTCAAAGTGTGTCTTTACAGAATTGTTGTGGATCAGTTATTCCCCATATTCTAGTAACTTGCCAAATGACCACCTAATGAGCTTGTGGCTGATCGCCTCTAAACCACCATCTAAGCCCTCTCTGGCCTGGTGCCCTCTGGTTGTGCTGGACTACAGTTCCTATTATACCAGCCAACATGGTACATCTTTTTCTCCATAAATCACCCTATCTATATAATAAAGTTATGACAAATCTGCTTTTTCCTGCTGGGTCCCCATCCCTTTTTCCTGTTGCACTGTATAAAGCTGTAAGCAAGCACTGTGCTCTTTAAGCTTTGCAAAGGTCCTAGAAAATGTTAGGCACTACAAATAAGGCTTATGCAAATGGGGTGGAATACAAGTATCCCAAATAAATAAATAAGTGGAATAATAACCTGAATTACTATTAATCAACAGGAATTTCACAGCTCGCATTCTTAAGCCCAAATTAAACATGATGTCATGTATGGAACACTATTAACATGGCTTCCTGTTTTTTGTTTGTTTGCTGTTTACAAATGCTAATAGCAATCCTAGTGGAGGGATTCAGAATGGGGCCAAGCATTGGGATAGTGAAAGTTTTAAGTTTTTCTCTGGCATAATTTTCCTGATCAACATAATTCTCCCTCACATTCATGCTACTATTTTCCCCATGGGGCAAAACATATGCATAACATCTGTACAATTTGTTCCCCTTCCATGGCTGCATACTTTAGCTAAATACGTGTCAGGAATATTTTCAGATAATGGCCCATTAATTTTAAAGGATGAAGGGCTAAACTGATCTCAGTGTACTTGACCAGAGAGTGCCAGAGCTTGGAAATGGTCATGTTTAGCTTTTTGACATCCTCTGGCAAATGGATACAGATCATACTATGGAAAAAAAATTTTTATCTCAATAGATCAGCTGCCCAGACTGATTAGAAGCTACCACTGGTCAGACAACTCTTTTGAACCAGACCAAGGTATTGCTGTATCCCCACCTATATAAAGTCCATGTCCTATTTAGTTGATATTGGTACTTAGCATGGCAACTGCCATCAGTTTAATATGGGCACAGCTGTGTTATGATGGGACCCTTCTCTATACAAGGCATTTATGGAAATTTGTGGTGCTTTTTCAGTGTCATTATCCTCCAGACCCTCTCCCATAATTTCTAGTCCTTTTAGCAGGAGTTCTGTTTATTCAAGCAAGGAAAGTCTGGCATTGCATTTTAAATGCATCATACTGGTCAAAAGCCTCTAGAAGTTGCGACTCCACTATGTGCAGCGTTAACACCACCTTGTGCTTGGTTAGTAGAGGCAGAGATATACAAACACCACCAAAAAAGAAATTACCCTATGAAGGACTTTTTCCCTCACAGCAAAAACAGAAGAAGCCTCAGTAAAGCATGCAGGCTAAACCCATCATGTAGAGAAGACCTTCGACTACTTGTCCATCTAGAGTGTGGACAAGGTGTCACTCACAGTTGCTTTCTAGAGACGTTTCCTTTATATCGGTCCTACCTTTCTCCTCCCTTTGATACGGAGTGATAGATGTGCACATGGAAGGCTGACCTCTAGTTTCTCGGTGGAAAGGTTGGCCAGAGGCATACTGATACTTTATCATAGCTTCTTTCCAGGTCAATCTTGAGGCTCAAGTATTTGCAGCACAATTTGGTGCATGTTTACTCAGAAGTAAGTCATGCTGTTTTCAGTAGGACACGTCTCTAGGTAGGGATCTAAATTCAGTGATGTATAATACATGATGTCCAGTGATGTCAGCACTATCATGTCAAGACTGCAAAACCTGAACACCTGAAACTTAAGGTGCATACTCAGAGAATTCCAGGGGTGCAACCTGGGTACCTTCACTCAGATGGGATAGGCATAGTGTGGGCAACTCTAACAAGCATGTATGTTTGCTTGCTAGCTTTGCTCTGTCAAACTAACGGCTATTCTAATCAAGGTGAAGTTAGGTCCATTCACTTAACTGTATTCAACATCTGCCCTACAACAAAAGTTCTATGGGCAGATTACAAAGCTAAAAAGATGAAACACAATTAAAACAGACTATTTAAATATAAACCACTAAATAACAGCACAGGAGAAAATAAGAAAAAAACTATTAAATCTACAATTTAAAAAATGAACTTCTGTCTGTTCCAAGTTCTGCCAGACTTCCATCGGCAAGAGTCAAGAAGCTTCACTCTGTGCAGAGCACTGGTTATTTTGTGATGTCTGCCTCTAAAATGCTGCTTTGGAACTGCTTTCTGCTTGCTGCTCCCTGGGTGCACCTGCATTGGCCTGGATGTACGTGCCCGTACACACTCACTGCCATCCCAATGTCATCTAGCACGAAAAAGCATTTCTGCTGGGGAAGAGGCAATGGGACCGAGTCCTCCTGTTTCTTGTCTTCTCCAAACTCTCACTGCAAATGGGGTAAGTCCCAGCTTCTCTCCCAACCTTCTCTGCCTACCAGAAATTGCCAAGGGGGAGGCACACCTTCTCTCCTCTGTGCTGTAGCTGGGAGAAGGTGAGAAACAGCAAGAAGACATTCCATGGTGTTTCTTGCCTTCTCCAAAGTGCAGCACAGATGAGAAAGGACATATGCTGCTGAACATGCTTCTCACTCGAGCATCTGCCCTCTCTTCCCCCCATGAGCTGACAAGTGAATTTGTGAATGGCTAATCAGCAGTGGGTATTGCTTCCTCTTCAGCATTCTGGGCAGGAACAGGGAGCCTCTGGACTACGGAGGTTCTCCATCTAGTGGCAGAGACTTAGGCTCCTTTGCTGGCCCTTCCCTGACCCCAAGGATACCAAGGGAGATCAGTGGGAGCTATGTATGATTTATACCTATGCACTGTATATTGGATTTTCTTCAAATTCCTCATGACACTTCCATCTCCTCCCCAAGGCCCAGAAAACATTGACATCAGAACAACAGAGACAGAAAGATTTCAATATTCTTTATTGCCCCTAAAAAGAACACAGACTGGAGGATGATACAGACTTGAAATAAACAAATTAGTTCATTGAAAGGAAGAATTTCTCATTCACATAATTTGAATTGCTCCTGAGATTTTCTGGCATCTCCAGATGTTAAAAACATCTTGAAAATTCTCATTTCCCACTCTTTGGACCCTCAAGTTCTCTTTCCCTATGTCATTATATACGTTCTTTCCTTTCAAACAGCAAAAGAATTCTTGCTATTCTTTTTGACCCTGGCTCCTATATAATCATGCCTTGTGTACTTAGAAATAACAAGTGGAGGCTGAATACCAATGTGTATTTTCAATGAACGATTTGGAAACAAAACATAAAACTAAAAACAGGTTTGGTTCATCTTTGTTCTAGAACTGGCATGTGATTGTACCCCACTGCTTGTCTGTTGTGTGAAGTGGTCCTGAAGCTTCAAAACTTGCAATCTCAAGGACAGCGATGACACAGTTTTCTGGCTTTTTCAAAAGATCACCCCACACAAGCTGGCTTCTTCCCTGTAATAGAAAAGAATATAGTCCTGCATTGTTTTCCTTACAGGCTGGGAAGGCAGCTGGGGGTGCATGGAGTAGACAAACCACAGGAAGAGAAAGGGTTAAGCACCCCACCATCACCAATTGAAACCTTCAAAGCCACTTTTCACACAATTACAACGCTTCTTATTAAAAGAAAAAAATGTTGGAGGAGGGACATGTAATGCCTTGTCACTTCTAGGATCACCTTGCAAACGTGATGGCAGCAGCACCTGTTCATGTTCAGGAAGAAGTCTAAATAAATAGATAAATGACCATGCCAGCTGCTATCATTCATAGGAAAATTATGCTGGTACTGGCTAAAGGCACCCTGAGAAACCCAGCTGGGGTTCGGGGTTCTAGTTCTTCCTCAGCCATGAGGTTTACTGGGTAACGTTGGGTCACCTAGTGACTCAGCCTAACCTGCCTCACAGGATCGTTGTAAAGATAGATTGAAAGTGTGATTATATAAGCCACCCTCGGTTCTTTTATGGAGGAAAAGAGCTGAATCTAAGTATAATAAATAAATATCCAGTATGATAATGACTATGGCAAATCTAGAAGCCTACTGAAAAGTAGAGATATCACCCTGCCAACAAAAGTTCGTATAGTCAAAGCTATGGTTTTCTCCGTTGTAATGTATGGCTGTGAGAGTTGGACCATAAGGAAAACTGAACACCAAAGAACTGAAGCCTTTGAATTGTGGTGCTGGAGAAGACTCCCGAGAGTCCTTTGGACCGCAAAGAGATCAAAACATTCAATCTTAAAGGAAATCAATCCTGACTGTTCTTTAGAAGGTCAGGTACTGAAGATGAACAAATACTTTGGCCACCGAATGAGAAGGAAGGACTCACTGGAGAAGACCCTGATGCTGGGAACGATTCACATCAAAAGAAGGGGATGGCAGAGGTTGAGGTGGCTAGATGGGGTCACTGGGGTGGTGGGTGTGGGGTTGGGTAGACTCCGAGGTGGTGAAGGACAGAAGAGCCTGGAGGAATGTTGTCCATGGAGTTGTGAAGAGTTGGCCATGGCTTTGCGACTGAACAGATGATAATGACAGGTCTACACTGTAAAGCTGAGCCGATTTTTTACATAAGCCTCTCTAGAAAACTCTTAACAAAATGATCAGTTCTCACACAAATTTAAATTGCCTGGTTTCTTTTTAGGGAAGCTACATCTGACAATGGTTGTAGTACCCATGTGCCAGGGAGACAAAGAGGGGGAGCCAGCGGTTTGAGGTAATACAGGAGGGGTGGTCCAGCACAGACATCATATCTCACCTGCAGCCTTAAAATGATGCATACAAAAACAAACAGGAAAACAACAACCTTGGTAAATGTATCAAGACAACAATGCTTCAGAACGGGTGGACAACTTTGGGAGATCCAGGAGCCATTTTGTCTTTCTTGCAGGTGCCAATGTTGGAACGAGGTATAAGAAAGGGGCATCTAGACCACCAAAAGGTTGACATGTGGACAAGCTAATTTTGCTACTTCAGAATTAATATTCATTTCAGATGTTGTTGGGGTACCCTTTCAGGGGTGGGAACTTTATAAGGGGGTGCAGGAGCCTCATGTTGCCCTCCCCAGTTTTAGGAAAAGCACAATTGAGTCTCTTCACCTCCACCAGTAGTTGGACAGTTGCATTCTGCACCAGCTGAAGTTTCTGGAATGCTTATGCATGTTGCTCAGATTTAAGTTGCTCCTGGTGGCTTGCTCTCATGTAAATATGTCTCCAATTGCAACCTAATGTTTATATTAAAACGTTTACAATTATAATTGCATCCTAATACTGACTTTGCAACTTTTGGGCCCTCAAAATTCTTGGAAAGGGTAGCTCAAGAAATGAAAGGTCTTGTTTGGAAACTCCACCAGACAACCCCTGAGGCCTCACCAACTGAAAAGCAAGAAAGCGGAGGATGGTGAGTTCTGTCCTTTTCAGTCTTGCTAGGACTTTCCTAGTGAAAAGAAAGTGGGGAGCTGGAAGCAGAAACAAGGGAAAGCAAGGGGATGGGGCAGCGTGGAAAGCAAGCTCTCTTCCCGCGCCTAAATCCTCCAGCGATCAATCATGGCAGCCTCCCGCCCTCCAACGGATGATTTGTTCAAGGGAAAGGAATCTTAAATCAGGCCTTGGAGCATACCAAAGCTGTTGCTATTGAAGGCAGGGCTGAGAAGAGCCTATTTATTGAATCTGCATGTTGTCCTGAGTGCATTAAGCAGAATAATTTCCTCGCATACCAGTTCCTGATGAAACCATTTCTGACAACCCATCGTCTGTCTTTGGCTAGCCCCAGGATTGGTTAAAAGATCTGGATCTGAACATTCTCCCTCTGGAGAGATGCGCCCCCCCCGCCCCAAATACAGGCACACACTCTCGCCATGCTTCGTGACCTAGTTTAGAAGAGGGCTTTTCTTGCAGAGAAAAGTGGCTACAGATGGGGCCCAGTTTTGCATTGTTAGAGGCAGGAAGATTATAATTAAAACTTCCAACTCCCTTTGAGTTTAAACATCTCATTAGGAGGTGGTGGTGAGCGGACAATCCAATTTAGTCTCAACTCACTGAAGTGACTAGCATTTTTATTTTTTGCAAGAGACATTCCACACATGGACACTGCCTTGCATGGGTGCAACAGAGCAAAAATATCTGGGGAGATGTAGCCGAGACTTTTGCTCGTCACCCCAGAGACAGGGTGGGGGCATCTTTCACTCTTAATGTGCTCCTGCTCCTGCTCTCCCTGGCTTCGCAGGTCTTTCCTTGCTCAAGTGCAGAGCCGTCACCTCAGAGATAACAAGCCTAGTGAAACGGCACCAGAGATGCCTGTCCTCTCCCTTGCTCGCTCGCAATCTTTGACGGTGTCAGCAGAGATGCAATTAAGCACTACAGCTGCATATGGCAGAGCAGAGAGGGAGAAATTTGTTCGTGCTCTGGAATTACTCTGAATTGTTAGTAAAATATGGCCATGATGATCCAGCCAGTGTTAAGCCTTGTTGGTTTCAATTGATTTTGGTGCCAGCACCTTCATTTGCTGCTTTTTCTTCTTTGCTTTAAATTGTTTTAAAGCTAGCAACCAGTCTTCCAATCACTTTCCCATTCGAATCAATGGAGTAGGGCTTTCTTTTGTTTTTCAAGTCAGAACAGTAGTATACATTGGGGAGACCTCCATTGAAATCCTTATTCAGCCATGAAGCTCCTGGGAGACTTTAGGCTGTCTGGGCTTAATCTACCTCACAAGGTTGTACTGAGGATGAAATAGGGGTTAGGCACCATCTTCTACCACTTGCTATTATAACTTCCTTGGAGGAAGAGCAGGATGAATGGAAAGCTCATGCTGACTAATTTGCATCTTGCCCCATGGACCTGAGATTCGTCAGTCCCCTGGAACAGCTCAATGGGAAACCAGTCGTTGCCTTCGCCCCAGTGGCTGTGCCAGCTCCCTCGCAAACAGATGTGAGGGCAACAATCTTCCTATGGAGTTCAAGGCTGCATTGGTGAAGGCTGCCGTTGTCTACTGGCGTTCCAAATGGCAGAACTGAGCTTCCCAAATGCCCCAGACTTGAATACCGTTCAGCTGCAGTAGTTGCTTCTATGGAAATAAATTAGCTATTTCAACCAGCCATAGCTGCTACTGCTAGAGAAATTATGTCTTCAGATTAGTAGTTTAAAACCTTTCCAGTACAGATGACTTTTGTTCTGATTTGCTTATCTTTTGGGTGCACTGCAAGGAAACATGCTTCAGGAATCAGCAAGGGTCTCTGTCTTTTGTGGCTGTAATCCAACAAAGTTATGGGTGCCTTATTAGGGAGTCGCCTGGGGGCGTGGCTATGAGGGCTGTCATGATGAACTCATACACTTTATTCATGGTTTGAATCTACTATACTTGTTCAAATAATTTGAGTTAATGATCTCTGTAGTGGTCCAAAGGGTATTATTTTTGTATTTGATTTGTTTTTATTGCTTTTACTTGTTCACCATCCGGAGAGTCCTAAATAGGACAATTGGTACAGTTTATAAATTTAATAAATAAATGAACAAACAATACAATACAATTTCCCAATACAATACCGGTTGTTATGCAGCATCTTTCTACATAATTGCTCAGGTCTGCAGATGTTATCTTAATGTGCCGAAGTCTTATATTGCAAGGGCACTCTGCTATAGTGTCATAGCTCAAGTTTTGTAAAATTAGCATTTTAACTCCACAAAATAGTTTGCCTTGTTCAGACAAACTCGGGTGTCGCAAAACTAACTGGAACTGCTGATGGCATTGGATTAGAAGGTATATGTAGAGAGGAGGCCCGTCTCTCACCCAGTACAGGCTCAGATACATGTGCCCCAGTTGAGGGAAGTGGCAGAGGAACCAGGAGCGGGGAGTCAGAGTGATGCACGGTTACTGAGTGAAGTTTCTCAGGCAGAGAATCTGCCTGCCTTGGAAAGAGAGGCAGGTTTTTCAGGATGGGAGTGGGAGCAGTTGCAACACAAACTGCTCGGCCCAGTCAGTCGGGGTGGCAGAAAGGAGCTGCCCAATGACGGGGTCTCCAGCTTTGCCATCTCAGGCAGCAAAGGCAACCCTGAAGGTGGAGTTAGAAGCTTCACTGAACAGGAGGGAAGGAGGGAAATTTTCCATTTGGCTTCAGCTCTTTACATGGGCAGATGCTTCTCCCTCAACTTTAGCAGGAGGCTATTTAATGTTCATACTGTTCTGTAATCTGTTACGTTTCTGTAAAAGAAGGTTTCATTTTGAGTTTGATAAACTAAAGGAAAAGAGGGGAGCAACCAGCTCACAAGGCTACACAGCACTGACCAGACCTAAAAGCAAAACTGGGAGCTCATCCCAAAGTGTGAGACAGCTGGTAGATTTGCAGACTTCCTTGACTGCAAGGTGGAGGGAGGCTTGGGCTGCCAGCCAAGTGAATCACAAAACAGGTCAGCCCAACCAGGCATGGCTCTGGAGCAGAAGAAATTATTGAGCAATGTCCAGTCTACCAATGGAGGCGATTAAGTGTGCTAAAGACAGCAGGGTTCAATAAAATGATTGATGTGGTCTTTTCCCCTTCTAAATGCCTGTCTCCATACCCCCTCACCCAGTTGTTAAGACCTTCGACTGAGGTCCTTCTCCAAGATCCTCTGCACAAAGAAGTGAGGGGGTGACCATTAGGAGGAGGGCTTTCTCTTTGGTTGCCCCCACCTGGTGTCGTTGCTGCTTTCTTTTTGGCGCCAGGTGAAGACTTTTTTATTGTCCAGGTGCTATGGTGGCTAAATTGGTGTTTAACACTGCTTTTACCTTTGATTGCCTCATGCCTCATTTTTATTTTTCTCTGCCATTAACTGCCAAATTTTCCTGCTGTTTTAACTTGTTTTTACTGTAATATTGTTTTGTTCTAGCAATATATTGTTGATTTTATTTTCTTTTATTGTAAAGCATCCAGGGGCTATGGGATGGTATACAAATGTAAGAAACAAACAAACAAACAAACAATACTTTCTTCATCACACCTTCCTTCTTGTGACCCAAAGTCACCCAGTTGGTTCCATGGCTGAGCAGGGCTAGAACTCAGATCCAGATCCTCTGAGTCCCAGTTCCACACTCTTAACCACTACACCACACTGGCTTTGCACATGTGTTGGAGCGGGGGGGGGGGGGGTTGCATTTTTGCCTCAGTATATAGGAAGATAGTTAGCAATCCTTAGGTAACTTTCTTGTTGAAATTAGGGTCAAGCAGGTGAAATGTTCAATAATAACAACTCTTGGCTTCCATCTAGTGGTTACTCAGAGGCACTGCCTGGTAAATTTGCTCATAATTTTATGGTTTTCTCATCCAACTTGCTTTGGCCTCCAACTGCCATGATCCTCACCATCGGTTCTGCTGACTAGGGCAGGTGAAAACTGAAGGCCCAAACATTTGGGGAGCCACCCTTGACTTATATGATTGTCAGTCAATCAGAAAAAATGACCCACATTATGCCCCGAAACCAGATTTTTATTTCTAGATGATCTTCCTGAGTATGGAATGCACAGTGCTTGTTTACCACCCCGACTACCAACAGCAACAGCGACACCCACAGTTGTTACCGAGAAGCTGCATTTTGCCAGTGCTAAAGCAAGCTGCAGTAAGTTGTGTTCTGTTCTGCTTGCACATCGGCTGCCAGCAAAGCACCAAGTGTAGATGCCGTTTACACAGAAAGCCAGCGGCTAGCACATCTGCCACCCCACATCGGACGCCGCTCACACATGCAGGACACCCACCCCTGGCAGCATCATTCTGCTGCACTGCTGCTTGGCTGTTCTCCCTAATCTTCGCTTTGCAGGCTCTGTGGATCTCCCTTTTACAGCACTGGAGGGCACACTTCGCCCAGCATTTGGTCATGGATTAAAATCCTGACTTCACCCTAGGGCAAGGTGACTTTGTCCCTCAGATTCAGTCCTCCCAGACTGGGAGTGGTGCAGGCTTGTGCCTGGAGACCCTCCTAACTCCTAGCCTTGGAGTCACCCTTCTGTTTATTGCCCTGCTCACCAGCTGCACCGCTTGCAGCCACATATATATAGGAAATTCTCCCTTCAGTGTAGCTATTTAAGGTGCAGTAGCCATTTCTGTCCTCAGCTCCATCCAATTGCTCTAGCTTGGGTGTGTCAGAGGTGGTGTGGACTTGAAAATCAGGGGGAGAAGGATTAATCTACCAAGTTGTGAAAGGCCGGATTGGTTAGGAGTTTCAGCCAGCTAACATACCTATTCCTACCCAGTTGTGTACAAATGCATGTTGCCCATACGGAGCACATTTGCCTTTAATGCTAATGTACCCTGGCAATGTGGTTGTTGTGCAAATAATTCATGGTGACCTCTACCAGAAGAGCAGGCTCCCCTCCACCCTTGTTCTCCCACAGGTATCCTGTGGGTCACCATGTGAGGAATGTGAGGATAAACCAAGGAGCACCTGATCATCTAATAGAAGCAGATTCGACCCACTCAGGCTTGCTGCAGCATTTCTCCCTCCCCACTTCCCCAGAGATTAGGTAAATTGACTGTGAAGCTGCCTTCCTTGATCCCTGGACATGGAGCCTGGTCAGCCCTTCAAATTCCCCAGCATCACACTTAGAGGAGCCACCAGCATTTTTAAAAATTTTTTTTAAATATTAAAAATATTTCTATTTCTATTTTTGTATGCAGAAGCATGTGCATTTTTAATTGTTTATTCACCATTAGGTGCATTCAGAGAAGTGTGACTGAGCTGATTTTAAGCCTGGGTTGAAGCAATGTTGAGGGGGAATTGTCTGCTCCCAAGAGTCAGCAGGTGCCCACTCAGGACATAGCCCAAAAGAGGATCAAAATGTACTCCCTCCCCTCTTAATTTTACCTAATGTGATTATACCGTTATGAATGTTGGTCAATCCTTGCCAGCCACATATTTTTGCCAGGGAAATTGCAGACCAGCAGCTCAAGTTGGTTAGTGATTGACCTGGTTTGCATAACACAACCCCTTACCTTAAAGTACTTGTAGGGACTGCCTCATAGTATGAGGTGCCTGGCCTGCCATGGTTTATTGTGCTGTGCAGACCCAGGAGCAGCACCTTTCCATAGTCTGCAAGTGCTTCCAACAGTCCCCCTGCCACAGTTTTGGAATTCTACAGGAGTGTCCAGATGGCATCTTCCACTTGGAATCCACCCACTATTTCCCACTCCTGCCTCCATCATTCTTTCTTATCACAAAAAAGCCACTGCTGGGTACTGAAGCTGCTCTGAGCCCCCCACCCCCATTACGCCTTGAAGCTTGCAAGTCCAGTTGTGTGAGAACCTCAAGGTTTCATGCAATATAGAACTAGACTTGTGAGCCACAAGTAATCAATCAATCAACTAAAGACTGAGGTCATAGGATTAATTGGAGTCTCAGTGAAAACTTGTGGTCTTAGAGCTGGGACTGCAAAGGCTACCCCCCCCCCCCCGCCGCAACTAGTGCAGAAAGAACTGTGCTCACCCCCTCCCCATTGCAACTGGGCCTTGGAGAGGGCAAAAGGGGCATGCCGGGGAGGAGAGGATGCTGGGGCTGGGGGTTGATGCATCCTTCCCTCCTGTGCCTTGTATTTTATGTTGGAGGTCTCTAGATAAAAAGCACAACATGAGGTGGGAAGCAGCAGGGATGGCCAGTACCACACCTCTTTCCATGCACAGGAGGTATGTAAGGCTCTGCCCTTCATTCATTAATGAGTAGGAGAAAAACTGGATCACTTAAGGGCAACTGTGCTCATTTGATTTCTATTTGGTTTTGAGGGCACTTTGGTACTAGGTATTTCTTTCATAGGGAATGAAAAGGGGAAATATGAAAAATAGTGGCTCCTCTTTATACAAAAATGAATTGTAGTTTTTACTTATTTAATTATAACTCCTTTTTTGGTTCCTTTAATAGTTCAGGAAAACATCTATTAAAGATATTGATAAAGGTAAATGTATTTAATCAAATTGAACATATTAAGAGCACCACAGCAATTCCTCATTAGTTAACAGAATGCAATAACTGGTTATAGTTTGTCCTGGGACACTTGATGTCCTTTTCTTGTCCTAGCTTTATGAATCCAGTGGACTGAATTTGCAGTACCAGTTTCCAAAGCCCCACTTCACCTTCTGCAGCCAAAAAGGGAAGACAAAAGGGGCCATTCCCTATGCCATTTTGGCTGAGAATAAAGAAAGCCTTGTGTGCACCCCGTGGCCTCATTAGAGCCTCAGGTTCCCTCCCTGATTCTGATGTCATGGTGACCCCCCAGGTTGCCTGCTTGGGCTGGCACCACACGCCACAGGACAGGGAGGACAAGGTCTCTGGGAGTCTCGTCAGCAGGCCAGGTGAGAGTCCCCTGGTGGTTTTTCTTTTAAATTCCATCTGAAGTCCTCTCTGAGGTAGACTTGGCCTTCAGGCTCAGTTTTCCACTAGCAGTTTCACCCAATCCAGGGTTAAGAGGGCTTTTAGCTTAATGGTTCAAATCCAGCCCCAGGTCATTGCGAGTGAGAGCTGTCCTCAGTGGCTGAGCTCTTGTTCTTGTGATTCTCTTGCTAATTGGTCCCAGAGTGGCCTTAGCGAGACTATCAGAATAAAGCACTGGGGGAAAGGGCCATTAGGTGTATAGCAAGTATGTTACCAGATAGATAGATAGATAGATAGATAGATAGATAGATAGATAATGAGAGACCTGCCAGATGAGAATGGCTATTTTAAATCAGTGTGTGAGGCAAAGAGGAGACATTAATCAGCAACTTTTTTTCTCGCCATGAAGAACGGAAGAATAGCAGGAAATTCCTGCACCTATAAATGCAACTAGATTGAGAGCCATCTCAGGACTCTGTAATGACACTCAGCCTACCCTGCCTCCTGGGTTTCTCTGGGCATCCACATTTCCCATCAATAATCCATCCCCTCCTCTCCTTAGGAAAATAGGTGGTTCTCCCCAGCACCCTGCTTCTCTGATCTGACACCATCTTCACTGCAGCCTTGCAGCACTTTCCCCCTCGCACTTCCCTGCCTCTGTCCTCTTCCATCAGCAACTTCCAGTCTCTAAACCAGGATGACCTCTGTGTCCCCTTGCAGCAGTTGCTCTGCATGCCAGACAGAGTGGGTGGTCCAGAGGGAGGGACATGGTGGCGGTTTGAACTTGCATTAGAAACTACAGTAAGACAGTGTATCAACCTTCCCCAATCTGGCCCCATCCAGCTGTGCTGGACTACAATTCCCAGCATCCCCAGCAAGCATGGTTATGCCGGGTGAAGATAATGGGATTTTTAGGCTGGTGCCTCCAAGGGTCATCCAGTTTGGGAAGGTGGGCATGGATGAGCTCACAGATGCTGCTGGAACTGTCACCTCCTCATCGCAATTAGACTGGAAAACCTCCACGGTTCCAGTAACTATTAAATCTACAAGCACATTAACAAGGGTCACTCCTTCCTTCAGTGTGCCACATCCTCAGCCCAGCTCTTCTATAGGCCCGCTTTTAGTTTCCCACATTATGGCTTCTTGCCCACCAGCTTTGTGTCTTTCCCTTTAGAAAAGAGGACCAGCAATGTTGCTGGACCTTCCCACTGCTTCACCCAGCCCTCGCAACAACCCCAGCACCGACAGAAGGTTAGCGACACATCTTGCTGTCTCTGGAACTCCCTCAAGCATCCTCTGTCCCTCACAACCCTTGCTTTCAGAGAGTGGTCCTGCATGCAAATCTTTCCTGCACAATAACTCTTTTTCACCTTAAGCCAGGCTGTGTAATGTTCCAGGAACTATGAATAGTCTTTGTGTAGCAAGAACTGAGGGGTTCATAAAGGCACTGCCTTGTCCAGGAGAACCCCTGCTGGGATGAATGTGATGGTCAAAGTTTGAACCAGTCCTGTAGCATAGCCGAATTATAAATCAATCCACACACATATGCACACACACACACACACACACACACACACACACACACACACACACACTCTCTTGTACACACATATACCCTGGTAAACAATCTCCCTGGGTTACAAGCAGATCACAGGCAGGCCAGCCCTGACAAGCTGCACACCACTTTATCCTTGTAAAGTAGGGGCCTGTGTGGCTGGGATATATAACAAGCAGAACGTGAAACAAAATAATGTGTTACCTTTCTATATCACCCGACAGCCAAAGTGATATGGGTGGTTTACAAAGATTAAACCCTTAAGAATACAAGGGGAAACATAATTTTACTAAAAATCATTTACTTGGGAAAAAAAACAATTTAAAACAACCAACAATCAAAATTCCAGGATGGCTAAAACCTTGTAATGTGCAGTCAGATGCCTCAAAGTAGTGTGAAGTGTTGCCCTGGTGCAGACGCATCCTGTCCTTGCTGAGGACAGCAGGGAGGGTAAGCAGTGAGCAAGCATGGAGTGTGGCATTACAGAAGCTCACCACTGATCCCTGCAAAGGCACCAGCCTGAGCTCCTGACTCCCTGGCTTTGTGCTGCTTGCACTAAAGTAAGATGGCCTTTGCTCTGCTCTCTACCTGGTGCGGGGGAGGGGCAAGTTAAATCATGGAATAATCAAAATAGTTGTTCTTCCTCTGAAAACTGCACCAAATGCTGTTACAGACTTGGGGCAGGGAAATGACTTTTCTTACTGGTGGGTCCACGGATGATAAGGGCTCCTTTAATAAAGGATTCCCAATAGACTGTCACCTGCTGAGATGAGCCTCCTGACACATCTTAGTCTGTCTGAGCCCCCCTCCCACTTCAGCCCAGCCCTGGGAAAAAGACAAGAAAGCTGCTTTGGATTGCCTTATCTAAAGCTCCAAAACACAAAGCTCAACAAACACTTGTAACAGTTCTGAAAGCACAAGCAGTAGCTTTGTAACTAGAAGGGTCTTTGCACATAGAAGCACTTCATGAAATTGCCTTTGAAGTAAACACAGCCAAATGCCCTGATATATACAAAAGAGTATATGGAGGGGAGGGGAGGATGAACGAAAAATTCATACAGAGAGGGGGGGAATTCCAAATACAATCAAAATGTCAATTTAACTTCGAGAGTATTCATATGGACAGCTTCTGGATTCCCAGATCCAAGATGAGAAACAGAACTCTGGCTTTGAAGGTGGGAATCGGCTCCTATTCCACCCTTCCCACCAAGCAGCCAGTGCAGAAAGACCAGAGCTGGCTCCTTCTCCAAGGCTGGCCTCAGAGGGAGAGGAAAGGGGGCAGTCTGGGAAGTGTGGCGGGAGCAATGGCCCACTGGGATGCAAGATATCCTGATGGTGCTCCAGCCTCCTTCCTTCCCCTCTAAGCACCAACATCAGCCATCAAGCTAAGCTTCTGAGTGGGAGAAATGGGGAGACAGAGATCACATCCAACACTTCCCCACTCAATGCAGTTAAGTCTTGGACTTATGGGATTTACACACAGTGAGGGCACAACTGATAAGGCAGCACCCTTAGTTAATTCAGCACTTCCTACCTGAGTAGAGTCTTGGGTTCCAGGGCAGAGCTCATTGGCGAGCGTATGGTCTGAGAAAGCATCTTGGCGTCTGATTAGATGTTATTAGGAAAGCTTGTCATGAGTGAGCAAACTTCCTTTTATGGCAGGGGTGGGATACTGCTGCCCCACAGAGATTCCCCCTCTGCCCATGGATGCTTGTGCTCACTCTTTAGGCCCTCTACTCCCCACACCCCACTATCTGGGGCAAAACGAAGATCCCGCCATTAGTGACACTCATGTGCATCACCACTAGGGTGCACATGCACATCTGCAAATGAATTAAATTCTCATACAAAAATGTGAATCTGTCAATGAGCAGACAACAGAGCAAAAGATGCTTGACAATCTGCAAAACACAGACAGGTTTAACAAACACAGACAGGTTTAACAAACAATCTGCAAAACACAAACAGGTTTAACAAAATCAGTGCATTCCTTCTTATGCTTCCAATTTACACTGCAAAAAGGCATCCATTTACAATGTAAATTTCAGACAAAGGGTGCAAACCAGCTACCTGCCACTGCAGGGTCCTGGTCCATTTGAGCTTAATTTTGCATTAAAAAGAGGGGGACCTAGCTATACCTTTAAAATAAAATGACATTTGATCCTCAGGTAATTTGGGAGCAGTGTGGATAGAATGCAGAGCTGAGGGTGGCAGAAGAATCAAGGCCAATTTTCTGAAACCAGAAATGCAACTTAAGGGTGCCAATCCTTGCTCTTACTTTCTGTGCAATGGGAAAAGGACATACAAGAACCATGTCTCACTCTGTACTTACACCGACTCCGCACTCTTTGCATGCTGTCAGAATCCCGGAATCTCAATTTGAGAAGAGGAAATAAAACTCGGGTTCATGGGAAAGATCAAGCGTCCAGACCATCTTGGCTTTATTGCATTACCCAGGTTCTCCGCGGATCCATACTCACGATAATGCATTACTGGGCAGGCAGAGGTGAACTCGCTGCAAAACTTCAATACAACTACAGGGTATTTTTATACCCTGCTGGTCACATACACAGGTACAGGGCAATTGATGACAGAATGCAGACATTACAATAAGGTTCTGAGGTCATCACATACAGAACAGATAAGGGAATGTCAGTCAATCATACAGTGACAATGAGATTACAATATTTCTAATTGCCCTGTATTGACACTTTAGTTCAGTAACTTGAACCCATCTCCAGGTCTGCTTAGATATGTAAATTCAAGCTACTGAGAAACTATGCATGAACTCATAAGCTTATCTAGACTCTAGACATTCTGAATGACCAGGGCACATGAAACCCTCTGGGCTAGGAAGATACTTCCTGGTAAACTGAATTCCAATGCCATTTTAAACAATGACTTAGCTTGGTTTTGAGAAGGAGTACAGGATTTGATCCCACAATGTAAAAGCACACAGAAGTAATGCTTTTCAGACAGGATTTATCCAAATTTTCCCAACAATGCTCATTAGGATGGTTGGGAGATTCTAGCCCTATTAAATCATTCTCAACAAGTGTTAAGTCCTACATCTGAGGAAGGGAAGCAAGGATGTGCTTCCTTGCTATTGTCAATACTTCCTACCTGTGAAGGGTAATCACAGCTTCCTCTTGTCCAAGGGAAAGTTGTTTCTACTGCTGTAAAGTCATTTTGACTTATGGTCAAAATGACCATAAGTCATTTGAAAGCCCTCCAAAATGTCCTGTCCTTGATAGCCCTGCTTAGCTCTTGTAGACTCAAGGCTGCACTTCCTTTATGGAATCAAGGCATCTCATATTTGGTCTCCCCTTCTTCTTCTGCCTTCAACTTTACCTAGCATCATTGTCTTTCCCAGGGAGTCTTGCCTTTCATGATGTGCCTGAACTACAACGGCCTTAGTTCATCATTTTTTCTTCCAACAATAGTTCTAACTTGATCTGAGCAAGGACCCTGCTTGTTTGACTTTCTCTTGGTACAAAACCCTCCCCTGGCACCATGTTTCAAATGCATCATTTTTCCCCTGCCAGCTATCTTTGCTGTCCAGCTTTCCATGTATGCTACCCATACATAATGACTGGGAATACAATAGTGTGGATGATCTTGGTCTGGTGTCCACTGAACTATCCTTATATTTATTTATCTTTTCTAGCTTCTTCACTGCTGCCCTTCCAAGTCACACTTTTCTAATTTCTTGGCTTCAGTTTCCATCCAAGTTGAAGATTGAGCCAAAGATATACAACCTGACATTGATGAAATCATGATTACCACTAGTATTTATAGTCCCATTTATCATATAACCAAACTTACAACAAGACAGATTCAACATTGTGATAATAATAAATTTCCTTGTAAAAAATCAAGGAGAGAGTTGTTGTTAATCTGCTTGATTACACCTTACTCTCCATGCAGCCAGGCTTTTCCTTGGTCAGCAAAGATGCCCTGTGTAGTCCTGATCCCATATTGCTTTTTGAAGAGTACTGGTAGAAAAGGTCTCTTTCTCACACTTTAACCCATCTTGCTAACGCATGCAAGAAACTGGTCAGGTTCAAGTCAAAGAAGGATTCCTTCAATAATACAGTATGACCAGGATAAAGTGGGACTTTTCTCTGATCACAAGTACTCCATCCTCCCCGGGTTTGGGGCTGACAGACTCAAGAAAAGGGTGGGGCAGGAGAGTATGGTGTAGGCAAGCACAGCTTGTGACACTGCAAACATCATCACTGATCCACCTAAGCATCTAGTCCAGGGGTCTCAAACTCAATTTACCTGGGGGCCACTGGAAGTAGAGTCTGGGTGAGGCTGGGCCACATCAAGTATTCCACCACCGCGGTGGTGGTGGGCCGCTCATCCCGCGTCGCTCCCGGAGGCCGGCCCGGGTGCTGCTGGTGCTTTGAAGGCCGCAGGACCCCTCCCCTGTGCCCCTCCCCCATGCCCCGCACATCCCGGCGCACAGCTTAGAGGGAACATTGTGCCCAGGGTAACAACTCACGCAGGTGCGTGTGAGAAAAACGCATGGGCCACACTATCACTAAACTTTGATATCAAGTGGGGGCCACAAAATATCATCCCGCGGGCCACAATTGGCCCACGGGCCGTGAGTTTGAGACCCCTGATCTAGTCCCACAGAGGCAAACCCCTGCAGAGTATAGCTGTCAAACCAGATTTCCTGAATGGTTCCTCAGTCAGACACATTTGCATGTTTAAACAGGATCCAAACTGCAAAAAGGTCTACACAAAATCTTTCTCTGTCTATTGTTTTTTCAGTAATGGGTTGTCCATTGACTCTTCACACACTCACACACTTTAAAAAAATTGTAGTACTAGCCTATCCAGTGTGCACAAGGAAAGCACACTGATACTTTTCAAATTTCTGTTTCTTTGAATTTGTTACTACTTGTTTGTGGGTTCACTCTGTTCTATCACTTCCTGTTCACCATGTGTGTGTGTGTGTATGGGGGGAGTTACTGATGAACAGTCTCCTAATTGCTCCATGACTATCTTCCCTTAATTGCTTTAAAGTTCCTTCACACACACCTTTTAAAATATTTAAATAGTATCGTTTCACTATATAGAAATTAAAACTATAAAGGGTGAAAATCAATAGTTAAAGAGCTCACCTCCTAATGGAACAATCAGTGATGTTAAGGGACAATTAAGAGAGGATACTTAAGGGGAAACTAGAAGTCTATTCATCATAATTCCCCAGCCACACTCAACTAAGCACACATCTCAACATACTAAAAGAGACTGAGCCTGCAACGAAACGTTTAACTAACATTGGAAAGGCATTTGCAGAATTGTGCATATACATTATGGATCTTGGCCAGGGAAAAAGATACTGCTAGATCATGTGGTACTATATTAAATGCTCTGTAGTCTGTCTTAATTTTTGTTCTAAGTACAGAAAAGCAGGTCCTCAGAATTGCTACAAGGCATTAGTGTGGAATCAGCCTGTGCCATAGAGAAATAGGAAGCATTCCAAGAATGGAGAATAGTAGAGGTGTAAAAAGCTAAACTCTGAATATGCATAGTGTGGGCTGGTATAATATTTGATGTAAGAAATTTGAATAGCAACTTTTAACCATTTCTGTGAAACTGACAGTATCATTATTGCATCCATGAAGGTGATGGGGAGGAAAATATATTATCATGGCCACTGTGTGGATGCAGACACTGTTAATTTGTACACTGAGGGTGTGTGTCTTATGCATCTGCTAAGTCCATACTTCAGTGTCTGGCCCAGAATTCTACAGCAGCAAAGAATTTCATCAAGTTTCTAACCCTGATGAGTTTGGAACGATTAGCTGGACATAGGAATGGAGGATGCCTGGGGAAATCTTGTATGTAGGACTTGTAGTGTTGGGAGTGGTTGTTCCAGTTGCTTGTGTATTTCCTTGTCTCCCTTCAAGCCTTGTGGAAAGAGGATAAATCAAGCAGATTAAACAGATTTGCACAAATGTGCATAATTGATTCAGGACAAAAAAATATTTCTGTTTTTGTAGCAGAATTTGGGGTTACATTGATGCAGCATTGTCCTAAGTCTTACAATTCCAGCTATTCCTAAATGGTGATATTTTGTAGCTGGGGAGCAAAGGAGAAGGGGAAGGGGCCCTCAGGGGTTGGAGTGCCCCCACCTATTTTGGAGCGGGCCCTCAGGGGAATTGCTGGATTTAATTCCTGGGAACTCCTATCTGGTGAGGCCTGTCAGACATGGTGTTTTTTCTGTGACATTTGCCTTCATGGCCACCCTTCTCCTCAGCAACATGTGGTCAGCTTGCCTTTGCTACTCCAAAAATTACCTCCCATTCCCTCTGCAGTCACACTATACATGTAGAACATTTTTTATTCCACTGTAAACAGTCATTACTTCTACAAAGACTCTTGGGCAGTGTAGTTTGTCAAGGGTATGAAGTGTCATTTGTTTGTTGTTTAGTTGCAAAGTCGTGCCTGACCCAGCACGACCCCATGGACAACATTCCTCCAGGCCTTCCTGTCCTCTACCATCCCTCAGAGTCCACCCAAGCCCACAGCCACTGCCCCAGTGACTCCATCTAGCCACCTCATCTTCTGCTGTCCACTTCTTTTGCCGTCAATTGTTCCCAGCATCAGGGTCTTCTCCAGTGAGTTGCTCCTTCTCATTAGGTGACTGAGTGTCATTAGTGGACACCTATTCCTCACACAGAGAAGTACAATTTCCAAAATTCCTGAGGAAGAGGGATTGACTGATAAACCATTCTGAAAATTGTAGCTCTGTGAAGCATGTTTTCTATCAACTCTTAGCACCAGAAATATTTGGGATTAAAAAGGCTAACATGGAATAAAAGTAGCATAACTGGGGTATATTCACTAGAATCAATGGGCAAATTAGCCATGACTTCTGATGGCTTAAATCCTTCTTACTTCCATTAGGCTACTTTATGCAAAGATCCAATAAGAACACAATAAAGGATAGTTGGATATTCTGAGAAACTGGATTCCCTACACATATACACACACAGTCATTGGTTACAGAAGCCACAGAGAATCAAAAGAAACCAAACAGTGATGGTCAATCCAGATTGCTGCTCTTGGGAGAATATAACTACCTACGTTTCTATAAGTATGGGTAAGTAATACCTGAGTTTCCTTTTTTCCTCTTCCCTTTCCCTTTGTATGTCATGCTTTTAGATAGTAAGTATGGGGCAGAAATTGCCTTATTAATTTCACATAAGCCATAAGGAAGTTTTTGGCTGGAGAGCAGGGTATGAATGGGATTTAAAAAATCATTCATTCGTAATAAATAAGATAATAAGAAATAACTTCTAGAAGCTGACCTTGTTTCACTTCAAGATACCCTCATTCATCACTCAGCAAAAATCCAAACAAAATGACAGAGCTCATTTTTATTGTATAATCATAGGTTGCATGATCTGGGAAATAGGTGTGGCTTGGGGTGTGTGGCTTTGATGAGGGTGTGGCTTTGAGGTGTGGCTCTCACAATCATGAAGTGACCTCCCACTTTTACATTTGCCACTACACCACTGCTGGGGAGCTTAAATTATCCCTTTGCTACCCCTCACTTGACGGACCTATCTTGATTGCCCCATTGGAGCTGACAAAAAGAGCAACTAGCGCAGGGGTAGGGGCTGCCAGAACCCCAAAACTGTCCTCTTTGTTGTTGAAACCCATGGTTTCCCCAAACCAAAGCTCCAGACTGAGTTATATGCACTTTCCCCGTGGCGTGCCAGAGCCCTAGACATGTGGGATAAAGCTGCTTCATTGCTATGCGCAGGCAGCTTGTTCTCCTCCTGCCATTCACAGCACTAAGCCCTTGCCCAGCAGCCAAACAACCACCTTTTTATTCTGTTCCAATGGGCAGCATGTCTTAAAAGACTCAAGAGTTGGCAAGCAACTGCTTTGACAAGCCTTGCTTTGGCAGGGGCTGAGATGGGATTTGAGGCTGGCAGCGAGCCAGGAACAAAGGGGATCCCATCCGTCTCCAGAGTTGTAGGGTTGTAAAATTCCCATGAATAGCAAATTAGTCATCGTGGCACTTGGGACACCTCCCTTTGTGGGAAAGCTGTGTCATATGATGGATAGTGTATGGCAGGCCCCCTCAAACTTTTTGAACCTGTGGCCACTTTGTGGGATTGGATCACTGCGCTGGAGCCTACCTGTCACATCTGCAGTTCTTTGCTGCATCTTATTCAGCAGTATCTTTTGTTTCATGCCGGTTGGGCACTGCAGTGTCTTTCTAATAAGGAACTGGCTAATTGGCTAATTGCAGGCAATGCTTCTTTTTAAACATGTCTTCTGGCAAAGTCCAGGGAGTGCTCCTTTTTGGAAGGAGACTATTTATTCTTTTATATTGTTGATCTGCTTTATGGAAATTGACAAATGGTCAACATAAATGGATTTTTGCACCTTTTTGACAGTTAACAGATTGATATTACACTATCAGAAGGATAAACATTTATTTTCTATAATGCAATGGACTGAGGACCTTACAACACATTCAGTATTTGAAAGGGTGATATACGGACACTACCTTCAAATTGATATTCATCTGGGTATTCGGTCCTATGAACACGTACTGGAAAGTTGTATGATTTCATATGTATTCTTTGCTATGGCTATATACAACTCCATGTACACATATGAAAATGAGGGGATTAAAAACTAAAAAAAGATTTTTAAAAAGTTTTGTGGATACCTGCAGGCACCATGTTGGGGATCCTTGATGTATGGGGTTTGTAAGAACACAAATGTGTACAGGGCAGAGAGATTGTCACTGCAAAGCTGTGAAGTTCAATTAGTGTGGCATTCCTTTTCTAGTTCAATTTGCACCATAACTGAGAGGGCAACTAGTGCCAGAAGTGACTGAGTGGTATCCCTATAACTTGTCACACCGGATTTGCAAATTCTCTACTCTCAGCCTGGATTGCCATGACTTAGTTCAGTGCTTTTTCAAATTATGTTCCTTCTTACAGGCCCTGTGGAGGATTCAAACCACTTAGTTCTATAATTTCCTCCTAAGGGATGCTTGTCTTACCCTCTTTCTAATGGCCTTCCCTAATACAGTAAAAACTTTCAGTTTTGTTGCTTGTTCTCCTTTGAAAGTGGTTCTAATTGCACACAGCATTTTTTAATGATGCAGAAGCAGCATGGTCTGGTGGATGGAGTGTTGGACTGGGACTTCAGAGATCGGGGTCCTAATTGACCACGAAACTCCTGGGTGACTGGGTCAATCACAGACTCTCAGCCAAACCTTCCTCACAGGACTGATATGAGGATAAAATGGAGGAGGGGGAGGAGGAGGGGGAGGAAGGTTCTTTTATCAAAGGGACCCTAAACTGGACATTCCTTCCAGCAGCGCTTTTGTTTGCTCAGGCTCCCACAACACCTTACAGTCATGTGGTGCTCTAATCAAAGAGCAGATAATGCCTGAGTCTCTGCCCCCTTGGCAATACACCAGCTGCCACTGGGGCTTCCAACACATGCAGAGCAACCTGCCTGGCCAAGCACCCATGCGTGATAACCACATATGTATGGGACCTCACCAAAAGGGGCATTGGCAAGGGCAGAGACTCTTGTCAGACTCTGATTGTGGCGGTGATTGCGGAAACAAACCCCGAAATGTGTTTTTCTGCCAGGTTCCAGCTATTGCACTGTCAATGGGGAGACTGTGGAGTTTGACGACTCTGTGGATCCTCATCACACTCCTAGCACCTCCAGAAAAGCTACACAAGGTCTTTCAGCACTGGTAGACTCTAAGGAAGCCCCGAGCAGCATCCCGAGAGCCTTACATTATCCATGGCCGGAGAAGAGGCTGAGAGTCTGCCCAGCCCTAAAGCACACCAGCAACAGAAGGGGAGACCCAGGCTGCCACCCAGAGGCAAAGTTCCTCATCAGCAAACCTTTTGCATAAGTGTGTCCTTCTCACTTTGCACAAGCCTCTGATAGGATCCCTCTGACTTCTGAATGGGGTTCTTGAAACACAACAGCATTTATCATTTGCATTTATTATATTTACTCTGTTTATATCCTGCCTTTTTTCCTGCCAGGAATTCAAAGTGGCCTGCATATTTCTTCTCCTTTCCATTTTATCCTCCCAACAGCAGCCCCATGAGGTAGGTTAAGCTGCGAATCAGTGAGTTGCCCAAAGCTTCATGGCTGAGTTGGGACTACATCCCAGTCCTCTTGAATCCCACTTCAGCAATAGCTGCTACCCCACACTGACTCATTTCAGGGCTGGCTGGGGAATGCCAGGGGTTATAGAACTTCTTTCTAAGAGAGCACCTTAAGGGCTCATTTCAGATTTGCCAGCCAACAATGGCTTACTTAAGCCTTTAGGGCCTTCAGGCCATGTTCCCCTGATCTTGATTCTCCTGACTGATCCAGCCATCTAGAATCTGCTCTTTGAATGCCTACATTTTGGACTGCTTGCCAGTTGCGCTGACCAGGGCCACACTCCTGCAGCTCTCCTTCATGCCTGGTAGTGCCATGCTCTTGATCCTTGCTTGTTTCCTGGCTATTCCCATTTTGAACTGCCCTCTTGCAGTACTGGTACAGTCTTTTGCCGGTCTGCCGACTTGTTAATTGGATTTTTCCCATAGTCAGCCCCAGGGCTGAGCCTGACGAATCACAGCGGGACATTTAGTGATGTAGCAGCCACAAAGACTCATTAGCTGGAGCAATGAGGAAGATGGAGCAACTCCATCCCCTTGAAGGTTATTATGGGCATCCTTGAGCAGGCACAGCCCTATGAGAGCTGCAATTACATCATGTGGCAGGTCTGAGAGAATTACAGGAGAGTCACTCATAGAGCTGGTCCTGGTACTTGTCCTGGTCCAGGCCAGGCCCAGGCCCAGGGCAGCAGTAGTGTAGCTGTGCAACTGCAGGTGCTGCTCTGACCAGTCTCTGCAAACTGAAAGAATTGTTTGCATCTTCCAATAACCTCCTTTTAAATTTTTATTATTCCATTAGGAGGAGAAGGGAGAAGTGAGTCTGAGCAAACCAAGTAAGCCAACTCAGCTCAGCAAAGTTTGTGTCTGTTGTGGGCAGGTATGCTTGATGGAGGTGTTGGCTCTCCTTACTGGAGGAAACCAGAGGGCCAAAGTTTCTTTAAATGTTTTTTTTTTCTTGCTGCTGCTTCTGCATGCAGTTTTCTTTTGTTTTCAGGTTGGTTTTAATAAAGAAGTATGATTTCCCCCTAGCTAGGCAGGGGTAGTTCGGTGTGCTGTCAGGTGTATGTGTTAGCTTAGGGAACAGGAAAATATTTCGTAGAGCTTTGGGGCAGTATAGAAATGAATCTATAAAGTATTTGCTGGCTGAAACTCCTATGCCCCTTGACTCAGTATGGTCCCCTGTCTCTGGAAGCCAGCCCACTGCCCAGCCAGCCACAGTGGCCACTAGCCACCACTGCCTTCAAACAAAGCATGACCCTCAAAGGGAGTGCTCTCCTCCATACAGGAGGACACATGGTCTGCCTACCAAGGCCTCACACAGGAAAACCAACACAGGAATTGTTGTGACGTGGGTCCCTGACTAGTTACTCTGCAAAGCTGCAGGAGATCAGTGGGAGAGGAGAGGATGTGTCGATCCAAGACAAAGTGCAGCCACCAGCCTTGAAGCAGTGTGCGGCACTCCCAAAAATAAACCCTGGAATCCTGTGGCAGAGCAAAACTGTTGGATGATGCACTCCATAGGGTGGCAGACGTCCTCGGCCTGTTTCTGCTTCCTAGAACCCCTCAAGAGAGCTTTTTTACGCTGGGGGTTTCTTGCTTGCTTCCTTCATGTTGCCAATTCCTTTCTGGGCAGAGGCTTTCGGGGGCTGCCATAGCCCCCAGTTCCTGCAGCAAAGTCAGTGGAGGGCATGAATCTGACCATGACGAGCATGAAACGGGACACCTTGAGACAGGCCTGGGAGTACAAAGCCTCTTCTGTTCTAAGGCAGCATCTCATGCCATGGCCTCAGGTCCATTAATAAGGCCTTTGTGGAGCTGTCTGCTTCTGGCTCCAGAGGGACACAAGGCCTGGTCAGCAGGGGCTGCTTCACAAAGAGGAGGCCAAGTGAGCGCTTGGGGTGGCAGGCCTGGGAACAGGGCTGTGGGCCAGAGAGAAGCCTGCAAAATATTGGAAGGCAGCTTGCCCACCAACTACCCATCTCCCCCTGCCATGCGTAGTGTGGGGCGTGGGTGGGGCTGCTCAGTTGCCCATTCTCAGTTAAAATGGCATGGTGGTAAGACTAATGAGACCTTATATAAACTCATGCCATGGAACACACCCCAGCATCATCTGCAATGCACAGGATGTCCCGATTCCTGAGGGTTCCCAAATGGACAAATCATTTCCCTTAACAGAGGGAGCTTGAACATCCATTATCTGCTGTATAGCAGACTTTTCTGCTTCGCTTCCCTCCAGATGTGTTAAAGTGTGACTCCCATCATTCTCGGCACACACAGAGAGGCACTAGGTTGGGGAAGTCTGTTCTAGATGCACGTTCCAGTGGGCCACTTCCTCTTTGCTTTTGGACTGGGCACCAGACTGGAGAACTCTGAGTTAAAGAATGTGACTGCCAAACAGGCTTCAGCCTGGGTCTCCTTTCAGAAAAGTATTTTAACACATCAGCTGATCCAGCCAACCCCCAACGTTCTCTCTGTGGCCCAGCTGTGCTACTGAAGCTTCAGTTGAAAGCAAACCCTCAACTTTCCAGGATAGGATTTTTCCCCCTATCTTTAAAGAACTGCTGGAGTGGAAAGCCAATCAGGGGATTCAAAGAGACATTTCATTTATATCTTTCTTAATTAGCTTCTGAGCTGCCTGGTTCAGCTTGCTTGTGTGATAAATCAAAGATCTGTCATTTGGACACTTTTAGTAAGTAAAAGCAGCTGATGATTAGGGGAAAGATACCTTTAGGCAGTGCTTAATTCTTTAAAAGATGTTCAACCCTGCATGGAAGCAAAATTTCTGACCTGGATGCCCTTTCCCCACCTCCCTCTACATAGCTGAAGGCTGTCTGCTGTAATTCAGTAAGAAGGACATTCTGCATAGACACAGAGGCTTATCTGTTGTTTTTAATCTTCCATGAGCATATGCAGAGTGTCTTCACTACTGAGTAACCACTGCCCATGCCCATATAACTGGGATCTTTTATTTGTCATTCAGATTTATATGCTGCCTTCCACAAGGTATCAAAGTGGTGAACATAAATACAGTAGCATAAAAACAAAGGAAACTGTAACAATAAAATCAAAGTGCTACTTAATCGGGAATAACATTGCCCACACTCTGCTACCAACCATAGCTGACTGGATCACACTTCAGGGGAAGGCTCTGTAAAGAGATGAGTTTCGAGACTATCAAAGCTGTTGTGTAATACTGACGGGTGGGTGGGTGCTGCATGGCAAACCCTCAGAAGTGAGATCATGAAAGCTAAGATGATCCATGTAAGGCACAGGTCCACAAAGATGCGCCTGCAGGCATCTCCAGTGATACCTGCAAAAAGGGTTCTCAACAGGATGTTCATGGGTATATACAGAATGTATTACTGTTCCCCTTCTTTAATACACATACATGCATTTGTATGAAATTTTCCAACTGTTATATACAGGCTTCAGCAAAAGCAGTCCAAACATTAAAATATATCTTAGTTTGAAGTTGGTGCCTATAGGCCATCCATTCATATATGGAAATCACTATAAAGTCTTCAATCCAGTGTTTCATGGGAGGTGAATGTTTATCCTTCCAAGTTTGTAATATTAGTTTATTGACTATGAAAGGAGCACAGAGAATCCATTTCCCCCTATTTTTGTCCATTTCAATAAAATAAGTAAATAAATTATTTACTCTGTTAAATTGAGTAGTACATCAGTGAATATTAAAACCTGCTCCATAGCAGAAAAGGATCTGCATAAGAAATCCCTTCTGAAAAGAAGTAACTCCTGGACATTGCTAAAAGAAAAGCTTTAAAGATGCATTGGCTGTAGTGCACTGCCTGCAATTAGCTAAATAACCAATTCCTTATGAAAGAGATGTGGTGTTCCAGTAGAGTTCTTGCTGAATAGATGCAGTCTAAGACCCATAGACATAACAAGTAAATGCCAAAGCAGTGCTTCACTGTTTTGGCATTTTGTGCTGGTATCTACAGTGGTTTCTCAGATCCTCAAATGTGCCCAAGGGTCCCAAAAGCTGGGTAAGCCATCTGATCAAAGGACGCTGTTCCGAGACAGGGTTCAGTCCAAACACTTTTGATTTTAGAAATCAACCAGAACAAACAAGCCCACTCTTGATGTGTAGCTATTCTATGGAGTTTTCATCTTTGGGCCAATTTGAAGTCTGGGATGCTTTTAAGCCTCTATAGAAAGAAGTGTTTTATATACATTTCTGATCACTGGTCACGCGGAAGAGAAAGCAAAGAAGTAACACTGTAGTCAGAATGAGACTTGGGCCAGCATAGGTTTTACATCGGCAATTTTAGTCATCAAACCCTGTGCTCCCCCTCCACCCCCACTGCCAGAAGCAAGAACTACCCTAAGACTCGACGGACTGTCAATTCTGCTCTTTTTGTCATTATTGCACCTTGGTTCTGGGGCAAAGGGGAGGTCCCTATTTGGTGGCAATCTCACTACTGGGACATGCAATTGCAGGGAGTTGGTGGCCATTACAGATGAGCAAACTGCTGACTGCAGGGCTCATCCAAGTGCTCTCTCTCTCTCTCTTCTCCATCAAGAACACTCACAGTTTCTGCCTTTCTTTTGTTGCTTTGTCAGGGCACTTGGCATGGGAGATATTGGGCCTGGCATGCAACCCATTCCCTGGGCCCTCCTCCAAGCCTTCATGCACATATACCCAGGGATGGCTTAATCCTCCTGCATAAAGCCCATTGCAGCATACACAAAAATCTGCCAGAGTTTGTGGAGCCTGGAGAAGAGATCTGACTATGGAAGGCCAGAGATTGTCATCCTATGGAAAACGCTTCGGCTTGCAAACCACCTCAGTCCATCATGCCCTGAGGTTCTCGCCTGGCCGCAGGTACCTGCCTTCAAGTCCCTCCACCCGATTCTCTGTCACCAAGCTGAAAACTTCCAGTCTCAGTTTTCGTGCTGGCCCCAAGTTGTCCTCAGACAAGGTGGATTTTTCCTTGGCTGATGCCCTCAACACTGAATTCAAGGAGACCCGCACCAATGAGAAAGTAGAGATGATGGAGCTCAATGACCGCTTTGCCAGTTACATTGAGAAGGTCCGCTTCCTAGAGCAGCAGAACAAAGTTCTGGTGGCTGAGCTCAACCAAATACGAGACAAGGAACCCACCAAATTGGCTGATATCTACCAGGAGGAGATGAGGGAGCTACGCCATCAAGTAGACCAGCTGACCAACTCCAAGGCCCGGCTGGAGATTGAGAGAGACAACCTGCTGGAGGACCTCAACAGTCTCCGGCAAAAGTAAGAGAACTCCATTACTTACCTTCAAGTTTTGACAAGGCAGAGATGTAGCAGGGAAACAATGTATGGAAATTGACAGAATTGAGAGACAGATTTGGAAGAGGTCTTATTTAGGGCCTTGTCTTTATATATTGTGCACACTGAAGATCTTACTGATTACTAAGAGTTCCCCAGCAAGTCATATTGGAGAGGGGGAGTGTATATGTCTTCCCTTGGAGTATGCAGCTTGGCTTTGTTGTTTGAGTCATCTAGATGCAACTCCCCCTCTCCAATATGACCTGCTGGAGGACCTCAACAGTCTCCGGCAAAAGTAAGAGAACTCCATTACTTACCTTCAAGTTTTGACAAGGCAGAGATGTAGCAGGGAAACAATGTATGGAAATTGACAGAATTGAGAGACAGATTTGGAAGAGGTCTTATTTAGGGCCTTGTCTTTATATATTGTGCACACTGAAGATCTTACTGATTACTAAGAGTTCCCCAGCAAGTCATATTGGAGAGGGGGAGTGTATATGTCTTCCCTTGGAGTATGCAGCTTGGCTTTGTTGTTTGAGTCATCTAGATGCAAAATCTGAGACCCATGGATTACCGGTGTGTCCACCCCCAAAATCCAGTGTGAAGATCTCCAAGACCACCAGTATCTGCCAACAGCAATGAAGAGCTGTATAGGTGGATTGCTATGGGCACCTTATCCCAGAGCATCATAGACAGCAATGCTCAAAGGCCCTTATTTGCTTCTTAGGATGCCCTGGAAGGTTTAATGCAGGAACTGTAAAGCCTATTCCTAGAGCATTTGTTCCTTCTAGGTGGTCTCCTAAGTTAGTGTGGTCAGGAACTTCAGCCCCAGATCTCACCTTCACCTGTTGCCAATTGGATTACAGGGAATTGGATTACAGGGACACCTGCGTAAGAGGTAGCACAGTTAACTAATGCTATTGCATTTTAGCCTGGGTTTCTCCCTGCAGGAAGTATAACTAATTGCTCTGCCCAGATAATTTATCAGATCATTTATTGTATGTGTATTTAGGCAAGTAAATCTCTGTGTGTGAGAGAGGGAGAGGGGGAGGGGGAGGGGGAGGGGGAGGGGGAGGGGGATTCTTGTATGTGAGTGTGTGGATGGGTCTGTGTATGCATCTATGTGGCCCCTGCAACCCCAGCAAATACCCAATCTAGTCTAGACTGAAAAAGTTTTGCAGACCTGATCTAGGGAGTACCCTGTGAAGCATACTTGGAAGAAACCCCTCTATGCTAAAAAACTAAAATAAAAATAAAACACATAAAAGACAGTCAGGCAAGCAAACAAAACCTGTGTCAGCTGTGTATGTACACTGCCATCAGGCTGCCTTGGCGCTTCTCTGCACACTTGTGATCCCTCGCACGCACAAGCTGTCAGGGCCTTTTCACAACATCATTCTCCTCCAGGGCTCTCCTGAGTTTTCCAGTCTTTTTCATAGGTTTTATTTAGAACAAGGAAAATCTGATGTTAAATTTTAAATCACGACAAAGTGGAACAAAAGCAACATTAGGAAAACTGCCATGACAATCTGCCACACTACAGTTATACCGTATTGCCACCTTGTGGTTGGTTGATAGAATATATACACCTGGGTTGCAATTAATGTAAGTTCAAATAATGCAATGTTTGATTTATTGTGAATTGTGCAACAGTACCACATCACGTTTAATGCAAACCAAAATTCACTTAATGCCAGGCTAGCACACGTGTGGTTTAGGTTACCAGGTTACTGTTAGGGTTTCAGGCACTGCTACTTCAGTCGGCACTTATTTATCTTCACATGTGCATTTGCTGCTGCTTGCTGTAATATACATCAGTTTTCATTATTTGTTTCAAGTGTTTTAAGAAGTGCTCTTAACAAAATGGATAAAAGGAATATTCCTTCAAATAAAAACACTGCAAGTGTAAAAAGAAGAGGCTCATTATTATTTTAGGGCAAAATTTGATGCGATTGAACAACATGGATACAGTCATAGCAACTCTAAAAGAAAATGAGGTGTTGGAATGCCTGAATCTATGGTATGGGATATTATAAATCATGTAGGGGAAATAAAAGAAAAAGGTAAGGTTGGCTCAGCTTTTTGCAGTTTGCAAATATTTTCAAGGGTGATAGAAACAGAGCTGGAACCTTTGAGCTGGAGCTAATTACCATATAACTTTGAATAATGCAACTACTTCATGGGGTTCTTTATCTGCACTTATTGAGATCAAGCTGTGATGAAAAGGCAGAGAAATACTATCTCCTGGAAAAGGCGCCTTATGAAGGCTGTGATGTACAAAGCAATAGGTAAAACTTTCATTGGTTAAATCATGAAATCATTGACATATAACCAGGCCTGAGAAAAACCCTCTTTTCTAGAAATCAGCATGTGTGCATTCTTGAAATGTAGCTGACACTAACCAGGCACCAGTCCAGAGAAAGCTAGTTGGCACTTCACAGGTAACAGATAACACCAGCGCAAAGGGCAATTCACACTAGCCCACCCCATCCTCCTCCTCCTCTGTGTAATAGCACCCCATCCTCCCCTGTCCTTTGGAGCATCTTCTTTGGTATGCAAGTGGGAAAGATCATGGCATTGCAACGTTTTATCTCTGTAGCCTGTTAGAAAGTGTTAACTGTATTATGTGTAACCCTCTAATGATCAATGTATAAAAGGGCCAATGGAGGACTGCTCAGGTGTGCCATCTGGAATGATTAGTTGGTAGCCAAATCTTTGGTAATAAATCTTTTAAAAGAAAACCTTCCCCTGTTATGTATTTTGGGCATATGCACACCAGGGCATGGGCCTTTTGGTCAACAGTTGCATTTTTCCTCCACAACTAAAACGGGAAATGCAGCCTCTGTACAACAACACATTAAACCCCTCATGTAGAGAAGCCCTTGGGACCCTAGTAACGTGAGGGCAGAGAGCTGGCACATGTGCTTGGTAGCTTCATTGGCCAATAGGATGAAGGAAAGCGAGTGGCCCCCACCAACATTTCTTCAGACTAGGGCTAAAGGGGCAATGACAGTGGGATCCCTAATAGCTTAACAGATCCCTTGGGTTGAGGAAAGGACTCTTTTGCAGCTTGAGAAGGGGAAGGTACCAGCAGTTCCTCCCTGCATGACACCCACAAACAATCAGGTTGTCTTGACAACTGTTTAGAACCTACTTGTTTACCTGGCCTTCTCAAAGTCACCAGCTTGACTTAACACTGTGCTTTCATAATTATGCATTATTATTGTTATCATTATTACATTACATCATATCTCACCATTTTTCTCTTGTGAGGAATCCAAGGCAACTGGAAGTGCTTGCTTCTGGTGAGCTGAGGATTGCATGAGGCCCCAGTGCCACAAATTGCCCACCACTGCTCTGCCACACTCAAGTTTGTGAAACCCTGCAATATTTTGTATAGCTCCTTATGAATTCCTTCTGATTGCAAACTTGATGGCCTTTGCCATGAAATGGAGCTAGTCACCTACAACAGCCTGGGGATTACCCTAGATTTGAAGGTCTATGCATATATGCAGCAACAACAAAACTTTTGCAAAAAGAAAAGAAAAGAAAAGAAAAGAAAAGAAAAGAAAAGAAAAGAAAAGAGGAGGAAACATCCCCTCCATTTTTTATATGTTGCTGAAAAGTCTAGTGCATTCCTAAAGCCTTCCCACAGGAACTGAAGGTCAAAAACAGTTTGATGCATTCTAGACGGAGATATCCTTCCACATGCCCCCCATATCTCCCCTCCACACTGTATTGCTCAGCTTTTCCCCACCACCCCTTCCCTGCAAGCTTCCCCCCACCATGGTTGCCCTGTGGAGGGGCTTTGACCTTGGCATATTTTTCTTTGGTCCTGGTCCCTTGTGGAAGTGAAGAACTGATAATTCAATAAGGCTGCCTGACTCTTCCATCTCTTGCTCTTTCTCATTTAAGGTTACAGGATGAGATTAACCTGCGCCTTGAAGCTGAAAACAATTTGTCTTCCTACCGACAGGTGAGGTGGCAAGATGACAAATTCTATGTTTGAGTTATGGAAGAGGGATGCAAGAAATCTTTATAACTGGCTGGGGTGGTGATCTGGCTATAGCGCTTGTGGTCCCTACGTGAGGACCCTGAGCAAGTATAGGCTGGACAATTCATAACACATGCCAGAATTTTCTTTTACACAGCAAACATCTATGTTTTTCTTCCTCTCTGTTAAAGGAGCTGAACGGTGATTGCTTTCACCTGAATAAAGCAAGGCACTGTCCAGCAAGCCAGGGTGCACATCAGGAACTCTGGATCTCTGGCTGCTGGGTTGCTTCCACACTCATTGTTTAAGTCTAGAGCATTTTCACAGATCATTCTGCATCCAAATGATGTCATTGCTGTTCTGATATTATCCATGAACTTTCAGACTTGAATTGTGATGGGTGTTTTGTTAGCTTCAAAAAACCCCTGCAGCAGACTGAAACTTTCCAATTCTATTGTCCCTTAATTAGTGGCCTCCTTCTTGCTCCTTTCTTTTAAAGCAGTTAATGAGTTTCTTTCTCTTGCCTTTCTCTAGGATTCCTGATGTTCCTTCAGCCAATCAGTCCTATAGGGTAGGAATAGGAAAGGAATACTAATTACTAGTTTCCTCTTTGCAGTCAGAATTTTTTTTACCCTTTAAATAAATGAGGACCATTTTGTAACTGCAGTCATTAATAGAATTAAAACAAAAATAACGACACTTCTACTTGCAAAGGAGAGCCCAGTAAATCAGTCCCTAAAGAGGAACTATTTAACAGTTGTTTGGAAATACTGCAGCTTCCACAAATACAGAAAGCAATAAATAACCTTAAAAGAAAGGAACAAGGAGGAAGCTTCTAATTAATTGGACACACAGAGAGAAGTGAGACCTTTGCTGAATAGACCAAATTCCTGTGTAAATGTATAGTATAGTAAGGTGTGGCCATGGAACTAATATCAGTGGGTGAGGCTGCACCCCCTCATCTGCTTCCCAGCCACAGGACTCGGTGGGTCATCATCCTGGCTCCTGGGCTGGAGAGAAAGCTTTGCTGTACCTGGGATTTTCCATTTTCAGAAAACCCTACACCCAGTAAAGCCAAGCTAGATGAGTGAGTCCCCTTCGCTTCTTGCCCACCCAGCCTCCTTCTCCTGTGGGGAAAGTTGAACCAGCTGCATCCCTTTATCCTTCCTTCAGGTCAATGAAGCTGATTTTGAAGGGAGCTCAGTGGCTTCTGCCCACCCCACTACCTTCTGCTAGGCAGGACAGTCAAAGGAGGAAAGTCAAGCTGGACAAGTCGCCTTTGCAACTATGGGACAGGGAAAGCAGAATCCCCAACTGTTATCTCTGATCTGCATTTGGAGACAAGAGAGACAGTTCCTCTCCCTTCTGCCTCCTGTTCCTGGGGCGGACAGGAAATATAGAAGGGGAGAAGTGTGTTTCTCGAGGGTCCAGGTTTGTACTACATGATAGATTTCCCAAGGAGAAATAATGGTTTCTTTTACATTAACATTGGCCGTGTTTGCACATTGCATCAATCTACTCTGGCAATAAGTGGGTTGATTGTTCTGTGCCCATGGGAGGTTGTTAGACTCTTCTCTTCCTTCCCCCTTGATCCTCCTCTGACTATCTCAGGTGACATTATGGCAGGATAAATTCATCCCCACTGTAATTATGAGCTGTTTTTGGCTCACCCTCACCTTTTTCTCCTTCACTTTTTTCCATCAGAGGTTGTGATCTCTGCCATGAAAGCCCACTTTTGTGATCTCTGTTTTGACAACTGACAGTGCCTACAAATACTCGAGTGGCATCTTCCACAGAGCTGTCCATGGTTGGAAAACATTTTTTATTATTTTTTGAGGTGGAGACCCCATAGTGTACAATTCAGGCAGTCCCCGGGTTACAAGTGAGTTCTGTTCCTGAGAAAATGGAAAATCATCTATTTGTATGTAAGTTGGATCATGTATAGTTGGCCCTCCATATTCACAGGGGTTAGGAGTACAGGACCCAGTGAAAGTAGAAAAAACAAGTGTATCTCTGCCCTCCCACCCCACCCAAACTGCTTGCAGCAAGGAGATGTCAGAGAGATTTTCCCTTCCGAATGGGTCGGGCAAGAAGGCATGCTTTGGAGTCATCCCTATCTACCCTGTCACTTCATCTCTATCCATGGTGATGCTTTGGAGGCCCTCCCCTTTGCTTCATCCCCCTCTGTGGTGATGATAATTTACTGCAGTATATATTTTTAAAATTAATAGGCTTGTTCATAAGTATGAGTGGATCATAATTCAGATGTTTGTTACTCAGGGACTGCCCGTATTTGCACACATTTAAAAATATACTTTCCTTGTTTTGCAGGGGCACATTTACACTCACAGACAGGTCTGAAAACTGGCCTTTAATTGCATTAATGCATGTGTTCTTTTGAGAGAAAAAAAACATTGGGAGTCCTGTTTAAAAAAAAACATTTTAAGCTAGGCTACCAAAGTATCAGTTCCTTTTAAAAGTGGGTGGCTATATTTTATCATGTCCCCAAGCATTTAGAGTTCTGGAAACAGATGGAAAAGTAAGAGTATCCTTAGGAGAGTCAAGTCCAAGAAGAAAGGAAAGGAAAGGAAAGGAAAGGAAAGGAAAGGAAAGGAAAGGAAAGGGCAATGCCACCACCAAGAAATTTGCTAAGAAAGGCTGCCATTTGCAAGTGGCCAGGGCAAGACTGATAATAGGGGCAAGGGGGTATTTGCAGCTCCTGCCAGTTGGCTCACTAGTGTGCATGATGGGCCCAATTGCCCAGGTTTGGAAAAAATGATAGTCCATTGTGGGTACAACAAGCCCTATAACAAGCCAAGAGTTGTCAGGGTGGCTTGTTGCCCATGAACGTGGCTCCGTGTGGGAAATGTTCTAGGCTTGCATTATAGGACAACACACCATGGCTTGTCACTCACAATGGATTGCCATGTTGTGAGAAACCAGTGGCGGCATAGAAATGTTATAATAATAATAATAATAATAATAAATAATAATAATAATAAACATATTGTCTCTCATAAAATCTTGCTGCTTTTCATAGTTAACTTTTAAGCAGGCTTTGCTGCTTTATTTTAATTTCAAGCTTATGACTTAGTCTTATGGCTGAGCAAAATGTGAAAAGGCATACTTCAAATAACCACAGGAATGCATCTATGTTATGTAACTGGGGGAAATGCAATCTCATTGCCTAGGGCCCGTCTCCTCTGCCCCCAGTACACATCTGATGCTGCCTGCACTCCTGCAGTTTGATCATATGTGTCCTCAAGAGCCAGATGATTCCATAAGGGATGGTAATAAATATAGATCCCCATTCATAGAATTATACAGATAAAATATAACTATTCATGCAGTTAGCCAGGGAGTGAACACAAATATTCTTGATAAAGCTATATTGCTTTGCATTGTTGTTTGTAAGCTACTTGGAAATGTTTGATGGAAAGGTGGGACATAAATATTATAAATAAAGTAAGACATAGGTAACATCTTTTTCCAGAGGCATACAGGCATGAAGGATAGTTTGATTTAGAATATGTAATTAATACTGGGATTCGTTTTTTTACAGAGACTCTGGTCCTTAAAAAATTTACTGGCAAGCAAAAGTTCTGCAAGTACAGCTTTTATGTTTCATGGACCCTCCACATTAGGAAATAAACTACATGCTGAATTTCTGCTCTTCATATAACTGAGGTTCTACAGCAAAACAAACAAAACAAAAACAAAAATGTAGTCAGTCACTTCCAGAAACGCTTGAGTCTCTTGATTTTCATATTTTAAAAAATGTAGTAGACTGAGTATGGGGGCTTTTCTATACAAAGCATTTATTGTGCACTCATTTACAATAAATATTTTTTTTTACATTTTGTACTACCCAATAGTTAAAACTCTCTAGGCAGTTTACAGCAGTTAAATCCATAGAATACAGTATAAAAATGTAAACATTCATAAATTCAGTATGAAAATAATAACCAAATAAAACCAGGGCACAGTGCAAAGATTCCTTACGCATGGCTGTTTACTGGTTCTTTAGCTGATGTGACCTTCCAGTTTCCCTTCTATGTCTAAGCACTTTTGGTGAGTTCTTTAGAACAGGGCAAAGGCAGTATTTAATTCTAAAAGTGAAAGAAAGCGTGATGTTCTCTTGTGTATCCCACTGTATTACACCTCCACCTGGAAGTGATGTCCTGGAAAAGCAGGAAAGGAAACATAGCCAAAGTGTCTATCCCTCTGTCAAGACATCATCACTATCCATATGGGAGGGGAGGGGGGTTAGAAGACACAGATCACATGTCATGATGAGGCCAAAGCAGGCTGAAAGGCACTCATTTTCCCTCTCATATTGCAGTTGCTCTGTTTCTACAGGATGTCGATGATGCTGCATTAGCCCGAATAGACCTGGAACGCAAAGTCGAATCACTGCAGGAGGAGATCAACTTCCTAAAAAAGGTCCATGATGAGGTACAGAATCCATTGCAAAAGAGAGGACTTTCTGCAAGTGCTGGATGAATGCACGTTGACTCTGCTGTTCCCTCCTCTTGCGGGGGAGGCAAAGGATGAGAGAAAGCTCACCTGTCAAGAAGCTGACTAGAAGACTAGCAGGCAGTCCATGGGGCTGTCTGGGGTGGCGATCCAGTCCCCAGAGCAATGATGGTTACCCGGTCCTACTAAGGAACCAACTCCTCCCCTAAATGTCTGGTTATAATTGTGCGATGTGATTCATTGGACTCACCCTCAACTTAGGGCCGCTCTTGTAGCCTTATAATATCCCTGCAATGTATATGAAACTAATGATCTTTTCTTAGTTGGCTTGGGTGGGCTCTCTCTTGAAACACATCTTACAGAGTACCTTAAATAAAGACGTAAAGTAAGGATGCATCCGGGAAAGTACAGTTCTTCCTTCTTCTGAATGTTCAACTGCCTGTTACTTGAGCATCCTCTGAGATCCACTCCTGACATTTCAGCAGCCAATGAGGGGACAAGATGTCTCTAAAAAGAACCTTTGACACTAGAAGGGTGTGGAGCAAAACGCTTGTGTTGCACACAGAAGGGAGATGACTTTAGCTTTGCATTCATTGTTGTCCAGGGAGCTGTGAGTTTGACAGGAAAACATTCAGTCATGCTGCCGCCACTGGCATCCTCCCTGCTGTCTGTCCTGATATTTATGTGAACTAGGTCTGCTGAGTTTCTGTTCTTGGACAGAGAGAGGTCTTCAGCCCGATTTTGGGAGCCCTGCTCTTATGCCTCTTCTGTCCCCTCAGGAGTTGCGGGAGCTGCAGCAGCAGCTGCAGCAGCAGCAAGTCCACATCGAAATGGACCTGGCCAAGCCAGACTTGACATCTGCCCTGCGCGAGATTCGCATCCAGTACGAGTCTATGGCCTCAAACAACATGCAGGAGACTGAGGAATGGTACAAGTCTAAGGTACATTGCCAGCACGAGGGGTGCCGGATAGATAAGGGAATGCAAGAAGACTGCAGAATCCCCATCCAGTGCAGCCTGGCTGATATTAGACTGAATGAGACTGCCAGTTAAACAGGGCCAGCTCTGGAGAGATACAGGGCAGCGAAGGACACCCTGCACTGCAGCTGCAGAGTACAGTGGCCACTGGCAGCCCTCATTTCAATAATGGAAGCTCCAGCTGTGCATCACTCTGGTCTTCTCCTTTGCTGTGTGCAGGATTCCTTTAGGAGGAGGTGAGGGAGTGCCCCACTCCCCACTCAGCCAGCAGGAACTTGGGGAGGGTGTACGGCTGTTTGATCATGATCCTGAGGATCAGGACAGGACTGTACATTTCTGAGGCTCAGGTGCTCCTGGCCAGTTACATCTGACAGGACAGCAACCCCCACCCCCCCCACAAATACACAGACACACACACAATTTGCATTCTATACCCGTATTGTTTATAGCATGATCAGCATCTGGCCAGAGAGCAGCAGAACACTTATGATAACAAACACCTTTTCCATGTGCTACTTCCCATTTGGATGTTGACTTTGGTGGAGAAGCCAAAGACTCTCTTCAGGCATAATTGTAGGGTTGATATCCTTTATACACACAAACTTGGAGACTTCTGCAAAATCCTGTCCCTTGCCAAGCTTTTCTGGCAGGGTGGGAGGAGGAAAGAGGTGATCTCGCCTCCCTTTCCCCCTTTCAGTTCCTTTCTGGGCCTCTGAGCCCCTCTAGCTCACTTACCAGCCATTGGGCAGGGGCAGGCAATAGAGAGGCTACTAGATTCTGCAGATCTTTCCCCCTCTCTTCTCTGGCCTGTTGGACCTCTCTGAGGCCATCCAAAATCAATACTGTAATCTTGCAAAGCATCCAGGGCACTTCTTTCCTGTGACGTCTGCAAGGGGGTGGGAACAGATGCCTGATATTCCTCTCCCAAGATCATAGCAGGGGGAATGTGAAATATCCTTTGCTCCCTGAGACCTTTTGCAAGGACCATAGGATCCTGCCCGTAACATGTGACGGTTCAGACACAGTTGGCCATTGTGTAGTAGGGGAAGGATTTGAAGATCAAAATGGATAATTTCCAGACATGCTTAAACCCATCTGCCTCTTTTTTATATATAAGTTAGGCTCAACTTGTAAAGCCAAGAAGTTCTGTTTCATAGTTTGCAGACCTAACTGATGCAGCAGCACGAAATGTTGAAGCTTTGCGCCTAGCCAAGCAAGAAGCCAATGAGTACCGCCGGCAACTGCAGACCATCACCTGTGACTTGGAGTCCCTGAAAGGATCGGTAGGTGGAGTGCTTGGGGCTTCATTGCATGTCGCTTCTGTGGTCAGGATGTAACTGCAGTACGGTGGAGGGAAACTGGCCATTCCAATGGAACATATGGACCCCCCACTACTGGCGAAACCAACTGCCATTTGGCCTGGCCCTTCCCTTCCTACAGCTGCTCCCAGCAATGGCCATTCCACCTGGCTACAGCAGGGGGAGTGGCAAGACAGCGAGGGCTCTTCCAATGGCTGGGCCAGGACCATCTGCCATCAGCTCTTCCTCTTCCAAAACTATCACCTAAAGTCACCATTCTACCTGGTCATTAAATGCAATAGTAGAAAAGCGTGTTCTGGTACCGAAATTTGGAGGTTTCCCTTTCCCTTTTGTATGGCTTTTCTTAAGTTGCAAACCATTCATGCCATATTGTGTTCTGTATTCTAGCTTACACATAAGTAATCCTACAGAATTGTCAGAAACCTTCTAATCTAAAAAAATCCCCCAAATGCACCCTTATGAGGCTTTGGCGAATGGGGCGGCATAAAAATGTTTTAATAAAAATAAATAAAAATAAATGTTTTTTTTCTACATTCCAAAACATTCCCAGGGCCTAAAATGCCCTTCAAATCTCCTTAAACATATTCCTATGGGATATTTATGCACTCCAAACAGTAGCCCAAATAAAGGAACAAAAAGAAGCTTTAATACAGGTCATTCTCTTTCGAAAGCTAAGATTGTTATCTAAAATCTTCAGCAAAAGAATTAAAATTCATTAAAGGAAAGCTTTTCTATGTTTTTTGAAAATTAGTAGGCCAAACTATTGTTATACAGAGAAAAGGTAAATGGGTCAAGCATTGTTATACAGATTTTACTGTTATGCATAGCCTCAGGAGGGCTTCCATTACCTGTACTTGCTGAAAGCCTTTCTTATGAAATTTAAACCTATGGCAAGATGCAGGGGAGATTCAGCCAGAATAAAGGGCTTTTGTATGCAGTATTTTTCTTGCTTGAGGTGCTTTTGTCTGGGGTAACAAAATGACCCTAAATGTGATTAATGCTAGTTTTTTGTTTGACACAGGGTGAAAGTTAAACCATGGATGGACAACATGCATTCCTTGTCCTGCCTCTCATTGCCCCTCCAAAAACATCAGGAAAGAAAGAAAAAGTGTCCATAAAATACCCACATTTAGTTTGTTTACTATAGCCACTCTGGACTATCAAATGGTTTAACTTTAGCTTCAAAATGAGCTAAAGTTAACTTCTATAGTGCTCTGTGATTGGCAGTTTTCAGGGATGGGGATTATTTCTTTTGGGCCCACTGTGGAAGAACATTTATTCTGGGCACTTGTGAAAGTTCCCCTACCCTACCTCTATTTAAATTGTAAAATGCTCTGAGTAATTTGGCAGAAAGATAGTATATGAGTAGCGAGTATCTAAGTAAAGTCAACAAGATCTATGTTTCCAGATTGCATGTCACTTGCACCCTCCAAGGCTTCTTGTTGCTGACATTGCTGGTGGCATCAGCAACCCTGGGCTCCATATGCAGGCAGATGGCATTTCTTCCCCTATGCATGTTAGTGACAGGTCACTGCCTTGATATATTCATCGGCAACTCTTCTATTTTCCTCGCTACAGAATGAATCCCTGGAGAGGCAGCTGAGGGAGCTGGAAGACCGCTATGCCCTTGAGACTGCCAGCTACCAGGACACAGTGATTCGGCTGGAGGAAGACACCCAAAGCCTCAAGCAGGAGATGGCTCATCACCTCCAGGAATACCAGGACCTCCTCAATGTCAAATTGGCATTGGACATTGAGATTGCCACCTACCGCAAACTGCTGGAAGGGGAAGAAAGCAGGTGAGACCCACAGACTCCTTCCACATCCCATCTCTGTTAGTCTGGGGTTTTTGCTTCTTTTACTTGACCTTCTCTGACTTTACTGGCCTGTCCAAAACAAAACCTAGAATGAATGACTGAAAGGAGCTGGGGAGGGAGAAAGAATGCAGGGCCTGCTTCCAAGACAAGCCCTCTTTATCTCCTTTGCTTGTCTCTCTGCAGGATCACCATCCCAGTGCAAACCTTCTCCAACCTTCAGATCCGAGGTGAGGAACCCATTCTCTTAAGCTTGCTGTCACCATGTGGACATACACACACGGGACAGCATGGTATTGTAAACAGTAAGTGCTTTGCTTTGTGGTGATGGGGCACTCCAGAGAATAGGCACGTGGCACTGAAGACCCTATTCTGAGCCTTATTTGACCCAATGAACCCATTTACTTGGAAATGTTTATGCCCTGCCTTTCAATTGAGAATGTCTGAAGTGGCTAGCAGTTAAAATAACTATGATAATATTGAGCACTAAGAAGCATAAGTGTAACCGGAATCAGAGATTTAAATTTTTCATGCTATATGGAGTACCATTAGCATTAAAAAAAATCAAGTTTAAAACAAGATCTTAACAATGCACCAGAAAGACATAGAAAGGAATCAGGATGTGGCCACACATAAGGGCTTCTCCCTGAGCCCATCCAGACACACACCAGGCATTGGTGGGACACACACAGCAGAGCCTTTCTTGATCAACTGAATGAGCAGGAATGCTCATATGGGAGAATCTTTCAGAGAACCTGGACCCAAACCCTTTAAGGCTTTAAGGATCACAATCAGGTCTTTGAATTGGGCCCTTGGGGTCTTGTTACTAGCAACAGGCTCATCGTGGCAGTGAAAGCCATGAAATTTTGAGAAATCTCCAGTAACAGGAACTCTTCGCAGAAGTTTGTCCCCTAGAACTACAAGCCTTGGGAATTCCAACATCATCCCTTAAGATTTCATGCAGGAAGATTGTTGGGCAGCAAGGAAGATAGCAAGACAGCAAACCCCCTATTCTGTCCCAGGAGTCCTACATCAGAAAAACAATGTTATGGATACAGAATTCCCAAGGAGCTCTGTGTACTTCCATTCAAAGTTGATACATACATCCAGGATTAAATCTGGATGAGAGATGTCTTCCTAGCAACCAGAGATCCATTGGTTGAGAGATTATTTGGAAGGCAGGGTGGCCAAGTTGCAGCAAAGTGCCTTCCCCCACAATGGTCAGACTAAGACCATCATCTTTTCCTGTCCTCTAACCATTCATTCATTTGCCCTGTTCCTTCAATACCTCTCAAAACATTTGATGCCACCCTCTCTTACAGTCAGCTTCAAATCTTTTGTAAAATAAAAGTTTCACTCAGCAGAAAGGTAAAAGCACTCAGTTTTAAAATTACGTTAAATACAAACTTACCATACCATAACCAGCCTGAAAATTATAGACTGGGAGTCATCAAAAATTTCCAATAACATAACAGGCAAAATACTATTCAGTTACACTCTATAACTACTGGATGGCACAGAGGACTTGTTTGCACATCACAACAGTCTACCATGGTACTTCTGCAGAAGATCCATGGTGTGTCCAATGGTTAATTGGCCTCACGGTGTGTTCCTTGTCCCCTCCCTCCCCATTTAGCTCTTGGTCCTCCTACAGATATCCCAGAGGGCCTTGTGGCAGAGTCAACTTCTCTCCCCCTTTTTGCTCTGACTGCAAGCTTTTTTGTCCCTTTAACATCTTTTCTATTCCTTTCTTTTCTTTTTTTCTAAAAAATCAAAATTATTTTGACAGCTACTGTCAGCACTTGTGGGATGTCAGTGGTTGGAAAATAATTTTGTTTTAGATTGGGGGAGGTTATTTTTTATTTTTTCCCTTTGCAGAACTGCACAGGTGTGCAGTTCTAAGAGTCCAGCAGTGGGAAAGCCTCAGACAATTTACGTGTCCCGGGCATAACTGCTATCCTAGCACAGCAGGTACCAAACCTGGAAAATGACCCAAAGAGCCTTTTCCCCCTTTAGTTTCACACTTGACAGCTGTTAAAAGTTGAGCTGTAAAGAGCAAGGATATATTTTATATATTTATTTAGACAACTTATATGCCGCCCCATCGCATGAGCCTCAGGGAGGCTTACAATCATTAAAATCCTGTATAAAATGCAAAAAAATCATCAAATAAATAAAATACATAAAATAAAATAGTGGAAACAGCCTGGGTGAATCCAATGGATCTTCTCAATTCAGCCTGGTAGATTCCATTCTTCAACCCCATGCTGGCACTGACCTGAACCAGCTTCCATTTTTAAAATGAGCAGCAATCAGCATTCTTTAAGGGCAGGGAACTGTGTGCAAAATCCAAGCCTCCACTCTGCAATTTGCATAAATTGTACAAATTTTTATAGATTGCAGAAAAGAAGCATGAATTTTTCGCAGATCTAAAATTAACCATCACAAAACTCAGGGTGGCCAAGGTAGATTGTGTATACATGCTGCGAGAAAAGGATGCTGCTATACTTTGCCTGCTATATGCCAAAACAACAACTACTGCCATTTGAATTTAATGAATCAGCACCAATTCATACAAATAGCACTAGACACACAGCTTTTGAATTAAAATTCATGTGAATATTTTGGCAGTTGGATCAGACATGTGTAAAAAAGTCTCTTGAACTCAAATAGGATTTTTTTTTCCCAGTGGTGAACATCCTAGCCTAGGGAAAGATCAGGTGCATGTAATCTTTGCTTGTGAAAAGTGACAGTGGGTTTACAGACCCTTTAGTGCAAGATCTTTTTCTCTCCTCTTGTCTCATCTCATCTCGTCTTATCTTGTCTCATCTCATCTCATTTGCACTGGAGTGTCCTGAAGGTGATCTGACATTTCCAGTTGTTCCTGAGACTCTAGGTGCTCCAGAACATGGAAAAGTGTGAATCAACCCCTTTTCTTAAAAAAAAAGAAAGAGGTTCTTGACTACATATGACCCTGTGGGAAAAACATGGGGCGGGGGGTAAAGTATGAGGACTCCCCACAAAAAAACCCCAAAGGAATTTGCTGCAAAAGAGGGGATCACTCTCCCCTTTCACCAGCAAAGATCACTCACAGTTTTGCTTTCTCTTCAGAGTTCATCTTTTGGCAGCTGCCAAGAGAAAGTGAAAAATAAACCCCTTCGCAGCCTGTCTGGGTCAATGCCCACGCATGCATGCTGCCCTTTGACAGCAAACGCCCCTCAGGACGCCCCTCAGTTTGTTTAAAAGGGATAACTAACCAGTGAAAGTCCATTCTTGGAGACTGCCAGAAGCAATCTGGGGAGGGGAGGACAGTGGGAGGAAGCTACAGTGAGCACAAAAAGGCTTGCGATTGTGATGAGCCGAAGAAGATGGGTCCTGCTGTGGAGTTGCTGGGGATAGCTAAGAGAGGACTAAGGGGGAAGGGGGAAGGGGTAACCCCCAGTGAGCCCAATCATCTGCTGGGCACCCTGTGAGTTGTTTCATGAACAACCTACACTGCACAGCTTATTCTCAGGAGAGCTGTCATGATGCATGGATGTTTCCAATGGCATTCCCACTCAGGGTGGTTTACCTTGTGAGACCCCTGCTGAAATTTGATAATGTTCTGCCTTTTGTCTATAACCAAAGTAATAATTAGCATGTGTTTGTTGTGCCTTTATTTAATGTGTTTATACCTCACCATAGGTAAAATACCAATAGAACAGACAAGAATTAGCAAGACTAGTCATTGCATTAGGTTAGGATTAGGGCAGTGGACACCTCCAACAACTGATGTTGGGTGCCATGAAAAGGCAGACAATTTTATTTATTTATTTATTTATTAAAACATTTTTATGCCGCCCTATTCGCCGAAGCCTCGGGGCAGCTTACAACAATAAATTAAAATAACATTTTAAAATATATACATTAAAACAAAATACAAATATACAATATAAAACAAGCCGCCCTGGCCAGATAAAATTCAATAGTATTAACATTTAAAATGCTGCTTAAATAAAAAGGTCTTCACCTGGCGCCAGAAAACAAATAACGATGGTGCCAGGCGGACCTCTCTGGGGAGCGCATTCCATAGATTGGGTGCCCCTGCAGAGAAAGCCCTCCTCTGAGTACCTATCCTCCTAATTTCCTTCACGGAGAAGGGCCTCTCCCGCTGATCTCAGGGGGCGGGCGGGCATATATGGACGTAAGCGCTCCTTCAGGTAGCCAGGACCCAAGCCGTTTAGGCTTTATAAGTGATCACCAACACCTTGAATTGGGCCCAGACTTCAATGGGAAGCCAGTGAAGCTGACAGAGGACTGGAATCATGTGAGCATAATGCCCAGTCCCCGTCAACAGCCTGGCAGCTCTATTCTGAACCAATTGAAGTATCCGAACTGTCTTCAAGGGTAGCCCCACGTAGAGCGCGTTGCAGAAGTCAAGTCGGGAAGTCACCAATGCGTGTGTCACTGTCGCCAGGCAGTCGTACTCCAGGTAGGGGCGCAGCTGATGGATCAGCCGAAGCTGAAGGAAGGCGCTCCTCACCACCGCTGTCACCTGAGCTTCCAGTGAAAGCTCTGGGTCGAGGAGCACTCCCAAGCTGTGGACCTTGTCCCTAAGAGGGAGTGCAACCCCATTCAGGACTAGGTTCAATTCACCCTCACCAAAGCTCGTTCCGCCAACCAACAGGGCCTCCGGCTTGTCTGGATTGAGCTTCAGTTTATTGGCCCTCATCCAGCCCATTACCTTGGCCAAGCACCGGTTCAGCACAGCCACTGCCTCACCTGGATTGGTGGAAAACGAGAGGTAGAGCTGGGTATTATCAGCATACTGATGATTCCACAGCCCACACCTCCTGATGACCTCTCCCAGCGGTTTCATGTAGATGTTAAACAGCAAAAGGGACAAAATGGACCCCTGCGGTACTCCATGGCATAGCTGCCATGGCGCAGAGCCATAGTCCCCCAGCACCACCTTCTGGAAACAGTCATTGAGATAAGAGCGGAACCACTGCAGAGCAGTGCCTCCGACCCCCCACTCCCGCTAGCCTATCCAGAAGGATACCATGGTCGATCTACTGAGAGGTCCAGGAGAACCAACAGGGACGCACTCCCCCTGTCCTTCTCCCTGCACAGGTCATCATACAGGGCGACCAAGGCAGATTCAGTACCGTACCCAGGCCTGAAGCCGGACTGAAATGGGTCCAGATAATCAGTTTCATCCAAGAGTGCTTGGAGTTGTCCCACCACCACCCGCTCCAACACCTTGCCCAAAAACAGGATGTTGGCCACTGGTCTATAATTACTGGCCATTTCTGGATCCAGTGATGCTTTCTTCAAGACCGGTCAGACTACTGCCTCCTTTAAAGAGGCAGGTACCCAACCCTCCCTCAGAGAAGCGTTAACCACTTCCACGATCCAGATCCCAATCCCGTGCTTGGCGTTATTTATTAACCGAGACGGGCAAGGGTCCAATAGGCAAGTGGTGGGATGTACTCGTCCAAGCACCTTGTCCACATCATCAGGCCGCAATAACTGAAATTCATCCATTAATTTTGGACCAGGCGGCGGCATTGGTATCTCCCCAGAAACCTCTGAGTCACTAGTAGAGTCTAGCTCGTGACGAATCTGAGCAATTTTCTCCCTGAAATGCTTGGCAAAGTCGTCACAGCGGGCCTTCAAGGGTGAAACCAGATCTTTCTTGGGGCCAGGATAAACCAGGCCATGCACCACTCGAAAAAGCTCCGCCAGACGGCATTTTGAGGAGGCAATGGAGATGGAGAAGAATTCCTTTTTTGCCACCCTCACTGCCACAGCATAGGCCCGATAATGGGCTCTCAAGTGTGTTCGGTCAGATTCATCCCGTGATTTCCTCCACCTACGCTCTAGCCATCTCCCAGCCTGCTTCATCGCCCGCAATTCAGGTGTATACCAAGGGGAAGAGTGGGCTCTGCCTGGCGGGAGAGGACGCTTAGGAGCGATCGTGTCAACAGCCCTGGTCATCTCCCCATTCCACAGTTCGACCAGGGCCTTGACAGGAGCACCAGTCTTGTCAGCCGGAAACTCCCCCAGGGCCTTCAGGAATCCATCCGGATCCATTCAGCTCCGAGGGCAGACCCACACAATCGGGTCCGCACAGTTACAGAGGGAGAGGTCACTCTCGAGCTCAAACCTCACCAGGAAGTGATCTGACCATGACAGGGGTGTCAGTCATAAATTCTTCACCCTCAGACCACCCTCTTCCTGCCTCGTCGAGAAAACCAGGTCCAGGGTGTGTCCACGTTCATGGGTCGGGCTGGTGACATGTTGAGACAGCCCCATGGCCGTCATGGAGGCCATGAAGTCCTGAGTCGCCCCGGTCAGACCAGTCTCGGCATGGAGATTGAAGTCCCCCAGGACCAACATCCTGGGGGTCCTCAACACCAGGTCCGAGACGATCTCTGTCGGCTCAGGCAGGGAGACAGTTGGGCAGAAGGGTGCACAGTACACCAACAGAATCCCCAATCTGTCTCGGTCGCTCATCACCAAGTAGAGACACTCCAGCCCTGGCCTCGAAGGGACCGAAAGTCCCGTGAGGGAGATGGAGGCTCGGTAAACCAAAGCGACCCCCCCCTCCCCTCCAGGCGTGGACCGTGCTGAACCAAATACCTGGGCAGGCACATTTGAGAGAGGGCGACATCCCCCCCCTCCTGCCCAGGTCTCCGTTATGCAAGCCAGGTCGGCCCCCTCATCCATAATCAAGTCATGGATGAGAGAAGATTTATTGTGGACCGACCTGGCATTAAGCAGCAGCACTGTCAGGCCCAAGGGGCGGTTGACAAGACTACCTGGCACCCTCTGGCTGGGGGCAGAACCAGAACGAGAGACAGGTGTCAGCCATCTGTCCCTCCTTCTTCTACTCAGACACGTAAAGCCCCCACCTCTGTAACACCCATTGCCCATGACCATGCCAATGGGGGCGCCCCCGCGCTCCCCAGGAAACTCAAGCATCGGCATGGCCAGGGATGACTCCATAAAACAAATTAAAATACAATAAAAACTTTAAAACAATCAAAAACTCCCCCTTATTACCCCCCCCAAACAAAATTAAAAAACCCCCCCCCCACCAACCCATTCCCCCCCCAGCCCAGCCCCGCACAGCCACAAACGGCCACAAACGGTGGCACCGCCCTTCGGCTGCCGGCCCGCGCGCCCCGCCCCGATTGGCGTCGCTCTCACCGTTGCCGGCGGGGGGGGAGCAGGGGGGGCGCGGGAACCCTCCCGGCACCAAGATGGCGGCGCCCTCCTCTGCGCCGGCGGCAGCGGCAAGCCTGGCATGGCCCCGGCATCCTCCGTGCCCGGGGTGACCCAGCGGTGGCCGTGGGAGCGGCGTCAGCTGGCCCCCGGCCCGGTGGTGCCCTTAGGTCCGGCGGCGGCGGCAGCATGGCGCGGCAGGTGTTCGGGGGGGGGAGGAGGGAGTTCCATCTTAAGATGGCTCTGGTTCTTTAGGATGGGTGAAAAGATTCATAGGCTTCCCTCTTTCTGCAGCTGTTTCATATGTCAACCTGCTCTTAATTCTCTGGGGCTTAGTAAGTCTCATAGGAAATCAACCTCAAGCCTTCCAGAGCAACCAGATGTTAGTCGCATCCGACATGCCTGTAGCACTTGGGGAGTTGCTCAAAGTGCTTCATACTGATACCAGATTCATTCTCAGGAATCCTTACAATGATCATGGAAGACAAGTCAGGATATCAGGATATCCTCGTATTGCACACAGTGGACTGACAGCAGGGTGACTTGCTTACACCGGGGCTGATCACAGAATAGTAGAGTTGGAGGAGGTCAAGAAGGCCATTGGCTCCAACCCCCTGCTCAGTGCAGGACTGCAGGTTAAACCATCCCTTCTAGATCATATTCTTCAGGTGCAATTCTATACACCACCGCTTGGCCAAAAGGACCACCCAGTACAGTGGAACTTGATTCCAAGTAGAATTGCCCTGCTGGTCACTCACTCTTTTCCACCTGCTGTTTTTAAACTCGTTGCACTTTATTCCACTTTACTGCTTTTTTGGAAGTGACATGTTGCCACATGAGAAGCTACTTAAAATATTCCTACATGAAACCTCACCTTTTGACTCCTTAAATAAGATTCATCTGTGTGGCATTTGCACATGCTCTGTGTTACAGAGACATTTGTCAGTCAAGATGCTACTATTCAAAAACAGTTGTGTCTAGTGATGCCTCCCTGTTAACTAGCTGAGTTTTCCCCTTCCCTTCACCCTGGGGGTACAGCTCCATCAGGGTACAGAAGGGAGTTTAGTTCAGCCATCTCTAGTCCTCCCATCCAAAGGCCTTCGGCATCTTCCTCTGTTGCTTTTTCTCATGGTCTCATGGCTTTCCTGAACACCCATCGCAGACCCCTAGTGGTTCCTAGATCACAGTTGAATCATTGCTACGCTATGACAATGACCAGGCTGTTCTTCCCTTTCCGCCAGAAACCAGCCTGGACACAAAGTCTGTTTCTGAGGCCCTTCTGAAGAGGAGCATTGTGGTCAAAACAGTGGAAACAAGAGATGGAGAGGTATGCTAATGCTACCCATGCATCTGAAGCCTTCTGATTTCTCATTGAAAGGGAGATGCAACATCTATGTTAGACTAGGTAGGGGAGTCTCAGGGTCCTTTCCACTTAATCCTCACTAGCAGAGGTGGGCTTAAAGGGCTCTGAATTTTACGGAATGGTTTTGCCAAGATGTAGTTGAAAACTTTAAAAGCCCCTTTCCTTTCAAGAGAAAGAAGTCAATTAAGTGTTTTATTAACACTTCCTAACTACATTAGTAGATGACAATACATCCAGAAATGCATTCAGTTACACTAAAATTCCTCTTAAAATCCACATTATTCCAAGTGCTTTTTCTCTGTGGCTGAGTACAAGCTAACCTGAAGCTGGAGTGGAGAAGGCAGGTACTCACCATGATGGCAGCCTTGGCACAATGAGACCTTGTTTTCCAACAAGTTTCTGGTGGAGCTCTTTGCCAGACAGAAGGCATTGCACCCATTTCAGCATTTTTCATCCCCTCCTACTAGATGAAGCATCATACCTCCATTTTGCCCTGCCCAGGCTGTTTAAGCAGCCATTGCCATCAGGCACAGGAGGCTTCCTTTGTATGTTGTTGTTAGTCGCAAAGTCATGTCCGACCCATTGCGACCCCATGGACAACATTCCTCCAGGCCTTCCTGTCCTCTGCCATCCCCCAGAGTCCAATTAAGCTCATGCCGACTGCTTCAGTGACTCCATCTAGCCACCTCATCCTCTGCCATCCCCTTCTTCTTTTGCCATCTATTGTTCCCAACATTAGGCTTTTCTCCAGGAAGTTCTTCCTTCTCATTAGGTGGCCAAAGTATTTGAGTTTCATCTTCAGGATCTGGCCTTCTGAAGAGCAGTCAGGGTTGATCTCCTCTAGGACTGACCGTTTTGATCGCCTTGCAGTCCAAGGGACTCGCAGGAATCTCCTCCAGCACCACAATTCAAAGGCCTCAATCCTTTGGCGCTCAGCCTTCCTTATGGTGCAGTTTTCACAGCCATACATTGCAACTGGGAAAACCATAGCCTTGACTATACGCACTTTTGTTGGCAGGGTGATGTCTATGCTTTTTAGTATGCTGTCTAGATTTGCCATAGCTTTCCTCCCCAGGAGCAAGCGTCTTTTAATTTCTTGACTGCAATCCCCGTCTGTGGTGAAATTGGACCCCAGGAAAATAAAATCTGTCATTACCTCCATTACTTTCCCATCTATTTGCCAGGAAGTAAGAGAACCGGATGCCATGATCTTAGTTTTCTTGATGTTGAGTTTCAAGCCAACTTTTGCACTTTCCTCCTTCACCCGCATCAAGAGGCTCTTTAGCTCCTCTTCACTTTCTGCCATGAGAGTGGTATCATCTGCATATCTGAGGTTGATGATATTTCTCCCAGCAATCTTAATTCCAACTGATGATTCATCCAGCCCCACCTTTCTCATGATGAGCTCTGCATATAAGTTAAATAGGCAGGGCGATAGTATACAGCCTTGCCGAAATCCTTTCTCAATTTTGAACCAATCAGTGGTTCCGTGCCTAGTTCTCACTGTTGCTTCTTGACCCGCATATAGGTTTCTCAAGAGACAAATAAGATGGTCTTGTACTCCCATCTCTTTAAGAACTTGCCACAATTTGTTGTGATCCACACAATCAAGGGCTTTAGCATAGTCAATGAAGCAGAAGTAGATGTTTTTCTGGAACTCCCTAGCCTTCTCCATGATCCAGCGTATGTTGGCAATTTGAACTCTAGTTCCTCTTCCTCTTCAAAATTCTGCCTGTATTCCTGGTAGTTCTTGGTCCACATACTGCTGGAGCCTAGCTTGTAGGATTTTGAGCATAACTTTGCTAGCTTGTGAAATGAGTGCAATGATGCGGTAGTTTGTACATTGTTTGGCATTGTTCTTCTTTGGGATTGGAATGTAAACTGATCTTTTCCAAACCTGTGGCCACTGTTGAGTTTTCCAAATTTGCTGGCATATTGAGTGTAGCACTTTTACTGCATCGTCTTTTAAGATTTTGAATAGCTCAGCTGGAATACTGTCACCTTCACTAGCTTTGTTGTTGCTCAGACTTCCTAAGGCCCATTTGACTTCACATTCCAGGATGTCTGGCTCCAGGTCGGTCACCACCCCACCGTGGTTATCAGGGACGTTAAGCTCTTTCTTGTATAGTTCTTCTGTGTAATCTTGCCATCTCTTCTTAATCTTTTCTGCCTCTGTCAGGTCCCTGCCATTTTGGTCCTTTATCATGCCCATCTTTGCATGAAATGTTCCCTTCATATCTCCAATTTTCTTGAAGAGATCTCTGGTCCTCCCTATTCTATTGTTTTCTTCTATTTATTTGCACTGTTCATTTAAGAAGGCATTCTTATCTCTTCCAGCTATTCTCTGGAATTCTGCATTCAATTGGGTGTATCTTTCTCTTTCTCCCTTGCCTTTCACTTCCCTTCTTTCCTCTGCTATTTGTAAAGCTTCCTCAGACAGCCATTTTGCTTTCTTCATTTCTTTTTCTTTGGGATGGTTTTAGTTGCTACCTCTTGTACAATGTTGCGAACCTCCACCCATAGTTCCTCAGGCACTCTGTCTATCAGATTTAATTCCTTAAATCTATTTGTCACCTCTACTGTATATTCATCAGGGATATGATTTAGGTCATACCTGAGTGGCCTAGTGCTTTTCCCTACTTTCTTCAATTTAAGCGTAAATTTTGCAACGAGAAGCTCATGATCTGAGCCACAGTCAGCTCCTGGTCTAGTTTTTACTGACTGTATAGAGCTTCTCCATCTTTGGCTGCAGAGCACATAGTCAATCTGATTTCTGTGTTGACCGTCTGGTGATGTCCATGTGTAGAGTCGTCTCTTGGGTTGTTGGAAAAGAGTGTTTGCTATGACCATCGTATTCTCTTGACAAAATTCTACCAGCCTGTGCCCTGCTTCATTTTGTACACCAAGGCCAAACTTGCCTGTTATTCCGGTTATCTTTTGGCTTCCTACTTTAGCATTCCAATCCCCCAGGATGATAAGGACATCATTTTTTGGTGTTAATTCTAGAAGGTGTTGTAGCCTTCATAGAACTGGTCAACTTCAGCCCCTTCCGCACCAGTGGTTGGGGCATAGACTTGGACTATTGTGATGTTGAATGGTTTTCCTTGGGTTCGATCTGAGATCATTCTGACATTTTGGAGATTGTATCCCAGTACTGCTTTTCCTACTCTTTTATTGACTATGAAGGCTACTCTATTTCTTCTAAGGGATTCTTGCCCGCAGTAGTATCCCTGATGGTCATCTGATTTAAATTCCCCCATTCCTGTCCATTTTAGTTCTCTGATTCCTAAGATGTCGATGTTCAGTCTTATCATCTCTTGTTTGACCACATCCAGCTTGCCTTGATTCATGGATCTTACATTCCAGGTTATCTGGGTGAAGAATCCACTTGAAGTCCTGTCCCAGTGACTTTTCGAGAAGCCCTAAGGAAAGAAATTCCTTGGTTTCCTTAGTTATTTTGTCCATTACTGAACTGTTTTTCTTCCTCTTTGTGGTTCTATTCTTTTTGCATCTTATCTTGACATCAGTAGGTGACAGATTAGATTAGATCCCTTTGTTTACCAAGTTCCTTTGTAAAATGGCGGCATAACATACATTTTGTTTAGGGCGTGTACCCGCTTTCTTCATAATGTCTTCTAGAAACTTGATCATCCCAATGGCCTTCTTCTGTATCATTTTTCAATCTTCCAGCATTTGCCTTTAACTGTAATACTCAGAACCCCAAACGAGTTATCACTGCCACTGAGTAAAATATATTACAACTATCTATACTTTGGATTGGAGGGTGCATTTTATATGCTACCACCCAGGAATGCTTTGGCCTTTGAGTCCAGCATGGATGTTCCAGTTGGTTATCTGCTAGTCTCTCTCCATTTTGCTCAGATGTGCTGCTCTTTAGCCAATAGTCTATTTCTTGCCCTTCGGCATTGGACTTGTCCTTTTTCTTGTGTGTAGCACACACAGGCTTTCATTTTGCTGCTCTCCTCGCATGGCTGTAGATGATAGAAATGCTACTGAGATTTATAGCTTTGGCACAGGCTTTTGAGCAATATAAAGTAACTTTTCTTTCAGAACTGGTATGTAAGACTGGAAAATAGATGAAGGAAAACAGTTGGAGCAGTGTTGTTGGCAAGTCTCACTTCTGAGTTTCTGCTGAATTAGAGTAGCTGCATGACTCAGATCAAAAGTCTTGCGAGCTAATCCTGGAAGGAAATATTTGACTGAGTTGATCAGCAGAAAAGAACAACAAACTCCAAAGTGTCAAGCCATAACCTTTCACTGCACACAGAATACACATATGAGTGATAGTCAAATGGGATGATCTAACAGTAATTGGTATTTACACAGGGCTTTAGAGTATTCAAAATGCTTCACATAATCTTGTAATCCTTACAGCAACTCCATAAAATAAGCTAGTGTTATCACCCCCATATTGTATGTGGGACCTGGAATCTGAGAGGTGGCCTCAGGCAAGCCAGTGGAGGTTCAGTTAGAGGATTTAGGCAAGCAAGTTCATAGGTGATTCACTGATATGAAGTGCAAGGGTGGTGGAAGGGTCCTGTTTTGTGGCTTATGCAAATCCAATATGCATTTACCTGTGAGTAAACTCCACTGACTGGGGCTTAACTTTGAGCGGACAGGATAGGATTTCACTGTCATAGCTAAAATTTCTCTTTTGCATGGGATTTAAATCTTTCTGTGCCTTGCTAATACATTTCAAGTTCTGTCCTCAAGGTTTATTTACATCCAGAAAAACAAACCACGTCAAGCTAAATAGACACAATAAAATAGAACCATCTTCATTGCTTACTTTTCAATCAAATTTCATACTCATTTGCCCAAAACTCTGGTGAAAACTGAGTTTCCATTTCTAGCTCTCATGTTGCTATCTATATTGCTCAGGGGTGGGCAACTTTTTATATCCATGGGCATACCTGGAAATTTGGGGAACTGTTGCAAGTACAGCCATAAAATAGCTTCCCTGAGTGGACATGGCTAATCACAAAGGACAAGCCACTTGCCTGGAGACATTCATGAGAGGTGAGGAAGGTAAGAGCTAGAGGTTCCCAGTTCTCTTTGAAGTAATCCCAGCTGCCAGTAAGAATACATAAAAATATTTTAAGATAAAAATTGGAAGGACTAGGAACTCTTGGTGGGCACCAGAGAAGGTATCAGGGGGCATATTGATGCCTGTGGACACAGCATGGTTTCCATCACTTGGGTTTTTCAGTAAAGCAACAGTAACCAAAAATATTCAGAAAGGAGAGTACAGGTTGTTAAATAAAAGTGAATGAGAAGATCCTGCCCTTAAAGCTGGCCTATTAAAAAAAACAAAAACACCTCATTCTGTGGCAGCTAAAACGGGGGATAATAACTGAACAAGGCAAGTAACTTTCCCATTGTTTTCTTCACTCTGGCAGGTGATCAAGGAGTCCACCCAGGAGCACAAGGAAGCGGTGTGAAGCAGGCAGCCATGAAGTAAAAGCCGCATGAGTGGAGCAGGGAAGCTTATAGCTGTAGGATGCTAGGAGAGCTTCGCGTCTTTCTGATGCTTCACTCCCATGGTCCCAAAACAGCTCCAGATATGGCAGCAGTCACAATGAATGTCACTGGAGCCACTGGAGAAGCAGCAAGGGGTGTGAAACATTTGCAAATTTAACTATTAATGAGAGGAAAAATGAGCTGCACATCAGGTCTCTGTTTAAAGTCAGTTTCCTTCTATCATTTTGTATGCTTCAGTTACTTTTAAAGTGTCCAAACAGGTCATCTTTATACTGGTTTGTAGCTGGTCTTGCTCTCATCATAGAAGTACCAAACTATGATACTTCTCAATAAGCCCACTAATGAATAGGATCCATTTTTATTGCTAATAATGGAAAGATGGGTATGTTAGAAAGAAAGAGAAAGAGTGTGGTTGCAAACCAGTGGCCTAGAGGGATTTCTTTTCTCCCACCCAGCACAGCTATTTAAACATTTAAAACTGTGCTTGTTAATTGCTTACACATGATTTATGTCATGTTTAGCTTGGTCCTCACAATGAATGCATTTTGTTCATGGATGTAGCTTGACTGATTGCCTTATCTGAAGAATTCTAACTCCAGCCAGATTTGACTAGCAGCTCTCAATTGCTTCTTCTGTAGCTTGTGTAATCCCCTGGCAGATCTGCTGGCTGGCTGGTTGTCTCTTGGGTCCGTGTTTCAGATTTGATACATTGCTATGTATTCTAATCTACCTTTCCTCCAAGGAACTAATGGTGGTGGATGTGGTTCTTCCCCCCATTTCATCCTCAGCACTGGTTTATGAGGTAGGTTGGGCTGAGACATACCTACTGAGCTTCATGACTAATTGGGAATTTAAACTGCAATCTCCGCAGAACTAGCCATAAGGCATAACAACACACTGATGGGTTTGATTGCCACTGAACATCTTTCCAAACTGATAACTGTGTGTGTGTCCTAACAAGAAAGTCTAATGTATTGCGGCCCAAGCAAATGGGCAAGGCAGTTCTATTCTTATGAGTACTACTTGAACTACTTGAGGTACTACTATATTTGAGCTGTATGCAAAACTGTACGTTTTCCAAGAAGGACAGATTATTGGAATGCAATGGAGAATGAAGAAAGCTGGTGGGAATGAGACTGAAGGGCAGAGTGGCAAAAGAGAGAAAAACGAGGAGTGAGGGCTGGGGCATTCAAGGAAGATGGGGACAGTATCATGTTGCAAATGATTCATTGGGCTGTTATCTGTACCATTAGAGATCCAGGACACAAGAGTTACAGAGAAAAGCTTGGTGGAACTCGGCTTAGTGAAAAGAATATTTAGGCTAGTAAAAAGAATAGGAGGATTGGAAATGATAGTCCTCAAACATCCAAAAGTTGCCTTAAAAGCCAACCAACACCATTCTTGAGGGTTCAGGCAGGTTTATTGTATAGCTAGTCTCTCGGTTTGTGGGTGTGTGAGGGGGACAGAATTAGGGAAATCAGAAACCTCAGCTTGAAACAGAGCAGAATTGTGCTGCATATCAGAAAGGCACAAGTAAGTGGACAACAGAAGTTAGGAAGTCTCCCTATGTGGAACTTTCCAGAAAGACATTGTGCCACCACCTAGCGTCAATTCTACTGGAATTCTAGTCACTACATGGCTAGATAGTCTATGAAACAGTCGCTCAGAGGAAAAAGAAAAAGAAAGGTCATCTAGTTCACTTGCTTTTTCTCACTCTTCCGTTATAACAAGACTTATTTATCCCTCAGCAGAAGAACATCAGTCTCTGTAACTCAGGTGACCTGTTTGCACAATCATGGCAGGGCAATTAAGTTGCTGCAGTTTATTCCTACTTCATACAGAGGGGGAATTGACAGCAGCAGCAGCATGACTCCCATGTCATGTGACCATACAAGCTTGCAACAGAGGGCGCAGCCTTGCTGAGAATAATCATGCTAATGCACCCCACCCCCCCCGAATATGACCAGCACACACAGTGTGGTTATAACAAGTCTATGCCTTATCAACCACCCTGTGATCGTGGAAACTGGGCCTATGGTTCCATGGTCAGGCCAAGCACTGGGTAAAGTTGCTTGTTCACTGCAGAATTTGTAACCCGTTGCAGGATTTAGAACGTGGAAAGTTTCATTTTTCAAAACCCAGCAAGAGATAACAATCAGACTATATAGACCCAAGTCTTAGATAAGAGATGTATTCTGGACTGGGCTTTGTTAAAGTGTTAGGGGACAGCAATTCTTCAACCAACCATTTTTTTTCTTTGCCTTTTCATCATCCTTTGTTTCAATATAACTAATGTACATGATGCAATGTAAATGGGTACAAACCAACAAACTTCATGCAGCATATGTATAGATTAGACTTTGGGTTAGTCCTTGCAAAGAGGGCTAGTTAAGATATTCCAGGATACAACAACTTTTGCAAAATTCAGGAGTTAGCTCAGAAGGCGATACATTCAGATAGACAGTAAGAGAAGAAATACTATTCTTGTGTTCTAGTCTTCCCGGCTCCCTTCCAGGCAGTACTTAATAGAGAGTTTCCAGAGCTGGAAATCATAATCTTTTTCTTGGGAGCCATTTCTCATTAGAATTAAGAAGGTAAAAGGAAGTGACAGGAAAGAGGTCCTTCCCTGCAGCAGCATATAGGGAAGGCAGAGGACAAACATATGTTCTACACTTTTCAGTGGCTATAGTGAAAAGACCAGGTTTTATTCCGGTGCCAGTGTAGACTGGATTTGTACATTAACCTCATGACATACTGTAACTTCAGTTGCTTAAGGCATTCAATCTGGGACATAAAATTCAGTAATGTCCATTTCTCATAAACAAGCTCTCGTAAGAGAGCTGTGTTATTTCTTGTCATTCCAAAAATGTTTCTTATTGAAGTATTTCACTGCTGTCCCTATGCATTATGTGCAAATGTGCATGGTCTGAATGTACTTTTTGTTGTGCTTAATGCTTAAAAATTTTGGAGGGGAAATTACATTATATTTGCACTGGCCACAAAACTCCCCCATGCCAATGCACTCTTTTAACTGAGTTACTATGGAAAAGAAATATCTACTTTGAAAAAATTAAAATCAGATAACGGCAGGAGAAGTGACAGAGATTCAGAAGGGAGTCTGAAGTTAACATTGCCTCCATTGAATACTTTAGTTGATACTAGTTGATACTAAAATGTTGATTCAAACCAGCTTTGCTAATCAAGCAGTTAAAGTACATAGTTTGTGAGATGTAGTCAGCTACAACTAATAGTGGATAGCTTCAAATTAAAAAAAAAGACAGGATTACGGTTTCAAGAATAGTAGTTTAGTCTACAATTGCCATCCTTTGTGTGCTTGCTTTTCATGGAAAAGTCATTTGATATTTTTGCTAATGTTCCCAGCATTTTCAGTGTTGCCAACTTGTCCTTTCAGGCCTGATCTGTGGCACTTTTTTCAGAGTAATGCAGGACCACTGTGTCCAGTATGGACTGGCAAAGTACTGAGATTGATCAGTGGGACTGGACCTTTAATTAAAAGATCCTGCTGTCTTTAACTGTTTTGTGTTTTGCATGGAACAGATGAACTGCCCTTTGAGGAATCAATTCCTATTTCTTGCAAGGCGACAGGAAAAGAAGTTAGTTACTTATTTCCTTCCATCTATTGCAAAATAACATAATTAAAGCCAACTAACCCCACCACCACCACCACCTGCGGACTGGTGTCCTACTTTACAGAGGACAATCCTTATTTTGAAGAGCTAGCAGTAGACAATCCTGTATTTTGAAGATCTCCCCTGTCCAAGGCCAATTTAAAGGTAGAAACCTTAAGCAGTAAGAACGAGGCCTTGACATCATCCATTAATAATTAGCATCCAGCCAGCAGACTAGCAGGCACACAGATCACTGGCTCACAGTCTTAGCTGCTATGGTAGGATAGACTGCATTTCTATTTAAGCTATTTCTAAATTTGTATGCATATATATAAACTAGCAAATGGAAATGTTATGCAGATTGGTGTCTTCTATTATCTTCTTTTTGGCAATGCCCAAGCAGTTAACTTCCTCCTCACTACAGAGAACAGCAACCAAGAGGTAATTAATCAGTAGCACTACAATGAGTTCAACTGAAAGTAATTAGAGGTAGGAGCTGCTAGGAGAAAATAATTGCTAAAAGTTGCAAGGAGACCTTTGCCGAACAGGACTTACTTCTGAGTAAACATTAAAGAGGGATCTTAGCCACAAGGTTGGGCACAGCTTTGGATAATATAGTGCTACATTAAACACTGTGTGGAACAATCATTTTAATTGGAAATTTAGGAAATATGAGTATTTTAGCATGAGCTTGACAACTGATACAAAACTTGACTGTACTCTTTCGATTGCAGAATACTAGGATATTACCATCCAGATAGAGAAAGAATTCACTTACACAGAATACTTACGTGCTTGTAATTTACCCAACATTATTCACTTTACTATTTTAACACAATCCAATTCCAGCTGATGGTGGAAAAACAATGCCTCAGCAGTGCTAGGAAGCATGAGTGTGGGTACAGCCAGCCAGCCTGGGATCCATGTGTTCCACTCCCCACACATGTGCAAGGGGAGGAAAATGTGGGCATGAAACTGTTCAGTGTGATACTAATGCTCTTCTAGCACACGAAAATTACAGTTGATCCATACGCACCATCACTGCAGACAAGTCTAGCCCAAACTAATCAGTACCCTGGTGACTGTTGCTGTTCTAACAATGTTAACTCTGATTTTTTTTCTTGGGGTAATTCTTGGTTGTGTCTAAATATTCTACAACTTTTACGCTATTTTTCATATGCTAGTTTCTCAAAAATGCTTGCATATCTCCTTATGTCCGGTCAATTTTTAATACTATCACTTTTTAAAGGAGTTCTGCATTAAAACACTTTGCAAATATTAAAATATTATGAAGGGCAGCATTGATGTCCTCTAAAATTGCACTCTTGATTATTTTTTCTTTTGAAATGATTTCATAAAGTAGTTCCCCACCTCATTTTTCTTGCTTGAGTTTTCTATTTGTTCACTTGGGACGGGGGGGGGGGGGGTGAGCCAGGGCTATATTCTGCCTTTCAATGTATTTCCAGGTTGGTTTACATAAAAAAATACAAAAACAGTTAACACGCACAAAGCAAAACAAAAAATGGCATGTATGAGTAGATTAAATAACATGACAGAGAAACTAGAGCATGTTAGGAAGCCTGTGTAAATTAGTGTACTTCTAGTACCAGAATGACACGAATATAGTTGCCAGGTGAGCCTTCTGAAGAAAGCATTTCAAAGTCAGAGCTCCACCACTGAAAAGGCTTTTTCTCCAGTACCATTCCTCATTTGCTGTGTAAAATGAATGAAAGGCAGTAGCCTTTGATTTTGGTTTCCAGAGAGATGACACAGATTTGGGGAATGGATGAAGAGGACTGATGCTGTTGTGTAATACCAGCTCAACCTACACTTGTAAATACACATGACTAAAGGTAGCATAAATCTCCCTTATCCTGTGAAGGATGCCCTGAGTTACTGAAAGAACAATGTGAAACAACATAAAAGTGAACCTTTATAGAAATGTCTTGCACAGCTCCCAAGAAGCTGAAAAATATGGTTGACACTGATGTGCCAAAAAAAAAAAAAATCTACCAAAAAGGTGGGTGGGAATTCATGCCTCTGTTCACCAGGCATTTTGTGAGCTCTCTGCATTACAGTTCCTGGAGTGTATAATTCCTTTCTATTCTCTGAATCATCACCGTCTGAATTCAGCAATCTTCAAGGCTGCCAAAAGTGCAACTACGTGTAAAGCTGGCTCTCAGCTTTTTCCAACACCAGACAATAGGGGATAATTAATACACTGACAAAGTAACAAGCAAAAGAATGGAAATCTTTTACTGTGCCAATTACGCAGGGGCAACTGTTATCTGCCCCAACCAGGCTAAAAAGGAAACTACCTGTTTGCATGCAACTGTTCACACGGGATTGCCTTTTGGTGTAAAACCCCTACATATTTTGCCTTTGATACTGAATCAGACAATTTGTCTATTTAGCCCCAGTACATTTTACTTAGACTGGCAGATGTAACATTTCAGGCAGAAAGAATCTTTCCCAGTCCTGCTTGAAATCCTTTTAAATCCAGAGATATGGGGGTCTGGAGTTGGACTTGGGATCTTCTGAAGCCAAGCATTTGCTCTATTTATTTATTTAAAACTTTTGTAGACCATCCCATTACTGAAGTTTCAGGATGGTTTAACAATACAAAATGTAAGAAATGAAAAATTAAAACACAACATCCTAAAATTTAGCAATTAAAAAACCCAATTAAAACAGCCAGGTCTTAAAACATTGGGAAAATAAAAAGGGGTTGGCCTGGCACTGAAAAGAATAAAGTGATGGTGCCAGGCGAACCTCCCTGGGGAGCGAATTTCACAATTGGGGTGCCACTGCAGAGAAGGCCCTTCTATGGGTAGTCACCCTCCTAATCTCCTTCAGGGAGAGTATCCAGAGAAGGGCATCTGCCCCAGATTTTAAAGGGTGGGTGGGCACATATGGAAGGAGATGCTCCTTCAGGTAACCAGGTCCTAAGCTGTTTAGAGCTTTATAGATAATTACTAGCACCTTAAATTGCCTCCGGGCTTCAACTGGAAGCCAGAGTAGGTGGAAAAGGACCGACATATGTTCATACCTGCTGGTCCCTGTTAACAACCTGGCAGCTCTATTCTGGACCAGTTGAATTATCCGGACCATCTTCAAGGGCAGCTCCATGTAGAGCATGTTACAGTAGTTCAATTGGGAAGTTACCAGGGTGTGGCTCTATCTATAGTTAAGAAAAGGAATCACCCAGAAAGCTTTGACTGAAAATGAGAATGAGCTTTGGTGAGATAGAAATGAAATAATAGCAGCAGTGGCATAGGAATCTGCCTTGCCCTGTGTTAGATGATTGATCAATACTGACTGGCAAGAATGGCTGCTTGGATTTTCAAGAGGAACTCTTCTAGCCCTATCTGGACATACCAGGACCTTCAAAAAGCAAATGCTCTGCCATTAAACTACCTACCCCTAGCTGAAGAACTGCAGATAGCTGAAGCTGACCAACAATACCAGGTAATACTCCAGTGTAATAGTTCTCAGTTTGGACCTTTTAAATACAATTGTTTGTACGTTTTTTGCAAGCTGGTATATTATTACACTAGAAAGTAATACAACAGAAAGAATATGCCCACATTAGATAAAAATATTTAAGAATGACATCTCCTTCTGTCAAAGAGTGTGTAATATGTTTATTAAATTATACACTGTCTCACATTTTAAAAGGATGATCATCCAAAAAGTACCTTTACTGAGGATTTGCAAAATATTTTTAAGATCAATTGCTTATCTGGTCAAGACTGTTGTTCAATTAATTGTTCAATTACCCAAGTTGCAATCCTATGCCTCCATACATCATCTAGGAGGCCATAGGATTTTTTTTTTTTTCCCGGGAGACCTAGCACCAAGTGCCCGAACCCCAATATCCTCGTTCCCAGCCTGATCCCCCCCACAGCCACTGCAAGAAGAACTGTGCCAATTGCCTTTCCAAAAGCAGAAATATACCTTGAAGAGGTAGAAAGGGTGTGCACTGAAACCTAGGGGAGAGGCTAGAGAAGGGAGGTGACTAGGGCTGCTTACCTATGCCAGTTCTGTCAATGTCCCAGCCTCCTTCTCTCTCTGTTCCTGGCACTTTATCCAGATGACTGAAATGAGCCATCTAGATAAAATTTATTAGGTGAGATGCAACAGTGGAAGAGATTGTGACCACTGGAACTTGCTTCAGCCATTGGATACCATAAACCTTGAAGTTCAGAGGCTTACATGCATCTAGGATGGGAACAATAGAATTGCACCCTGATGCACTAATAACATTTTTAGTAATAATTATTTATTAAGTCAATGGGCATTTTCCTGGAAAATGCTATTCCATAGCTGTGCATTTGAAGGCATAAATGCAACAGCGGATCATATGGATGATGACAAAGAGGATGGTGATTACAACATAGCTTGTGAAGATCATCTTCACAGCATACTGTGTTTCGGGATCATCAAGGCTTCGTTTGCGTCGGCTTTCATATACCACAGATAGTCGAAAACCAGCAACCATTTGTCCCTCTCGCCAGCAGTAGTAGATACCTTTGTCATTCATCTGGGCAAAGCGGATATGTAATTGATTTCCATGGTCAATGAAGACCCTCATGCTCTTGTTGACCCCAACAAGGAACCTTGTGAGGTATAGCCGAGTTGAATCTTTGTCCCAAGCTACAGCATGCTCTACCCTGGCCCCAGGGCAGGTAATAATTAAACTGCTACCAAGAGTCTGCTTGTGGAATTGTATGGGAATATTAGGAACCCAGGGTTTTTCTCCAAGCTTTGAGATGATATTTGAGATGGACGCTTCCCCTTCCTTTGAAGAGGCCTTCCCTCTACAGGGTATCATGCAACTGCGGATGACAACCTCAGGCTTCCTCAGCTTTACACCACTCCAAAACCATTTTGGGACTGAGCCTGAGCCACAGGATGCCACATCAGCTGTGGTAGTATGGTACCGCCTGAACAGGTAGGGGCTTTTCACATAGCAAAGACCAATTCTCCGTTGCTCACCCCTGACACCACAGCGGTTGCACTTGGTCCATTCCCAGAAGACGGTGAAGATCTTGAAATGCTTTTCCTCATCATCTTCCCATGAATGTTGATCCTTATCTACAAAGGCAACTACTATGCCCTTAGAAGCCTGTACATCTACATCATAGCCATAGAAGAAATCACCTCTTTTTGTGCCACAGATATAGTGCCCCGAATCTTCCACCTGCACCCGGAAGACAATGAGGCTGAACATCCTAATGCTGAAGCGCCAGATTATGTCACTGCCCACCTTGATGTGACTAGAGTCCACTACCAAAGTCCCATCAAAGTCCGTCAGGACCTTAGTTTGCTGACTGCCCATATTTTTCTGAAAGTACCAAACTACAGAGGTGATCTCCTCTGGTTTGCAATTGCAAGGCAACTCAAAGCTCATATCAGCCAGGTAAGCAACATTCTCAAACATTAAGAAGGCTGGGCAAGGGGTCCTCTTGAACACATCTTCCTTCTCCACTATAGCAAAACCATGGAGAACATTGGCAGTACCAAGGACAAGTAGAATTCCAGTCAATCCGGTTGAAGCCATTGATGGCTAGGTAATATATTTTGTGTTATAGCTTCCTTGTTCTATATGACTGGTTGATTACAAGTTCTGGAGTTCAACTCTGATGCTTGGTTACTGAAGGATGCTTTAATTATTCAAGCCAATCAGAAATGCTTCTTTTCACAACTGCTGGAGAGAAATTCTTATCACACTTTTCATAGTTCTTTCTAGCATCATATTAAACAATGTGTACCTGTGCACACAGTATCTGTGTCAAAAGGACAAAGAATTTAGAACTATTTCCATTTTCTCTTCCATAAGTTCTAGAATGTAAACTCAGCTCTCAAATGGATAGTATAAACAAATGGCTCCTAGGCCATTTTGGATGTTTGTATACAGAAAGTTGCCCTTTAGAAAGTTGCCCATTGGTCTATCTAGATCAGTAGACAGGTAGCATTTCTCCAGAGTCTCAGAATAGTCTTTCCCAGCCCTGCTATCTAAAATCCTTTTAACTGGATATAACAGAGATTAAATGAGGGACTTTATAGGGCAAAGCATGTGCCACATCACAAAAGTACTGGCCCTCCTGACTTATGTAAAAATTGTCATAATATCAGACATTAAATTCACATCTAGGCAAGCACTAAGAGGAAATTGATATGTTTTTTCAGTGGTATATTACTCCAAAAGACATAGAAAAAAATTGTTTAAAAGTATAATGGAAAATGTTGGAAATGTAACAGGGTGGATAGGACTTTCTACCATATGTGGTGGACTTCTGAAACAATTAAAAGATTCTGGAAGTTGATACATGTGGAAATACACAAAACCTTTACAACTAGGTTTCCTATGAGTGCTAAGAATATGCTCTTGAACATAATGCCAGAGACTTTTTCAAAGAATATTTAAATACATGACAACTGCAGCAAGAATTATAATTGTTTCTAAATGGAAAACACCAATGGCAAAATTAACTGATTATGTAAACAGAAGACCAATTGAAGAATTTAATGACAAATGGAAATTCTATTATACCCAGTATATTTAATATGATGTAAAGTTGATGGTTTATAATTGATTTGAAGTGATTGGAACATGTGTTGGCATATAGAACATTAATTCCCTTTTTTCTGAACTTCCATAGAGTATTGAATGACAAAAAGGTCAATTTTGGTGTCTTTAAAATTTGCAGCCTTGAATGTATTGTTTACATTTGTTCAAAATCCCTTGGCAATTTCTTTTACATTTACACACACACCCTTCTTTTTCATATTCTATTTATGTTAAGAAAACAATGATAATTTAAAAAAATAGCCACAATATTTAATGCTGACATGTATTAGTCCTTCACCTTCAGAAGTGAATAGGGATACCAGGGTTGATGCACTGAAAGTACAGATATGTCCCCCACTGCGCTTGTCCTTACTAATTTCCTGTGGCAGTAAATATAGTTATCTACTGGGTTCCTAATCTGTATCTGTAATATGTTTATGCAGTGCTTTTTTTGTAAAAAAAAAAAAAAAAAGGTGCCGGAACTCAAGTCCTTCTGCCGAGCAGCAGCATCCCAAGCAGCTATCTCTCACTATCAGATAGCAGACAGCAGATGCAACAGCAGCCTGCGGGCACTATGTTGTTTGCTGCTGATCTGCTATTCCAAAATCACTTCGTAAAATCCATTGAAAAAAAGGTGCCGGAACGCCTTCCAGTGTGTTCTATGACAAAAAAAAGCCCTGTGTTTATGTAATATATGCTTATTATGTTACATTTTATTGCCTGTAACTGCCAAAATGAAACAGAGAAAACTTCTGTCACTTTGTCTGGAGATATATTTTTTTGAACAGGACAACTTTGCCTTTTACAAGTCACCACATAAAAATGTGGTAACTTCAAAACAGCAAGGCTGATGAGAACACTGTGACTAAACAAATGCTTGGAAGAAGGTAGTTTTTGAAAATGGGGAAATGAAATCAGTTGGGAACCAGAGCTGTCTACAGGAAGCTGGGATTAAGAGAAGAAAGGTCAACGAAGATAGATATGCTAAGAAAGGGCACCCAAAAATAAATTGATTGGGAACTGGTTTTTGTGATTCACACTTCCAGGAGAAGGTGAGAGCCAGTGTTGTGTAGTGGTTAAGAGCATGCGAATGGGAATCAGGCAATGTGGCTTTTAGTCTCCACTCAGCCATGGAGCCAACTGGGTGACATTAGGCTAGGCACAGACTTTCAACCCAACCTCACTGAGCTGTTGTTGTGGGAATAAGATTGAGAGCAGGAGGAAGAGAATGATGTAGCCACTCTGAGTTCTTTAAACAAGAAAAAATGGGATTAAAATCTAACTTTTAAAAAAGTTGAGTCTTTCCTTTAAAAAGTGGGATATAAATCTAATTTTTTAAAAAGTTGTCTATTCTACTTTGCTCATCTACTGTATGAGGCCTGCTCCTTGTTCTTCCTACATTGTGGACCTTGTGAAGTCCAAACAGTACTGGAAATATATGGATGCATGTCTAATTTGATGATGGATGTTTTTAAAAAATATTCTTGCCAGAATGTTTCATTGCTTTGTTGGGAGTGGCTATATTCCTTGATCCTTTCCATTGAAACCAGGTTCTTTGTAATCTGCATTAATAATTTGCTTTCTATTCCTTTGATTTAAAACTTAAAATGTTTACAATATTGCCAAGCTAACATTAGCCTAGATGCACAACACTATTTCTGATTTTTATACATTTTCTCCAGACTTTATCTGAAAACGCCTTCACTTTCTTCCCTCTGACCTAGAAACTTTCCCCTTTAATCCCAGGTCAGAAGGGCTGGTAGGCATTATCCATTATTCAGGGAAAATGGTATGTATATGCTCAAAAGCACAATCACAATACTATTTTGGCTGAAGCTTGCCATGGCATACATGTTCTGAGGCTAAGCCTTGCTGAATCCAATACCACACATGCAAAGCAATTTTCTATTGTTATTATAATGATTGCTTGCAGTGGTTCAATATGTTATTTTTTATTCTATGTTATAGTTGTTCATCTTGATTTTGTTGGTATTCTTATATAGGTTTTTGGTTACCTATTATATTGTTTTAATGTTTGGTTATTTGTGAACCATTCCGAGAGCACTGTGTTGAGGAACAGTATATAAAAAATAATAATAATACTAAACAAATATGAGATAAGCCACAACAGAAACTGTCATTTATTGACAATGGACTGTCTGGTTAAAGAAAGTCTGTGTAAAAACCAAGTAACTGGTGCAGAGCAGACAAAAGGCAAATAGTAAGGATATCTGATCCACTGAATATCCATTCTGTGTTAGTTCTACGGATATTAATAGATCTACAAGGGCACACACAAACTCTTGCACATCTTTCATTCATCTGAAAGGGGAAAGTCCAATAGCCCTTTCTGTAAGATTTCCCTAAATGGTGTGGCTGGTGATACGAATTCAAGACTCATTCAGGAGACTTGGTAAAGATGCATTAATTTCTTCAGCCTTCTTTCAACAGGTCCATTTGCTTGGTCATCCATCTGAGTAATAGCTGTACCTGCTGCATCTGAGGCATATGAAAGATCAGAAGGATTATTGGGGCTAGTCCCCATTCTTCGTAATTTATCAAACAACTGCCTACACACTTCCTTCTCCTGTTTACCCAGGAGTTCCACATTCAGCCCAAAGCGTTTAGTCCTGGAAAAGCTCTCCAGGATCTCCAAGATCAAGTCCTGGTCTTTGTTGCAGGCATTTTCAGCGAGCACAGCTAAGAATTCACCCAGGAGACCAAAGGCAAGATCTGTTTGGAAGAGCTGGCACAGAGTCTGAGATCCAAGGTGCATAAGGAACTGATAGCGCTCTTGGCTGTTTTTCATGCATCTCCGCCAATCTCTGTAGAATTCCGAAGAGGTCTTAGGCAACAGGTCCAAATCCTGAGGGAAAAGAACAATATCATGGCTCCCAACTTATGTGGATCTTCAACCACACTCCAACCCCATGGATGAGGAGTCAGGCTTCATCCTGGAAAAGTTTGTTTAGGGTAAATATTTGTTATGTGGCAGTTATGCCACCCCACCATGAAAACTATCAGTTTTGTAAGCAGTGTTTGCAGCATTTAATGCTGAATTCTCCAAATCCTACCACCCAAATTCTTCCTCCAGTTCTCTAGTGTCCATGTTTACATTCAATTAAATATAAATTAAAATATTAAGAAAATATGAATAAACTATGGGTAATAGGCATATTATTAAGAGATAGATATAAAGATCCAGGATAGAAAGGAAGTGAATGAGAGATACTGTTATATATAGGATAGTTGCTCAGCCTCTCTGAATGCTAAAAACTTTTGCAGTTACTGCATGCTTTCAAATATAGGTCCCCAAGCAAACAATAAGCCCCAGAAATATACTTTAAAAGGAAAAAAATATTCCCATGATACTACACATTCTGTCAGAATTTTTCTAAATTCTGAATGTAGCAAGGCTTTCCATCCCAATCCTTTATCCTGGGACAAAATTTGCCATAATAAAATAATCACTGATTTTTTAATGAAACATTTGGACAAACCAAAGTTCTACTCAAGACCAAGGATTTCAAAGCTCCTAGAAAGAAGCATACTCACTGGAGACAGCTGCACCTCAGTCTCTAGTTTGCAGTCTGCTTTCGTGGTGCAGGTGTTCCACGACACATTTCTCTTCTCCCTCACCTTGTCCCTTTTCTCTAGAGGCCTCAAGTGTGATGCTAAAACAATATCTCTGTGAGCAACCGAGAAGGGAGCATTATTGAAATTTCAGCAGCAGCTTGATATAGTATAAAAGTCTGTGTCTGCTAAAATGCCTTCTTTTATATAATTGTTACCAGTACAGAACGCTTGCCTGCTATCATATTTACCTGGTGTGACTGCTGCCCCCCTGTAAAGGCCCTTTGACTAAGGAACAGGAAAGTGTTGATAAATTGTAAGTGGCCAGAAACCAGCATCCTTCCACCTCTAGCTTATTGTGCATCCTTTGCAACAAGTGGAAAGCAGGATATACATTAAGAACACCTTTGAATAGGCAATATAGGAACTGTTTGCTGATATTCCTATTGGTAAAAGGCCTTGGTAAATTATGGTCCCTACTGTATCATTTTTAGGGCACGTATTTTTTAAACACTGCTAGTACCTCCTTCCGTTTAGACACCTAGAAGTTAAATCTTGATGTGGGGGAAGCTGCATTTTATTGCTGGTGCACATATAACTAGTGGTTACACACGAACATTTAATGTTCTACAGTGCATAACTTATCATTTAACATGCTATACTAGGGGTGCTCCAGACAAGGGTTTTTATTGTGAAATAAATGTGTCTTATTCCCAGATTTTTGTGGTATATTCTGGTGACGTCTTCCATTTGTAATATTCCAAAGATTCCACCACTTCTTCATTCTCTATGCACCCTCCCCCAAATACACACAAAGTTGAGGAAAAGAGGGAATAAGTGTACAATATAGTTTGATTAGTGATGGCAGGAGCCATTCATTTGTGCCCCCCCCACACACAAAGTTAATTTTGAGCAACAGATATACTGACATTATAGCATAGCTACCCATTTCCGCTTCTAAATAATTGTAAAACAGGCTATTACATAAACAGCCTTCAACTATTCATTTTAATGGGGGAAAGGTGGCCCAGGCAGTGATCCTTGGTATGAGAACAGGGGTATTACAAGATCATGCTGTTTGCATCTGGAAGTGTTTGATGGTTTGTCACATAGATCAGGCTGTATCTGTATCATATTAACAAAAGATCCAATGGGAAGGGCCATAACTCAGGAGTAGAGCACATGCTTTGCATGCAGAAGAACCAAGTTTCAATCCTTGACACCCCCAGACGAGGCTGGGAAAGACCCCTATATGAAACAGTGGTAAACCACTACCCTACTGAGTTAGACAAACAGATGTTCTAGTTAAGTATAAGACAACTTCCTATGTTCCTATGAAATCAAGAAACCTGAACTCTTCATAGGATGCTACTTTCTGGTGCACTGCTCGAAACTTGGCCTCATTTTCTCTCTGATACTTCTCATCAGTGGCAATAGCTTCTTCCAACTCTTTCTCCAATGCATGGAAATCTATTATGCTGTCCATTTAGGGAACCTAAAAGCAAAATAGATTACCAATAAATTATTCAAATAATGACTCTTATTCCAAAGAAAGGGATAAACTCTGAAACTCACAGGGTCAAAAGCATTAATCTGAGCAGTGGAAAAGAAAACCCATGTGTAAATCAGTCAAATTATACTAGTGTTTATTCAACCACGCTATTGTATATGCTTTCACAAAAGGTCAGAAATTCTAGGAATGAAAATGTACTCTTTTGGGGAGAGATCGCTGATGAGTAAATACATTTATAAATTTGCTTAATTACAGCTATAGATAGAGAACAGTAAAAGCCAATCAGTGCTGCAAATCAGTTCAACTAGCACCAGATTCTCACAGGAATTCCTTCTGAGGTACAGCATCTTGTGCTAATTTACAACTCTAAGTTCTTTTTCATTCAAACTGCAACTGGCTCTGTTTCTCGGTCATTGCCCCCACTGGCTAGCTCTAAGGGATATCATATTCCCAAGTTCAGATGAGCACAAGTGCAACTTGCTCAACAATGACAGCAAATGCCTACCCTCACTCCACAATACTCCATTCTATTCCCACTTCTTTAAGTTTCAATTTACACCCTCAATAGTCAGTACAAAACTACTTTTAGGGTCCTGTCCTTAGGTCCTTTTTTCCCTTAGGAACCTCTGCAAACCTCTGTCGGGGTTCTCTCAAATCATCCTGTTGTGCATGGATGATGTGCTTTTAGTCACACCCCAAACGTTGAAAATCGAGGGAATGACTGTATTCCACAGGCTAAAAACACATTTCCAGTTATCAAGAGACATTTACACTATTTTAAATTCGGGTTGAGGGGAGGGAGGGAACGGATTGCATTGGGGACTGGATATTTATTAGATTTTTAGCCGCCCCGTCAGCCATACGGCTCCCTGGGCGGGTTACAGACAATACAATTATATAGAAGTCCTAGCCTGCCCTCTCCAGTCTCCTCTGCTCCTCCCTCTACCCCATTTTTCAAGCTGGACACGGTGTTTCCATGGGGGCTGAGGAGGATGGGGGGATTGGAGCACAGAATTCCCAGCTATGTTACAACCCGGGGAAGCTGAAGTATCCTATGCTTCCCGCTGAAAATGTCTACGGTTAATAGGATCGTTCTCTCTATTGCTATTTGAATTTGTCTTCTTCTTCCTTCCTATCCCCTTTCCTATTTGCACCATGTCAATTAAATTGTCATATAACTGGAGCAAACTAACGACGCCAGGGTCAGAAAGTTCAAGGCTCTATATATTTTGTAACTCCGCATACAACATAAACCGCAAAATTCCCTCTCGTCTCACCCCAAAGACACCAAGCAGAACACACAAAATAAGAAACTCTCGCGCCTATCTCGGACGCTATGGAAACCTCGAGCAAAGCCCGCAGATCTCCATAGCAACAAGGCTCCGGCTTGATTTCCATTACAACCAGAATACGCCAAAATGCGATGGACCCTATGCCATCAGAGCTGGCCACACTGATCGCCTGATCACAGCGCCAACTTCATGCTAGTTTTATTGCTTGCCCACTCACATCAGTGAGAATCGGGATCACATTTTTATATATTTCCCAAGCACCCGAAACAGAAGACGAGAAAAGGCGGTAGATCAATCAGGCAATAGAGAGGGCAGCCTCCTCCGGAGGAAGCGGGAGGGCCCTTTACGCGAGTGTCGCGCGACGGGAAGGGCTACGGCGCCAGTAGCGCACGTTAACTTAACGAGGCTTCGTCTTTGTTCAGAGGCGAACGTTGTAGGTAGGGCAAGCATTATATATGTGTGTCTTTTTGTGTGTCTGCACGTGTATTTTTTCTGCAATTGTAAGGACTTGATTAGTTAGAAACCAACAACAACCAAATGACAAATTAATCTGCAAGCAATTCTGAGCACACTTACTAGGATTAAGCCGTATTGAATGGAAAGGGAACTAAAGCAAACTTCGAGCACCGTCTTAACAGATACTGCTATAGTTGTAGAGGGGAGCTATCTATACAACTAGCCCCAGGGAACAAATTTGGCCCTCCTGGGGTTCCCAGATGGCCTCACATCGTCTTTCCTGATCACCGATCATTCTGTAGCTTCTAGGCCTCCCCACTCCCATTCTTAAAGTTGAAATGCTTAGTTGCTGGCAGTAAGAACTTTTCAGTTTTCATACTCCACTATTTTTGCCCCCATTTCTTTACCTACATCCCCCACCCCCTGGTTAAGCATTCCCTAAGAACGTCTCTGAAATGGGATTTGTCCCATGGGTCATTAGCCTGGCTAAGGGGTGAAAGGAGATGAGAGAACTAAACTACATGCCCCCCCTTTTGTATAGTTACAGGCGGAGATACTGAAGTGCTTCTAAGCCCCATTATGTTAATATGCATAACAGTTTAATCTTATATATGTCTGCTTAGAAGGACCTTACTAAATTTAATGGGACTTTGTTGCAGGTAAAAGTTTAATAGGCCTGCATCTTAAAAGAACATACATTTGTAAGTAGTTAAGAAATTGTGTTTTTAAAAATAGGAGTTGTGGCATAACTAAAAAAGCAAGTTTATGACTATGGAAGGAAAACTAATTAGAACATGCCTAGCAAATGCATACTGATGTATTGCTTCCAAAAATCAAAATAATTATTTGTGGCTAGTGAGCTCTCTCTTTATGGGAATTGCATCAGATAAAGCATGAGAAAGAAATGAGAAAAAAAAATGGGAGTAAGGGTTTTCTGTTTAGAGATGGTGGTTGTGTTGTGCAGTAATCCTATAAAATACAGCAAAACAAAGTTATGAAGTATACTATCTCATATATCTTTCTGCAGCCCTCTGAACTCAAGAGTATTATAGGGATCAAATAGAAGATGGGAGTGCAGAGGCTAAGATTGTCTCTGTGCCTCCTTCAGCCTCAAAACATTTAAGCAACTGATTTCAGCCATCTGGGGAGAAGAGGCTGAGGTACCACCAGAATCCTTTGGATGATGGTAGTGCTTCACTCCTCTCTCTGCCACTGGAACAGCTAGCCTTGCCTGTACAGCCTTCCACAGGCTCAAAAGATGCACTTTTATTTTTGCAGGCCAGCCAGCATGGAAAGAACTGTTGGCTATGAGGAAGCTCCAACCCATGTTGGGGGGCTATAAGAGTGCAGCTGCATTGAGTATTGTGAAGTACACAGCATACTTTTCACCTGTTTTTTATTTATCTGTTTGTTTTGCAAATGGAAAGTTGTAGAGCGGTTATTAGGTAAACCAGAAGACAGGAAAGTGGATAGATTTGTGGTTCTGAGATGGAAACAAGAGAAGTATACCAGTTGAGGAATTAGAAATGGAGAACAAGTACTACTATGGAGGTTGCTATCACTGATGTCTTAACATCTGAGTTCACAATAAAAATAGACAAAACCATCATCTAAAATGCAATCATAGAATTCTCACAATCGAATACAAGTAAGACTAGATAAGTTGTAGGCTACAGGATTTGCGAAATATAGAATTTATTTTGTCAGGATTACATATTGGCACTGTGGTGCTATTTTCTTTCTCCTCAAGGCCCAGCAAAATGGATGCAGACCTGTATGATGAGTTTGGGAATTACATTGGCCCAGAGCTTGATTCTGATGATGATGATGATGAAATAGGTCGGGATACAAAGGATCTTGATGAGGTATCGAGATTATGCTTTTGTTGATTGATCGATTGATATATAAATGATTGCATTGTTCCACCTCAAAAGTTCTTATTTGAGGTTCTGAGAAGTTATTGAGTTATTATTAACTCAAGAGCAGCCATGTTACATTGCTGCTGCAAAACCAAAGCTGGCTATGTTTACGCAATACAGCAACAATTCTGCACTGTTTCCATTGTGCGCAGATTGTTGTCTGAACAGGCAATCATGCAGTTACCCAGGCAGTGCAATTTTCATGCTTCCCACTCCTTTCTTATCACACATCCTGGCAGCCCCTGCAGTTGAAATTCCCATCTTTTCCCTATTCTTGCCTATGGACCATCGCAGCCACCTCCTTATTAGTGCAGTGCAGTCCTGCAGGTTCCCTCTTCCCCTTCCCAAGTGTATCTGTGTGTCTGCAGTGCTTCCTAACCTCTCTAACACCCACACTTTTTTATTAAATGAAAACAAGCAGTTTCACTGTGATTCCACCCTCTGTGTATTTTTGTGCCTTCTCCCTGCTTGCAAAAGTAAATGCAGGGTGAGAGGGCAACACATTGCTGGGTCAATGCAGATGAAGCGAGTAGTGGAACATCTGTTGCAAGGGAGCTGATGGCAATAAACTGATGGTTAGAAGTGCCCACCCCTGCTGCTATTCTTGGCAGGGGATTCTGTGGTATTTCCATACCAACAATGGTAAAATGGCAATCCTGGGTCCAGGCAATGAGAGAATTAATGGTGAAGTGTGAAAATCTTAAAGGATAGTTGATTCATTCCATTGTTTCAGAAAACTAATCATACCACACAGGGATTCTGGAGCCAAGTCTGCACAGTGCAACATACCCACAACAATAAGATTTTACCATGGTTTCTTGCATTGTGCACACCTGCCCAATGTCTTGAGAACGCTAAGCACTGGTTAATACCTTGTATGAAGTTTTTTGAGCTTGGTATTGTAGTTGTCAGTTGACGAACATGCCTGTGTGAACCAATTCCAAATTCTGTAATTGAGATTGTTCTGGGCTGAAGTTACTAGAAGAGCTCGTGGAAACTTTTCATTCTGTTTTCAGCTTGATGACGATGATGATGATGAGATGGGAGACCATGATGAAGACCATCCTGGGATGGATGTGGTACTGCATGAGGATAAAAAATATTATCCCACTGCTGAGGAAGTCTATGGTCCAGAGGTAGAGACTATAGTACAGGAGGAAGACACGCAGCCACTGACAGGTGAGAAATGTGTGGGGCAGAACATCAGTTTTAAAATAATTTATAGGCATGGTGACAGAGCAGCCAAAGGACCTGTGGAAAGGATAAGTTCCCATCTAAGTGGTAAATTAGATTTTTTCTGACCTACAAGATTGCCAAAATACTTAACCAGGAAAATTTCAAAATTCTAGGAGACAGTGTCCATGACCTCAGCTCCTTCCAGGGATAGCAATAAAAAATTATTATTTATTTATTATTTATTTATTAAAACATTTTTATGCCACCCCATTCGCCGAAGCCTCGGGGTGGCTTACAACAATAAATTAGATCCATTAGATAAATAAAAATTAAAATATATACATTAGAATAAAAAAAATTTTTTTTGCTGGGCACCTGGATAACTTTCAGACTGTTTTATTAATTGAATTTCTCTACATATTTCTCAACATTTAGAGTCCTGCATGTGGCAGCCTGTCATCCTAAATCATTGGCCATGCTGATTGGATATGATGGGAGTTATAATATAAAACAATTAGACAAGGAGCATAGAATATTCATTTATATGGAAGCTTCTTTATAATAATAATAATAATAGTAATAGTAATAATAATAAAACTGCCTATGCATATAAAACTAGCATGCTGGGGAGAGAGGTTTTAGCATAGCCTTTTCCAGGACATGCTAGGTGTGTGTACAAGGTTTTGCATTAATTAATTTTTATACCATCCAATAGCCCAAGACACTCTGGGCAGTTAAAAAGTTAAAAAGATATAAAGAAAGAATGCCAAACACAATAAAACAATAAGACACTAAATCAATAAAACAATAGCAGTTGCATTCAGATCAGTACAGAGGTATAGCAGAAGTACAAAAACAAAAACGAAGATCAATTGTTAATTATTAAAATAATGGGCAAATAAGAAATGTGTATCTTATTTGGTTTGTTGGGGGTTTTGCATGGAGCAGCAATTATATCTGCTTCCAGTCTGTCATGGTAATGCCTAAACATACTTTGGCTGCCTCAGTGAGAACTAGGCCATCTGACTATGTTGCCAGCATCTGGTGACTGAGAGCAGCTTTCCAGACTCTTTCTCAAGTGGAAGGATTATTTGCTTCAAGGCACAATCCCAGAAATGGAACCTAGGACCTGCAGCATGGAAAGCGTTCTCCTTGCTTCCACTTCTTTGACCACAGTGTAGAGTGTGGCTCCCTGCTTTAATCTTGTCATTCTTGTGTTTCATTTCAGAACCTATTATTAAGCCAGTAAAGACAAAGAAATTCTCTCTTATGGAGCAAACACTGCCAGTCACCGTGTATGAGATGGAGTGAGTACAGCATGCAGCATTTGCCCTCTGTCTTCTCATCTCCTGCCATTCTGAAGTTCCTTGTGTTTCTTTCAGTGCTCATGACTGAAATTATTACATTTACAGACAGCATTTAGGGAATATTATCTTGTCCTATTATTTAGCCTTAGGCCATCTATTGCCTTCCCTTGATGCTTTTGTTAATTATATTATACATTACTTCTCACTGCAAAAAGCAGTCTTAAAGTGATGTTCTCTCTCTCTCTCTCTCTCTCTCTCTCTCTCTCTCTCTCTCTCTCTTTCCCTCCCTTCCCATAATTAGTGTATCAGAAAACACAAAATTAATATAAATCACTGACACAATGATACAAATAATAAACCTGTAAAACATAATCTAAGAAGCAATGCGTTATGCAAAGTGTTCTTCCACATTACAGTAATTTCCTTTAGCCACCTAAAATAAACACCATAAAAGCATCCCACAACAACTGGGTATAATAATATTTACTGTAAATAGCAGACATTGGAAAAATGACAGGGATAACCTAGAAAAGCCATCCAAATTTCTACTGCTATCTTCATATGAAAAATGGCTGTCAAAGCTGACCTTGGAGTCTGGGTATGTTCATATGGGAAAGTATTGTGGTTCCTAACCATGTAGGGCTTTACTCACTGAAGCTAGCACTTGCATTTGGCCTGAAAACAAACTTACAACCAGAAAAGGGGAGCCTGGACCTAATGGATTGGTTCTCATCACCTAGTCCCAGTCAGCAGTCTGGCTACCAAATTCTGTGCTAGCAGCAATATGTAAACAGCTTGCAAAAGCAGCCCAGTCCTGACTGGGTCTTGCATATGTATAATAGAGGACTGCATGCATCGTGGATTTCTGAGGGTCAGTTAACTTTCAGTGGACTGTTGCGTCATTTGAACCAGGTCAGTGATGGATCCAGAAAGCTGAGCACCTGTTCCTCAATGGGAGGTGTAACCCCATCTGCTGCTGGTTGCACTGCTCCCATTCAGGCAGCAGAACTATCTATAAGCAGAGCCTCAGTTTCTTCTGGTTTGAGCCTCATTTTACTGGCTCTTACCCAGTCTATTGCCAATGCCAGGCTTCAGTTCAGCACACCAATTTCAGATGTAAAGGAAAAGAAATCTACGTATCCCCATCATGCTGGTGACAGCACACCCCAATGACCCAATTCAACAGTTCCATGTAGACATTAAACAGCATGGGGGATAGAGTTAATCCATGCATAACCCTGCACTGGAGACTTGATGAACCTGAACAGTACCCACCAAACACGAACCTCTAGAAGTAACCATGCAAAGGTAGAACCACTGCATATTATTGACCTTAGCTTCTAACTTGGCCAGCTGCTTCAGAAGGATACCAGGATTCACGATACTGAACACCACTGAGATATTAAGCTATATCATCAAAAATATGCACACTCTTTCTCCTAACACAGGTCATCATACAGGATAACCAGGGCAAACCCAGTACTAAAACTAGGCCTGAAACTCAGTTGAAATAGATCCTGCCTTGGGAAAGAACATGCATGACTGGTCCGAAATTGCTCAGATTTTCCAGATCCTGGGTGAACCTCTTAAGGAGTGATCTTCCTGCTGTTCTTTCAAGCAGCCCAGTATCACTCCTTCTCATAAGGAGGCATTTGTCTCTCTGTATAATTGTCCAGCAATGACAGTTGTAAAGGCATGAATGTCTTTACTCATATTTTTCCCCCACCTGTTAGACTCCTTGCCAATCCCAAAAAAAGAACAAAAAACAAAAAGCCACCCCACCCTGCCATCTATCTCAGTGCTTGCAAAACAAATGGCACTATCTTGATTATCCGTGTTTCCATGGCCCGCCTTCTGCTTGCTATTAATGACTAATGATTGGGAAGGGAAGTTGGGAAATGCAGCGCCAAATTGCACTAGAGAAGCCTTTCCAAACCTGGCATATTCCAGATGGAGTAAAACTGCCATTATCTTAGAGTTTTGACCAAGTAGATTGGCAGTGGAGGGGTTGTACCCCAATGCATGTGGAAGGCACCAGATTGGAGATTGATATGCTAAACATGGATGAGAACCTGCACACACCTATGTTGCTTTTCTGGTGCAGTTGAATATATATAACTTTGCTTCCACCTCTTCCTCTGTTACTTGCTGAACTACATTCTCATTGAGTTCTCTTTCCCAAATAAGTACTCTTTCACATACACTATAATAGTATTAGCCATGGTTTGTTGCCTTACTCAGGGTTTCTCTGGCAGATGATCAAACAAATTATTACGGCTTGTTTTCTTAATCCCTGGCTTGTTTCCTCTTCTTTGGCCCACTCTTTGCTTGCATCCCAAATTACTTTATGGCACTATAGATTGGCATGGGGTTGCTTGTTTTTGTTATATTAACTCCTCTTTTTATTCCCACCGGAAAACTATCTGAAACCCTGTGGTGGGTATCAGCCCACATTCTGATGAGCACTGGGTTAAATAAACCATTGATTAGTATTAGCAAACTATCTCTCTTTCTCTCTGAATTTGTGCTGCTTAGTTGAAAGAGCAACTTTAGGCAAGTAAGTAAATGAAATAGCTTCTCATTTTCTAATTGTAGCACCATTATGGCCTTATGCCTATTTAGAGGTGACACTGATGCAACAATGCAGCTTCTACCCAGCTGCTCATCTCACTAGAGGTAAGATGAAAGTAAAAGCTTTTGAAAGTTTCCCAGTCATTTCCTTGGCTGTAGTGGGGAGAGATCCTATTGCATGCAGCCCTACGGCCCACTAACTGATAGAGATCTGATTTAGGTAAATAATCCTTTGTCAGTCTGGTTTTGTGAGTCCTGTTGTGTTTATTTTATTTATTAATCTGATTAAATTCACAGCCGTGGAGCAACAGTTCTCAAAAGGTCACAAGGCTTTTGCAAGTCAGGAAATAAGAACTTCTCTGGATTCCTTGGCAGTGGCATCACTAAAGCCCTTTCTCCCTTTGCTCTTATCTTAGCTTCCTAGCAGACTTGATGGACAACTCGGAACTGATCCGGAATGTTACACTTTGTGGTCACCTACACCATGGCAAGGTTAGTATCTGTTAACATATTAAAGTAGCTGAGATGTGGCCAGTGTTGAATAGATGTGGTGGGTTACCTGTTTCACAGTCACAGTTCATTTTGTTGTTAAAAATTGGAGCCTGTACAGGTTTTTCCTCCTTGGGGTCCTTCCAAACATCTAGTCCTTACAAGGGAAGAAAGGTGTCATCAGTATGCTGATGATGTACAGCACTGTTTCTCTGTGACCCATGAATTGAGAGAGGCCATGCATGTTCTGAAGCAGGTGCTTGGATACTGTAATAGGCTGGATAAGAGCCAACAAACTGAGACTGAATTTTGGCAAGATGGAGGGTCTGTGGGTTGGTGATTTGTATGTTCTGTTGAGGTCATGCTCCATCAGAAAGAGCAGGTACATAGTTTTGGGTTATTGCTGGATTCATCCTTGTCATTAGAAGCACAAGTGACTTCTGAAGCACCTTATTAGCACCCCAGTTGATAAATCAGTTATGCTCTTTTGTGGACAAGGATAGCCTGGCTGCAGTAGTCCATATACTGGAAACTTCACATTTAGACTACTATAATGTACCTTAATTGGAGCTACCCTTGTGCTTGCTTTGGAAGTTTCAGCTGGGGTGGACTTTGACAGCCAGGAAGCTCAGCTGGGCAACTGGTAATACATGTATTACATCAGTGTTGAAGTAACTGCACTAGTTACCTGTTAGCTATAGAGCCAAGTACAAGTCTTGCTATTGACATATAACCCCCTGAACAGCTTGAGACTTGATTGCCTGGGAGATTGCCCTCCATAAAGTAGATCTGTGATTTGGAGGATATCTTGCTGGTTGTACCCTGATCTGCAGATCGCCATCTTGCAGCAACCTAAAAATGAGCTTCATCATAGTGGTGCCCAGCTTATGGAATACCTTCCCTGCATGACCATGCCGCCCCGTTTGTTACTGATGGTGTTGTGAATATTGCTGTTAATGCTTTATGTAATCACTTTAGCAATTATCATGTACTGTAATTATGTATTACTGAGTATCACAGTGTATTTAATGCAACTGATAAACCAATACACCATTAACAAACAAATAGGGCAGCACAGTCATGCAGGGAAGGTGCGCGTGCGCATGCACACACACCCTTCCTTCCTTCTTGAATTACATTTCTATGCTGCCCTATAACTTTCTGGGTGGTTCACAATAACATTCTATAGTTTTATAGAAACTATAAAATGTATTACAGTATACCCCCGTGAAGTCATGGTTCAAGCGTTCGCAGCTTCAGTCTTTCGCCGGATTTTTCTCTGAGTGAGTCCAAGCTGATCTTGTGAGTAAGCCGGCGCCTTGCCATGTGACAGCGTACTCGCAAGGAGATTGTTTCCTCCGAGTTTGGACTCACTCAGAGAAAATGATCTCTGTGTGCGCCTGCCCCTGCCTCACCATGTGCACGCGCCCGCCCCCCAGCCTGGCCCAGGCCTCCCGCCTGCACCGCCTTGGGGGCCAGCGCCCATCGCCAGCACCAAATTTGTGATTTTTCACAATTCGCAGGTGCCTTAGGAACATAACCCCCACAAATTTCAGGGAGCTACTGTACTTCATATTGTTCATTTTTACCAGTCTGGATGTTCTGAATAGCACAAAGTTCTACATTGCAGCCACTGAATTAGTCATCCTGGTCCAAACTGGTTCTGGGAGAGAAAAGCCAGAATACAGTATCCTAGTGCCTCTTCAGTTGGGTACATTTAGCTAATTAATGGCTGAAGTTTTGAGGGCCAAATTCCATTTCAGTGAAGCCCTGGGGCTACACTCCTGTGGCAAGCAGGGTTAAAGAAAAAGAAAAAGAATAGCATAAAGGATAGCATATTTTACCTTTAAGTTCTTACTGCCAGTAACTGAGCCTTAAGAGGCATTTTAATCAGTTGGAATAAAGAAAAAACTTCACAGAAACCAGGAAACCACCAAATAATTGATGACTGGGGGAAAGGGAGCACAGCCTCCTAGGAAACCCTACACAGCCAGATTCTGCACCCCTGAGCTAGCTGATGCCAATTATTCCCTTTTGCTTTTCTGGTGCCTTTCAGACTTGCTTTGTGGATTGCCTGATTGAGCAGACCCATCCTGAGATCAGAAAGCGGTACGACCAGGATGTAAGTTACCTTAAGAAGGAGGGTTACTATCATTGTGGCCCATAGCTATCCAGTTAAAGCTCTCTTAAGTACAATCCAGTGTGGCTGCCTGTAATCCTACAAATCTGGAGGATCAGAGGCATTCTGTGCATGGACGGAAGATTGCAGAGGCAACTTGCTTCTCCCACTATACAAAATAGCTAAGTGTATGACCTCAGAACAGGTGAGAAGGACTCTCGGGCACCACTGGGGTACTGCATATGTTGTTGGAGCCTGTTGCTACCCATTTCCTGCTCTCCCTTTGCAACCTCAGAGCCACAGCCAGTGTGCTTTTTCCTGCTGTGACTTCCAAGGGGGCAGCATGGCACTTTGAGTTCAGAAGTTTCCAAGTCTGGAATTGAGACTCTGAAAAATCCTATCACAATCTAGACTCTTGCTAGTGGTCATAGGATTTCACAGTCCATTGATTATGCCTGGGGTTTAACAGAGTCCTGCAATCCTAGATGGCATTTACTGGGGCTGAGTCTTATTGAATTCAGTGGGACTTGCTTCTGAATAGGTATATGTAGCATTGTGCTGTACATTGATTATATTTGCATAACGAGAGTTCTGAAGCAAGAAGCATCTTCCTTCCTTTCCTTTCCTTTCCTTTCCTTTCCTTTCCTTTCCTTTCCTTTCCTTTCTTGTTAGAAAGATGTTATGCACCTGTATTGTAACAGGATTCCATCCCTTTGAAAGAAAAGGCAGAATGCCTTTTGTAAGACATTGCTGGTCATCTGCCAGTTTTTCTTTTTTGTTGCTTTTTGTTAAGAACTTGTATTTAAATAATACACATGAATCTGTGACCCTATTAACTGGGGGCACCTTGTTAAATATTAATGTTAAATTAAATATCAAATTTTAACATTTAACACACAGTAAATATTTATTTATATTTATTATTTATTTGGAGTTTTTATATGCCGTCCCATTGCTTAACGCCTCGGGACGGCTTACATAATTTAACAATATTTAAATTATTTAAACAATATTTCAATATTTAACATGGAATTGATAAAGCTCAAATACTTTAAATTGATGCGTGTTAGCTTATATGCATAAAATTGTGTGTTTATACATGAATTATACACAAAAAGTATGTATACATAGGATATGACAATTAGAAAGAGGAAAAAGAAGGCCATTCTTCTGATGAACTGTCTCCTGTCTCCCACCAAGGTGGGAGACCTGTTGAATTTCATACTGCAGGTGGGAAGTCATGTGACTTAAGAAAAACCTTCTGCATATTATCTAGTTAATTAGGGGGAAAGTAGGCTAGAACTCTTTGCTCTGACATGCTTGCTTTCTGTATGGAAGTTTTTTTCTTGTCCTTTGGAGGAGCATTTGATCAGGCCAGCTTCCTCTGTTGTCTGAAATAATACAGCTCAGTTACAGGTTTATCACACCAGGAGGAACTAGGCCCATGTTTCACTCACTACAGATGTTACTTATACACTTAATTGGTAGCCAGCCATCTCCTTCCATCTCCAAAAGATGTTTATAAGCTTATAAACAAGCTGTTTATAAGCTTGTTTCTTCATTTATATTTTCATGTACAATGACCCTTCATGTGAACTATTTATGTATAGGCACCAGTTTTCCTATCTTTTATAGACATCTTCACAAAGTTGAATGCTCTCATTCTGCAATTAGCAAGGTAAACAGACTATCTTCCTTCTTCTCCTTACTCTGTTCTTTCTCTGTCAAGCTGAAGGTGAGGAACCTTAAGACTAGGTAGATAAAAACATTGTACCTTTAGTGAACCAGTGATTTGTTGTTTCTTTCAGCTTTGCTATACAGATATACTATTCACTGAACAAGAGGTAAGTATATTTATCTGGCTGAATCTGCCTATTAGCTTAAGCCACTCTGAAAGTCCCAGGATCTGTTCCCACATTCCTCCTGGGTGCTGTTCTGAGCAAAAATGATACAAATCATATAACAATGTCTCAATTAAGCCAATCAAGAGCATAGGAAGAAGAACCCTGCTGAATCCAGTAAAATGGTCATCTTTTTCGATGTTCCACAAGCATAGTCAGAGGGCAGGTATAGCTATTCCATCAATAAATTTGGCTAATTCCCTTTTACGACAGAAAATTCTGTACATTAGTTGCGTGTTATGAATAGAACTCCCTGTCAATCAGTTTCATTGGGTGTTATGGGGTTTCTAGTATTATATGAGAAGTACAATATATCTTTTCACTTTTTCTGCATCATGTATCATTGTACAAAACTCTGTTATGGCTCCCATTAGTTGTCCTTTTTCTCCAAACAAAAAATAATAATCCCCAAATGTTATGGTTTTCAGCATGATGTTCCAATTCCACCCCCCCTCCTTGCCCCCTTAATGCAGCTTTCCAGATCTGTAACAACTGGAAGTTGCAACTGGAATTGCAAGTTGGTCTAAATGTGGCCTCAGCATAAGGGCATTACGTTGCTGGCTGATCTATTTTAATTCCCTGTTGTAATGATCCAGATGTCGACACTGGGTTAATGTTTTCACTCAGCTGTCCACCAGAACATCAAGAACTTTTTCCAGAGTACCATCATTCTTCTTTGTGCTGTTGGAAGTTTTAACAACAAGGAGTAGTGATGACATACTCTGCTTGGTCAAGGACCATTTGAAGCTGTAACATTATCGATGTACGGTATGGACTTGATCATTGCTTGGATGTAAGCTGCATCCAGGGTATTGCTGATGGAACAGTGGAATCAGAAATAAAATATTCTGTCCTCTGCTTTCCAGCTCTGGGCAGTTGTTTATTAATTGTACTTGCTTTTGACCACTTTTTCTCCTGAATGCCCAGAGCCACATTTCATCCTTTTGTGAGTAAGTTCAGGCTGAGAGACTGCTCAGGGAACCTGGAAATACATGCCTATCTGCACCCTGCTGAATCAGCATAAGAAGCAGGGGGTCCTAAATTGCTTGGCTTCTTCCTCCCTCTTTTTAAAAAACTGCTAATTTTAAATCTGATATTACTACTGTTGCTCCTGGTATTTTTACAATGGCTTAGCTGTGAGGAAGGCAGAGAAGAAAATTAAGAATTCTGCGAGGGAATGCAGTTGAATGTTTCTTTTCAAGAAATCACAAGAAGAATCTTGAGACCTCAAATCTTTGTCCATCTCTGAATCAGAGTTTCTCATAACTCTGTCGTTATTTGTTTTTTGGCGCCAGGCTAAGACCTTTTTATTTAAATGTTATTTTAATTAATTGTTAATTTATTTATTGCCTGGATGTATCCAATTTTTATATTTTTGTATTGTTGTTTATTTGTTGGAAGCTGCCCCAAGGCTTATGCGAATGGGGCGGCATAGAAGTTTCCCAAATAAATAAATAAATAAAGTCAAATTCCATGCCAGGTAGCAGATTTCTACGGCAAAGTGGCAATGTAATTGTTAACCTCACTTAACATTCTTGGCCTCCTCCCATATGCCTCCTCCCCCCCTTCATGCCAATGACGAGTTTTGGTCTTTATTTCTTCTTCAGAGGGGAGTTGGGATCAAGAGCACACCAGTGACCATTGTTCTCCCAGACACAAAGGGCAAATCTTTTCTCTTCAATATCATGGACACACCCGGTGAGTTGAACTGGTCAAGAGACTTGTACCAAGGGATAAACTCAGGCCAAGTGATTTTTTAAAAAGAGACTCTTCTACAGTCATGATATAAAAGCCACTTATATTGTGAATAATATGCAACAATTTGAACTGATTCTTTGCCCAGAAGTGCAAATAAAGTTGTTCAGGCCCAGTGCATTTTGAAAACATTTCCTTCTTCAAGGGCAATTGACAACCTGCAGTGGTGAACATGTTGACTCATTCATTCACTGGATCGAATTTTGCAGATCTCTTACAATATTGTTAATAACCATAGAGAGAACATCCTTTGAGCCATTTCTGTCAGTGCTCAAGTGACATTGGCTTAGACACATTGGCTGGTCGCAGCAGGCCTCCTGTGTGGAAGGAGCATTCCTTCAAGCCAAGTCTTCAGTGCCCTGTTTAGCCCCATTCTGTGCCAATTCATCTTCTACCAAAGGAGGACTTACCCCCTTTCCTTTTCTTTTTTCCTGCCCCAGATTAACACCTGGAACTTTTGCTTTAATAAATACTAGGAGTTATGCACAAACACAGTTTTTAAAATATGCAGAGCAAACCAAGCACTAAGTAACGATGTACTATTTACAAATGCCAAGGGATTTCAGCTAGGTTTGAGGTCCAGCATGTGATGTCCTAGAAAAATTGGTCTTTCAAGTTTTCTGAGGCTCTGACAGCCATTGCAGCTTGAACACTAAGCACTTTGTTTAGGAAAATAAGGATTTATAGTTAACTACTGCAGTAAATGTATACCATCTACATCTTGAGCTATTGCTCTAATGAATTTGCTGAACACTGCACAGGGTTATTTCAGCGCCAGCAGCGGTTTCTTTCCACCGTGGGTGTGAGAAATGCCTGTGGCTTACAATATTAGAACCTTGTGAAGCACAACAGGCCAGTGGACATCATGCTCCAGTTAACCCCTTTCTGTATGAGGTACAGGTAGTGACTTTCCACTTTGTTTTTAACTTGTTAAAGGTCATGTGAATTTCTCTGACGAGGTCACAGCAGGTCTTCGCATTTCTGATGGCGTTGTACTCTTCATTGATGCTGCTGAGGGGGTGAGTGTGTGGGTGGGACTTCTTTCTCTTGGAACAAGGTGGAGTATTGCACAGAATGTTAACACACAAGTGGGTAGTCTTGGAAAAGGGATTATCTTTAGTTACAACATGACCAGGACCCTTGGTAATCTGCATCAGGAATTCCCAGTTTCTGCCAAACTTTGAATATAGACTCTGTGGATCATAAATGAGAGGAATTCAAAATTAGCTTGCTTAAAATGGGAGAAGGAAGAAATATTTACAGTATCTATTGAAAACGACAAGCGGGAGAGTTAAATAACAGGAAAATGGAGTCAGGTTCAAATTCAGAGTGGACTCACAAGCTTCAGCTGATGAAAGGCACCATGTGCCACTGTTGTCACTTCTAAAAAGGCGATTCAATGGGGCATTTGTTGAAAAAAAAAATCAAGGCTGAAAAAGAAATTGCAGTAGATGTGCTGCCACTGCCAGTAGAGCCCTGTAACTTGCTTCTGTGGCATCAAGAAAAACATGATTAGAAAACTCAAAAGTGCAATGACATTATGCCACTTCCTTGGCTACTGCTTATAGGTCCAAACTACATCAAGTTATGTAGATCTCTGAATGGCTTCCTGTTATCATTAGGCCCAGTGAGTTTTGGGTGGAGACTTTGCCAGGGTCATTATGAAAAATAAAGTAAAAAGGCTGATAAAATCCTACTGAATAATTTTTTAAAATGAATTCTTGGAATTATCAAAAATAGTAATGACAAAAGGGCATACAGAGTGAGACTAACTTCACTAAAAATCCTAAAAATTAGCCAAAGAAAAATTAAAACAGTTTAAATATTCACAAATAAATTTTAACTGTATTATTCTAGAAGAGTGATAGGGAACTCCCTGGGTTCCTGGTGATAGGGAACCCCTGGGTTTCCTGGGTTTGTGTGGGGGTGGGATGGAGCAACCCGGATTGGTCCCAAATTGGAGAGAATAGTGGGAATGGGGGTGACTCCAGCAGCGGCAAATTCTGCACCCCTCTAGAAAGATCCTCAGTCAAAGCTGCAGAGCCAAGAGCTTCCTCCATCGAATTTGGTCCAGTCCATGTCTTTGCACAAACCTGCAGGCCACTGCTCCAGAGAATGTAACCTACCTACTCTTTTGCACCCTTGTGTCCTCATGTGATAATCTTTATTTCTGTCAAAAATAACAGGGCAGGCTTGAAGGAGGCAATGCTTCATTAAGCGCATATTCTAAAAGTGAACTTCTTGCTGGTTGTTGAGCATAAATGCACCTGCAGGCTGTACTCCCAGCAGTGAAGGGTCAGTGCTTGATTCTTTCCGCCCCACCTGGCACCCATTTCTGTTGTGTGTCCCCGCAGGTCATGCTCAACACTGAGCGGTTGATCAAGCATGCAGTGCAGGAGAAGTTGGCAGTGACTGTGTGCATTAACAAGATTGACCGCCTGATACTGGAACTGAAGCTACCTCCTACGGATGCCTATTACAAGCTGCGACACATCGTGGATGAAGTCAACGGCTTAATCAGGTACAGAAAGGTCATCTTTTGTTTTTGAGTGCCATGGGCATGGACAGAGCACCAGCTGTAGCTGGGGATTCAAAGCAGCAGTCGGCTCACTACATTGATGCTTAATAATGTACCTAGTTTGGGGAGATCTCACCTGATTTTTTAATAACAAAATCCTAGATGTTCACCTGTAGTTACATTGACTGATGCTGGAGCCTCGCATGTTTAGTATAGTTAAAGGAGAGTTGAAGAGATGTCACTTGAGCCCTTCTAAATTTAGAAATTCTGCAGCTTGGTTTCTCTCATCCCATCACTCTTCACAAATGAATTTTAATTGTGCTGCGGTTTTGTTATTTCTGCTTGACACAGCTAATTCTTTTTATAAATTAAAAGGAGTGGGATGCTATTTATCAAGTCAAAACAATTCTATCCCACTCTTCAAGCAAAAGGATTTCAGAGCAGCTTGTAAGAATCAGCCACCAGACAGTCCCTGCCCACAGGCTTACAATCCTAAAAAAACATGAGACTCAAGAAAAGGAATTGGGAGGGAGGAAGAGGGGAAAGCATAATTGTGGTCCTTGAATCTTCTGATCAGATTGGATGGGAGTATGGCAGTTGAATTCAGGTTTGCAGGGCATCTGTTGTTGAAGGCTGGCCTGCTCCTCTTTTTCCCTTTCCTTTCTTTTCATTTGGGGTTTTTCTTCATTTGATTTCAGACCTAATCCATTGTTTCTTCCTGCATTTCAGAGCAAAATGTTCCTCAGAAGCTTTTTCTGGTGGCAGCTGTGGGAAGGAAGGGCCAAGTTTTGATAACAAACAGAATTATTTTCATTGAATTAGTTAGTTAAAAGATAATGCAAAGCACAATTCTACCTACATTTAGGCAGAAAGAAGTTCTGTAACTCATAGAATTCCCCAGGCAGCCATCCATAGGATTGTGCCCTTAATTAGTAAAATGTTTAAAAAGGAATTTAAAAAAAACATAGCAACTGTGTTGTGAGATAATGAATGAAGTATGATAGAGCTCCTGTATACAAAATTCTACTGCTATTTTTAATATTATTACCTGTTATAGCAACCAGAATAGTTTAACAATACAATCCTGTGTATATTTATTCAGCAGTAGGTCCCTCTTCGTTCAGTGGGTCTTACTTCCTGATAATTGTGCATAGGATTGCAGCCTTAAAAGCTAAACAGTTGTGTCACAGAATAAAATTTGCTTCCATGAATTACTGTTAATCCACAACAGTGAATAAACTGATGAGAACTGGCAGCCTTAAAGTCCATGTCTTTTTTTATGAATTCTCATCATCCCTTCTTATGTCTGATATACAGCTGTCTGATTTTAAAATTGCCCCTTTTTTCCAGCATGTATTCCACAGATGAGAACCTGATCCTCTCCCCACTCCTGGGCAATGTCTGTTTTGCAAGCTCCCAGTATAGCATCTGTTTCACGCTGGGTTCCTTTGCGAAGATCTACACTGACATGTATGGTAAGGGTCAGCCAAAACATGTGCATGCATAAGGAAATCTTAGATTTTTCTTGACTCTGTCTGAAAGGTTCACCTATCCTGTGAAATCCAGTTCCAGGTTGTATAAGCATATGTGTGTTGACTTTTCTGTGCTGAGATTTATCTATGGATTGGGTATATATATTTATTTGTAAATTCAGTGCATGCCATAAGTGAAGCTAAAGCTGTTCATCTGTTTCTTTGAATTGACTGTGAGATTTAAATCAAGTGATAGCAACCCCATGAAGGGGCCAGCTGCATAGGTGAAACTAGCTTTTCCTTCTCTTTATTACAGGAGACATCAATTATCAGGAGTTTGCCAAGCGGCTTTGGGGAGACATCTACTTCAATCCCAAGACGTAAGGAGTGGTTATTCTTCATTGTGTCCTTATTGGTAGTCTTTTTACCGTTTTACCTAGGCCCAGAATTGCAGGCATTATATTTAGGCTGTCAAATATGCATGCTGAGATAAGCGATGGAGAAGAGGTTAAGCATCTTCTCTGCTCAGGCTCTGTCTGGTGCAGCAGTGCTATTAATATGAGCAGTTTCCCTAAATCATACTGGTCAGGACTGGTGTTGGGACAAACCCTTTCTGAATCCTTCCTTCCTTGTGCATGGTCCAGTGCTGCAGAGCAAGCCAAACCATGAAGAAGCCCATGAACACGCACAGGCCCCTGGTTGTTCAACCGGCAACCTCCCCCATCAGCTGCAGCCACCAAAGAGCAGCTGCAGGATCTGAAAGGGAGGTGCTGCAAGTAGTCCTGGCAGGAGCCATTCTCAGTGACCAACTTTCTTCCCCACCAACTGCCAGTGGCAGGCACAGAAGACATTTGCTGCTTGCACAGTGCGTGGGCCTCAATTCCTGGCAAGTGCCCTTCTGGATGTGTTGGACTACAGTTTCTATCAGCTCTACTCAGCACCATCAATGGTTATGTTGTCCGAGAGTCATGGAAGTTGTAGTTCAGCATATCTGGAGGGCATGAGGTTGGGGATGACTGCCCTGGTATATCATAGAACTGTTCATGGATGTTTAGGTAGGGAATGGGAGAACTCTAGCCCACAAAGCTAGTGGAGGTTCCTCACCCAGTCCACAGAGCTTCCTAAGCTCTTAGGAGATATGGCTTGGTCTTAGGCTTGTGCCCTGGAGGCATCCTTGCAGTTATCCCCAGTCTGTGATCCTTGATAACAGCTGGGTTCTGCACACTTTTCCCTATTCCCATGTAGCAGAAGAATGCAGGCAGTGGGGGACTTCCCAGTGCCGGCCCAGTCTGTTCACATACCACCCAAACCTGGTGACCCAGCTGGCACTGCACGGAGCAACTGGCTTCTGCAGCATCAGCCAAGTCTCTGCATGCAGCATAGAAAAAAGGCAAAATGGGAAGAGACAGGGCAGTGACATTGTTTGGAATTACCCACTGGAAATCAGCTCACAGGAGCTGAAGTGATAGTTTTTGGCTTTGAAAAGAATGTTCCAAATTTTATATTAAAAGCATATTTTGCATTAAAATTCATATAAAATGCATGCATGAATGATGAATGAATCAAAATGAATGATTGTAAGCCGCCCCGAAGCTCATGCAATGGGGCGGCATATAAGTTACCTGAATGAATGAATGAATGAATGAATGAATGAATGAATGAAACTTTTGCACAGTTTACCTCTTTCTGAAAAGTATGTAGAACAGTGTAGTCAGATGGAATAGTTGAATGAACATAGGGGAAACTGACATGAACCAAAAATTGGCTGATACCTATATCCCCTGATTATTCCAGCAAGCAAAGTTGCACATTCCAAGAAAAGGACTTCTGAATCCTGCCCCACATGGCAGTAATGTCCATCCACTGGGTCATCCCAAGGGAAACATTGAAATTGGTATGGTTTAATCCTGGCCATTATCCAGTCCCAGAGGTTGATTTATCTGGTGTTCTAGAATAATATAGGACAAAAGGAGAAAAAATGGAATTTATAGTATATCCCAAGTTTTCTAGACCTGAATGCTGAGAGAATGAAAAAGGATTTTGTCCCCATATGCTTGGTACTTGGTTAGAATTTTTTTAAGCATCTAGAAATGGCTTTCAGGAAAGGTTTATTAGTTTGGCTTGCTGAACTCAGTCTTTTGGAACCAGTTTCACATCACTTCTTATTTTCCAGGAGAAAGTTCACAAAAAAGGCCCCAACCAGCAGCTCCCAGAGGAGCTTTGTGGAATTCATCCTTGAGCCTCTCTACAAGATCCTGGCTCAGGTATTTTCTTCCTTCTTCCTTTCATAAGAATGAACCTCTCAAGTTGGCATGCAAGATAAAAATGATATGAAACTATGTAAAAATCATAGATAAGCAAATAAATGTTCAATAACACTATAAAAATGGATAATACTAGTATAAACCTACATTCACCCTGGGGGCTGTCCTGCTTCTGAATGCGAGGAATGTGGACTTCTTTTACAGTATAGGAAATTTGGGCAAAAAATGTAACACAGAAAATTATGCTTTTAATGACCCAGGCACCTCAGGTTTCCTGGGGAGGAGAATTCTGTGACTGCAGAAAAGGCAGTGCTCATACTGGAAGCAGAATATATCCAAAATAAATATGAAAGTGTGTGCAGGCCTTCTAAATGGAAGGCAATGGGAGAAGGGATTGTACTGTGCAAATTCAGGTTTCCCACTGTGAACTCCCACCATCATGTTCTGTAGTGCTCAGAGCTCCAACCCATTTGCATCCCTGCCTTTTCTATAGGTGGTTGGAGATGTAGACACCACTCTGCCCCGAACTCTGGATGAACTGGGAATCCATCTAACCAAAGAAGAGCTGAAACTCAACATCCGTCCCCTCCTGAGGCTTGTCTGCAAGAAATTTTTTGGGGAGTTCACAGGTAAACTTCCATTACCCTTCTGTTCATTCACACCTGGCTGGACTGCTAGAATTTGAATAATTTCTAAGAGTGGCTGTGAAGATAAGCTATGACAGAAGGATTTTATCAAATCACCAAGTATGAATGGTACCCACATTGTAGATCAGAATTAGAAAATACTCTTAACTCTACTTAAATTAGCATGTCAGTCTTAAACCCACAGAGGCCTAGATCCAAATCTATTTTGGGTCAGTATAGAGAGGTCAGACAAGCTTTGCTCTCCTCATGAAGGCATACCCAAGTGTGGTGTTCTATTTCTCCAGAAGGAGAGAATTTGCACGAACAGAAACGAGTGAGTGGCCCCATTGGAATTTAAGAAAGTCTCCTGCCACAGTGTCTTAGTGACCCTGGCCCAGTCCTTATTTCTCATGGGGGTATTGTGAAAATAAAATGGAACTGGGAACTATGTATACTTTAGGACAGGATTGAAATACTGGAACAACAGTGTATTATCTAGAGAATGCTCTAGCTGTAACTTCCATTTCATTTCTCTTTCTCTCAATGGCCAGGGCTGTCTGGGCAGTTCGCAATTATTTCTCAGCTCTTACACTCATACCTTCTTTTTAGAAGGCGCAGAAAGGAATATTAAAGAGAACCATACACGAATGGCAGCAAATTCCTGTGTCTGTTTCTTCATCATTACAATGTTATATTGTACAGCATACAACATTATGGCCCACCTTTTTTCTTCTTGCAAGGAACCCAAGGCAGTTACATAGCTCCATTTTATCTTCACAACAACAAGAGTGAGTGCCTGGCCCAAAGCATGAGGAGCAGGGTGATTTGATCTGGTGATTCCCAGCAGGCTGTCCCCACCCCCCTTTCAGGCCAACTTTTCTCACAAGACAGCTTACATGAACATAACATTACTCATAGTAATTTAAGCTGTGAATTGAAACATTAATTTTCAATCAGTCGCAGCCAATTTTCTTCAAGCGCAGTACACACAGAGGAGACTAAAAATATCTTCAGAGGTTTCTTAAAAACCAAGCAGTGATGAAATTATGCATAATTCCCCAGGGTGGTAATAAATCTCTGGGAATAGAACTTTTTCTTTTGTCTGCCTTTAAACCTGTTGCACTTCAGTTTCTGTGGATGATCCTACATTTTTTATTTAGGGTGAATAATTAGCTCTACAGGCAGTCTCTAGGTTATGAACAAATTCTTTTCCTGAGAAAATGGCAATTTCTTAAGTAAAATTCGTATGTCAGTTGGATCTCTCATACTCAGCCTCCACATGTTTGGGAGTTAGGGGCACAGGAGCCCATCAAAGTGGAAAAACCATAAATATCTCTAGCCTCTCCTCTGCCCAAACTCACCAGTGCCACCTCTTCACAGCAAGGAAATGCCAGAGAGATTTCCCTCCCAGTTCAGCAGGGCAGGAAGGCATGCTTTGGAGACCTCCCTCTCTTCCCTTTCACTTCCTCTCTCTATGGTGATGTCAATTTTCTGCAGTATTTAAAAAAATAATAATAGGCCTTATGGCAGCTCATTTGTAAGTATGGATTTTTCATAATTCAGGTGTTTGAACTTGGCGACAACCTGTACAGAACTCTTAAAAATGCTTTCTCTTGTCTTCTGCCCATCTTGGAGGATGTGGGGAGATCACAGGATATATCTGTGTGCCCATCCCAGAAGCTGCCAGCTCCATTCAATAAATAGTTGAAAAAGATGGGTAGAGAACAAGTTGGGGAGATTGCACTAGAAAGAATTCCAATGTGTGGCAATTTGGATAATGGAATGTGAGTGTCTCTTGCATGGAGGAAGCTGCTGTCTGATGAAATGTTGGAAATTGGCATACGTTTCCTCCTCCCTGAAAAGCGGTCAATTCACTTGTTGAGTCACTGTCTCACTCAGCTTTCTTGTTCTAGGCTTTGTGGACATGTGCGTGCAGCATATTCCTTCTCCAAAAGCAGGAGCAAAGACCAAGATTGAGCACACATACACAGGTGGAGTGGACTCTGACCTGGGGGAGGCCATGAGTGACTGTGACCCTGATGTAAGAGTTGATTCAAACTACTCTTTGTTTATAAGTAGCAAAAGTATGGCTTACACAGCAGGGCCTGGAGGAGGAGGAGCTTCCCTGGGCAGTAAGGAAACCGAGGCAGGTATTGACTACTTGCTCTGCCTGAAAGCAGCCATATGCAAGCAACTTTTGATTCGGCAGTTCTCTCTGACACTTAGATGATCAAAACCAGATCTGGAGTTGCCTAGGGAGCCCATCTGACCCACAGCACAAGGCCTTTTATAGGAACAACTCCTTTGCAATATGGGATCTTTTAAAAGCTGTGGTGATGATGCAGCTATAAGTAAAGCAGTCCTAAGAAAGATCTGTGCCAAGACTGAACAAGAATGCTTCTGTTGTCCACAACTAGTACGGAATATTATTAGTCAGTTTTTCAAGCCTATTGCTTGTGTACAAGAACATTAAGAAATAGAAACTTGATGGGCTGACAGGAGTCTACATTCCAAAATTAAACCATTTATTTATGATTGTGGCTGCCCCTAATAATGGAAAGTTTTGTTTGTTCAAGGAGTCTGTGGATCAAACATAGCATGGCAGCAGCAACCACACTTGAGTTGGTGGGGGTATATTTTTGCCCCACCCTTATAGGATGGGAAGAAGGGATTCTAATTTTAGCATCACAGAATATTTGCAGATTAACTTCTGCAAGATCTCTTTCTAGGCATTTTCTCTGAATCATGTTCATGTCTAATACTGGAGGTGGACTGAGAAAAAAACTGGATTGGGCAGTCAACTGTGTGAAGATTATTGCCCGGTGGGGAGGGGTTTGCTCTCTCCCGCATGTGTCCCTTTGGATAAATTCAGACATACTCCCATTCTGCTTGTGATGAGAGCAGACCTTTAAACTGCAAAATTGGCTGCCACCATCTTGTCTAGTTTGCGCTGTGTGTGTCACAAGGGCATTCTTGGCAGCTTTTCAAAGTTACCATTGCTAGGTTCTTCAGGAAATGCAGTGACAGCTCCACCAGCCCCAATATAATGAAGTTCCTTTCATGAAATCAGACTGGCTGCCCATTTTAACCCAGTACAGCCAGCCTTGATTGTTAGCGGTGAATGTTCAAAACTTCTCTGATGAAAGTTCTGAGGTTCAGTGATTCAAAATTCCTGAAACTAAATCTGCAAAGCAGCTGCTCTTCCTCTGAACCATGATTGCTGTTTTCACAGCCATTTGCCTGTGTCTAAACTAGTCATACCCCATGGTTGTACTTTTCACAAATAGTGATTCTGCCAACCCTTCCCTTTGCAAAGGGTCCGCTAATGTGCCATACCACCAAGATGTACAGTACAGATGATGGAGTCCAGTTCCATGCATTTGGCCGGGTGCTGAGTGGGACCATCCATGCAGGGCAGCCTGTCAAGGTCCTTGGAGAAAACTACACCCTGGAAGATGAAGAGGACTCACAGATTTGTACTGTGGGGCGCCTCTGGATCTCTGTAGCACGGTAGGTGCTTCTAGGAAATCACTGCATTGTATCTTTCATGTAAGGGGTTGAAGGTATAATGTGAAACCCAACACACGATATAGGATTACTGCTGTTGCTGAGAGTATCTGCAGAGTTTCCACAGGTGTTGTATGTGTGTGTCTGCATGTACGCACTGAGCAAGGGGGTATGAAACATTAGTGACCATTAGTTTCTGGCCCCTTGGATGCTTCGCCTTGACTTTTGCCTAGAGAAAGCTAGTTTACACAAACAACAAATACATGTAAAAGCCACATGTCCTTCAGCTGAGGAGTTTCACTTTTTCTAAGACAGAAGAAGACATGAAGCCTTCTTCTAGAGTCCAAAGTCTCTTAATTTCTTGAATACTTGGGGGCAGGTTGTGGGAGTAATCAAATGGCAAAACAAGATTTGCCAAAAATTAAGACAGTCTTAATGTTTATGCTTGCTTACATATACTGCTGCTGTGCAGATTCTGCATCTGATCATATTATGAAGTGAACTGGAATATAGGATGCTGACTATCCTCCTATATACTTTGCACTGTCATTTTGCTTACCTAAAAGACTAGAAATTTGCTTATTGTGAATGAAAGCTGAGATTTTCAGGATGTTGAATTTGGCACACATTACAAGTTATATTTTATGACTAAACTTCTTGCAAGAACATTTATACCAGTTCACCCCTGCATGCTATAACTCAACTTTTATTCAGTCATTTCCACAATTAACAGTATAAGTCTATCAGCTTCCGCCTAAGTATTTGGGTATTTTGGCAGCTGGTGTTAGAAGCCAAGAGTCATAGAACTGTGTCAATGGATTCATTCAGTTGATGATAGCCTGATAAAACTGCTCTAACCTAGATATTCCCCTTTTTGAATGGGCTTCATAGTATTATCTGCAGGGTAGAAGAGCGACAGTGTAATGATGTCTGTGTATATGCATTGTTAACATGTTGATTAAATTTGATTGCAAGATTCTGGATCCATCTTAAATGTAATTATAACTGCAAATACGTGAAAAGCTGAGGCAGTTTCCTTGCATAGAATGATAAGAATACAGGAGATGCATGAAGGTATGTTCCATTTCAGGTACCACATAGAAGTCAACAGGGTCCCTGCTGGCAACTGGGTGCTTATTGAGGGAGTGGACCAGCCTATCGTGAAGACGGCCACAATCACTGAGCCCCGGGGCAATGAAGAGGTAGAGCAGCTAATATCACAAAGTTCTTTGTTTTGAAGCTTGCAGAAATAGATGCCAGAGCAGCAGCAACTCTGACATTGGTAGTAGACCATATTGGCATTTTGTGCACTGACACATTTTCATTGTGTTGACCAGTTTTAGCTTAATTTTGTAAAAGTTTTCTTCCATCAGACCATCTTGGCGTACATTAGTGCATTGTATGTAGTGATAGTTTGAATCTTTAGGTAATTTGCCATTCAAGTTGGATCTTGTGCTGACATAGGGTATGTGCTGGTTCAAACATAACCAAACAATAAGTCATGGTTCATTATCAGTGGCTTATTATAAATGCAATGCTAAAAGGCTTTGCCATTTAAGACCAGTTAAAGCTCTCTAAGCTTCCTGTGAATGGATACATTGTTTGTTGCTTACATCAGTAATTGGCAGGGTGGACTAAATAGAGAGAAGGAACCTTCCTCCAGCAGTAAGGCTAGATGTGTCAGGAGGTTGTGTAGGACTACGGCAACATGGAATATCTTTGCTGACCAAGGAAATGCATGGGTGTATGGAAAGTAGGGTATAAACAAACAGAATTTGTGACATTTCCTAACATAAGTGAACATAGGGTGTGATGGTTAAGACATTAGACTCAGCTTCCAATTTGCTGGCTTTGTGGCGATAGCCTTAGCCTTTGTAGTAAACAAACATTTACTTTTTGAAAAGGAGCCTTGTAATTGCAGATGCACTCTGGATCTGGGGTGATAGAGCCTGCTGCCAGAACAATTCTCTAGGTCTAATCTGTTTTAAGGTGCTCTGCTTGACCTTATATTTTCACATTAGCATGGCTACAGAGACTATCACTTGAAGGACTTCAGTTACAGGTCGTCAGTTGGCCTTCCATGTGTTGGTGCCCCCCACGTGTTGGTGCCCCCCACTTGTGGATCTCAGAAGGTCCTCTGACAGATGGTATTCAATCCACTCAGATCTCCTCTGGAGAGAAGAATGCGCGCACACACATACCAGTTTTAGGATCTGCTCCCACTATGGGACTTCGTGCTCCAGGTATCACATAATCGCTGAGCTTTCTCCAGAACTCTAGATCCCCCTTAAAAGTAATTCCAGTCTCAGTCAGGATGGCCAGTGTACAAATATGATGAGAGTTGTAGCCCAACTTCTGCCCTAAGTAGAGCCTACCTCATAGCCAGAAATTTACGCCTTAGATTCTGCTATAGGAATCTGCTCATCTACCATGACTACTGCCAAGAATACCTTGGGGTAAGCATGAACAGCAAATATGGTTAATAATATATTCCTGATTGATTTCAGGCCCAGATATTCCGTCCCTTGAAATTCAACACCACATCTGTAATCAAAATAGCTGTGGAACCTGTAAATCCCTCTGAGCTACCCAAGATGCTGGATGGTCTGCGGAAAGTCAATAAAAGCTACCCATCTCTCACTACCAAGGTGTGTGGGACTAACCTTCAGTGTACTATGTGTTCCTGTGATACGATGCAGTCTTAAATGCATATCATCAGCTGCCAATTGTCATTTTTGTGCCAGGGTTTGGCTTCTCCCACACTCGAAAATGGTAGCTAAGATTCTTGTTTGTCCCCAATAATCAGTATTCAAATGTATGTTGTTACATCTCTGCTACTACAGCTGTCCATGTAAAGTTCAGAATTCTGCTTTTTTCCCATTAAGTTTTCTCCTCTGCATGTACCTCCAGGTGGAAGAATCTGGGGAGCATGTGATCTTGGGTACAGGCGAACTGTATCTTGACTGTGTAATGCATGACCTGCGGAAAATGTACTCCGAGATTGACATTAAGGTACAAATGATAATGCCTTTCCAACACTTTATCTAACGTTGACTTTGCGTGCTTCTCCAATCCAAAGTATATGACTTTTTCCAATTTGAATTCCACAAGAGAAGTTGAGTCGTTGGTCCATGACCTAATCATTGTCCTGCCTGCTTTTTTAAAGGTGGCTGATCCTGTTGTCACATTCTGTGAAACAGTGGTGGAAACATCTTCCTTGAAGTGTTTTGCTGAGACACCCAATAAGAAGTAAGATCTTCAAGAATCTTAAAATGTGATCTTGGAATGTGCTGCAGTCTTTTGTTGGATTAGCATAAATTTTCTTTGGGGGATGGGTGGGGGAGGAGTATTCAGCAGTCTGCAACAGCTTATCCAGTGCAACTGATGATGGGGGTAAGTCTTCTAATGAACTGGGAAGAAGAATGACACCATTTTAAATTTCTCCATGTGGTAGTTGTGTCTTTATTGAGCAGACTGCTCGTGTTCTCATATGACTCAGGGTTTTTCCAGAGGCCAAAAAAGGGGTGAATATATAACAGGGGTCTTCAACCTTTTTTTTTTTTTTTTTTTTTTTTTTGCCCAAATTTGAGAAAATTTCCAGGTCACCACTACAAAATGGCTGCCATGAAAAATGTGGGTAGTCACAGAGGACAAGTAGCCTGCCCAGAAAGCTGAGTGGAAGGCAGAGGGAGTTTCTGAGCGCCAACACACAAAATTTTGGCGCCTACAGTTTTCTGTGCCACTGCAAACCTATTTCACAGAATGCAAACTTTGCATTTTCCTATCTGCTCTGCCAGCAGCCAGCTCATACTTTTTTCTTTTTCACCCAGAATCACCTTCCATATACACATGTGCTTTCTTTATTACCCTGGTTCATCACCCATACACATGTTCATGCTCTCTCTGCTATGTATGCCCTTTTTTTCTCATGACACATGACGAGATGTATTTACCTAGGGTTCTTTGAAGCTCACCTATCTGCATCACCTATCTGCATCACCTCTAAACTCTTTTTCTCTTTCCCACACTCATAGAACTCCCATCCATTCAGACAGTCAACCTCTGCCAAACTCCACTTTCCAGTTGCTCCTCACTCAATGCCCCAGCTCCCTACTGGCTTGCCACTAATCTCTCTAGCCCTCCCCTCCCCCATCTTCCCTGTCACAGCCTTACTGCTGCCTTTCCTATTCCCCCGCTGATTCAGTAGCCCCCACAGCTAACCAGGCAGCATTGGCAGAGGTCTCTTTTTCTTGGTGCTTGAGGAAAGTGTGAGCCTGTAGCTCCCCATTTCCATTTCCTAAGATTGCTGAATTGCAGCTGTTGCCCAGAGTCCATGGGATGCTAAGATGACAGTGGCTGAAGATCCTCACTCCAGCAATCCTAGGCTCTAGTAAAAACATTTTTAAAGTTACATTGAGAGATTTAGGGCAGGGGCTGTTAGGAGTGAGAAAGACAGTTGCTCTCGGTATTTTCAAGGCTGCCTATCTGGACTTTGGAGGAAGAGCAGGAGGGGGCCTTGTAATGTGGGACAGTTCCAGATGTTGAGATGAGAGAAGCAGAGATGCTTATCTCAAGGCCATGCTGCCCAGGTGGGCAGGCAGCCTCTGGAAATAACCAAGATGTACATTTAGCAAGAGGGGACTTGGAACAGGGGAGTTTCTCAGAAACAGAGAAGGTGGGCATGGCTCTTGATCCCATGTTGCAACGTTAGCAGAGAAGGGTGACCCAATTAGAGGACTGGCATGCAGAGAGGAGGTGTGCTCCTTCCCAAAAGGCCACTCCCGAAAGGATGAGGCCCAAGCATACTCATAAGGACAGTTCTTAGATACTAGATTGGGATCAGTGAACCACTCTGCATGCTCAGAGGTTTCTTCTGAGTGTTTGTGCTTCTGGAAAACAATTTGGTCCGTAAAGAATGTTTTGCAAGAAGCATCTGTGGCTGTTGAGTGTATGAAGGGAGGACTCCTAGCTCACGGCAGGTGCCAAGGAAAGTGTTGCCTACTCCCAGTATAATGCCTGAAAGGGACACAGACTCACCATGTATGTGCTGCTTAATGAGCACAGGCCCTTTTGCTCTTGGTTGCTATTTTGAGTTACTTGACTCTTCCTGTGCTATGCTCCAGAGCCAGGAGTTACAGTATAGCAAGGTGGGAGCTGTTGGAGAGAACCTTTCCAAGAACTAAACCCCCAGAGAGAAAACGATTAACAGAGGATATCCAGGCAGTTCTGTAAAGCAGCAGTGGGAACCTCTTCTCTGTGGGTGGCTGCATTCCTGCAAGGGAAATCTGTCAGGGACTCTGTGCTGTGTTTCCCTTCCTCCCACCAGCAAACTGTTAGAGGAGGGAAAGATGAGACTTGACAGAGCTTGGCACTGATTGCTTACAGAGGGCTTTTGAAATTATGCTGAGGTCTGCAGTCTTTATAGCCCTGCTCCTATTGATCTCAAATAGAAGAGGAGCAACATCACCAAGAGCAAAACAAGAAGATTTCAAGCTTCTGGGGTGGGGGTGGAGTTCAATGCCAGGTGTTACTTGCAGTTGCCTAATGGAACAAACTTCAGAATGGACTTTCAGAATTTGCCTTTTGTCCTAGAAATCATCGCTTCAGCTCTTTTCCATCTTTCCCAGCTAAGTGTCATTTGTATTTGTGTTCAGAAACAAGATCACAATGATTGCTGAGCCTCTGGAAAAGGGTCTGGCTGAAGACATTGAGAATGAAGTGGTACAGATAACATGGAACAGGTACAAAACTTGCTGAAGAGTTGGCAGTATGGGAGATAGGTCTCCTTCCCCATTCTTCCCACCTGGAGACCCTTGGGAGGCTGTCTCCACCCATTGTGGCTTGAGGGTTGCCCCACTGCTCTGCCGCTGCAGCTTCTGGTTGCCCCTTGGCATGGCAGTCTCCTCTACCATGTTTACAATAGCTTGTGGGTAGCAGTTCTTTATAAACTTGCTGATTGTATTTAAACAAATATGGTTGTGTCCAGGGTTCAGTAATATGCAGGTCTACATATATCATCAGTGTTTGAAACCTGATGAAGCACAAAATCATAATGAAGCCAAGCTTGAGGAGTAGCACAGGAGTAGCACACACACAGGAGTAGCAAAGTATTTGTACAGAAAACAGTATTTAAAACTCTTCTGCTTGATTAATCAAATGCATCTCTTTAATGATGCAAGGGTTTTAGTTAATTAACCAGATGGCTAATAAAAAATGCTTTCATATGTTTAAACCTTGTGTGAATTTTGGTCACGTGAAGGCCATTGCAGTGTAGTGGTTAAGAGTGCTAGGTTGGGACTTAGGCAATCCAGTTCTAGTGGCCATTCAGCCATAGAGCTCACTAGGTGACTTTGGACCAGTCAAGGACTTTCAGGCCTACCTACCTCAAAGGGTGTTGTAATGAGGGCAAGACTGAGAGGAAGAGGAGGAGAATTTATGTAAGCCTCCTTGAGTTCCTTGAAAGCAAAAAGATATAAACAAGCTACCAAGGGAAGTAGTGCAAAAATGTTTAAGGGGGGACTGGAGCAGTCTCTGTCTCAAATGGCTTAAGGTGGAATTCAGGTTTGGGCAGGAAGGTTAAGCAGATTGACCTTGGAGCTCGCTCCCTATTGTATTATGTCTGTCTGTGTATATCATTAGGAAAAAGCTGGGTGAGTTTTTCCAGACCAAGTATGACTGGGATTTGCTGGCTGCCCGATCTATCTGGGCTTTTGGGCCAGATGCTACTGGACCAAACATCTTGGTGGATGATACTCTCCCTTCAGAGGTAAGGACCCTGCAGAAGTGTGGGTTTTTTTTGAATATGCATTAAAGGCCTATCTCATGCCACATCCAAGAACTGGGGATCCTGTGATCCTTAAATAATGCAAGTAATGCTGGTGGAGATCAAATAAAGGACATCTACATGCATTTGTCTTCCGATTCTTTTCATTTTCTTGCTGCCACCCCAGTAGCACTGGAACCCCTTTCCCTCCATCCAATAAGGAAGCCTCTTTTGAAGAATGGCTTGGCTTGCCATAGACTAGGAGACACCTCCCACTTCCTCTCTGAGGACAGTTTTCCATGTGCCTATAGAATGAATGGATCTGCATCTTCTGTTCTACTCTAACTCATAGGGCAGATAGTTGTGAAGAAGAAAGTTCCAGTGGGAATCATGGAACTTCCTGACTGCTCTGGGGACTCTGAACTGGTCTCGTGGCTGCATTTCACCCCTCTGCCTCTGCCTGATCCAGAGTAACTTTGGTGCCAACTATTCCAGTGGGAAAGTACTTCATTTTGCAGAAAGAGGGGCTACCTACTTCTTTCTGTTATTTATATTGCTGCATGTGTTTCTTCTTCACAGGTCGATAAAACCCTCTTGGGCTCTGTGAAGGACAGCATTGTGCAGGGCTTCCAGTGGGGAACCAGGGAAGGGCCCCTCTGTGATGAGTGTAAGTAGAAGAAAAGCTAAACACTATTTTAGGTATTTTCAGATTCCTGCTATTTCAGATATATTTTCTACACAAGGTGAGACAATGATAGGTTCGTGTACCTGAAATGATAACAGTTCAGGAGTGTGTCATCAGCACCCCCTTAGCTTTTTTCCTGGATTGCTGAGTTTTTCTAAGTAACTATGAATTGTGCATAGCAGAAAGGATTATCTGCTATTTTGTCCATGATTTCTGATAGATGACTCCAGAGGTCCCTTGCTCTTATTTTCCACAAGTCCTGTGTGTGTACGTACACACACCCCAGACATGGAAGCAAATGCTGGTGTTGGCACAATAACTGCACAATAACTACTTGTGTCACCAGGCTATAATCAGTTATCCTCTAGAGCAGTGGTTTTCAACCTTTCCACAGCTGGGGACCAGCAAAAACAGGGAAACCACCTCAGGGACCACTGAGGCAGAAACAAAAAGCACCATGCACATAATACAGTATTCTGTGTATTAGCTTCCAAACACAATACCAAAAAATGAAAATTCTCCAAAACAACCAGAATCCAAGCAACAAAAAATGCCAACAAAAGAGCAAATTGCCAAAATCAGCTCAGGTGGCTTCCACCTCTCTTCCCTCCCTGCCCCCCCCCCCCCAGTAGCACTGGTGCAACCTTCCCCCCGCCCCCCCAATGCAATGCCAGCCAAGGAAGAGGTGGTGGAGCACAGCCAGCCCCCAGGCTGGTCTGTGGCAAGTGGGATGCAGCTCCCCACCCCCCGGACTGGCAGGAAGTTTCTCGTGGACCAGCACCGGTCCCCAGACCAGAGGTTGAGAACCTCTGCTCTAGAGCAAGACCTTATGACAGCTTATTTATTCAGTTAGAGGCTAAGAATAATTGCATATAGAAAGGAGAGCTAATGTAGGTAAGGCCCACTGGCTTGGCAAGCCATTGCGAATCAATCTTCTCAGAGTTCTTGGCTGACTAAACAAGCCCTGTATCTCTAATGGTGTTGGATGCTTCTTTTTGCCCTAGTGATCCGCAATGTGAAGTTCAAGATCCTGGATGCTGTGATTGCCCAGGAACCGTTGCATCGGGGAGGCGGACAAATCATTCCCACAGCCAGGCGTGTAGTGTATTCTGCCTTCCTCATGGTAAGAATAGTTCTGCATCATCTAGCATGGCATGAGCAGGCATACTACAGTATTGTTTTGATGCCAGGCCAAGGCCATTTTGTTCTCCTTCGTTGCCCTCCAAATGCTGATTGGCTGGGCTGCTTGGAGTTGATGGGAGTTGGATCTGGCAACATGTGGAGGGTCACGAGATGTCCACTTCACTGTAGATTTTTGATCACCTTTATTGCTTTTTAAAATTGCGGTGTATAATGCTTTTGATTGAACTTTTGTCCTTATGTGTGTATTTTTGTTGTAAATCTCCCTGAACATTCGACTTGAAAGGCAGTGTAGACATGAAGGGCAATATAAACATGACCTTGAGGACTTGCTTAGTGGCTGCCGCTAAACTGGGGAATGCCCTGCCAAGAGAGATGCATTAGATATCCCAGATTGCTACCCTCAAGAGGGAATGAAAGGCATCCCTCTTCTGGCAGAACTTACCAGATTTTTTTGAATTTAATATTCTTGTTTTTAATCTAAATTTTAAATGCTGTTGTTTTAATTTCTTGTAAACCATCCTGAGAAGATGAAAATGAGGTTCTATATAACAATTCAAACAAATGTATTAAATAAGAATTTATGATGAAGAGGCCTTGGCTTAGTAGCAGAGCACATGTTTTGAATGCAGAAGATTCTATATTCACCTTTGGGTAGGATGAAGAATACCCTTCTAAGACCCTGAAAACTGGTAGTACCAAGCTAGGTTGACCAATGGTCCAAAAGTATCAGACAGTCTCCAATGTTAAGAATGAAAGAAGAGGTGCTGGAACATGCCTATCTAATGCAACATGAGCAGCCAGTTGCCTCTGGGAAGAATTTATTTATTTATCTATTGATCGATCATATGGTACATCCACATCACACTTCAGTAAAAAAAACACAGGCATAAAAACATGACATACAAAATATAAGATCCAAAATATTATAAACATGTATGTAGATTACAGATATAATTTTTGCTTCATTTCTCACAACCAGGAAATCAGCAAACTCTCCTTTGTAAGCTCTGTTTTGGCACTCTGTCACTATATGTTGCCTAGTTTGTCTTTCGAAGCCACAATCACAATTTGGTGATGGTATTTTGCCCCATCTATAAAGGGCATCTGCACATCTGTCGTGGCCAGTGTGAATTCAATTTAGACTTGTCCATATCATACAGGGCTGGCCAAATCCATATGGTTTTCCAAGATGAGGGGTATACTGCAACATCGTGGGGGCAGTTTTCCATCCAGCTTTGTTTTTACATATTGTGAATATTAAAATCATCTTCTACAAGTGCCTTAGCAGTAGTAATAGCTGGACCCATTCCGCTCCCAACTGCCTAGAAACTAGACAGACCGTATTGGCAGCTGGGAATTATCAGTGATGGTTAAGTCGCACATGTCCCCTGGGTGGTGCTAAAGAACAGTCCCTTCAAGGCAAAACATCTGAAGCCTTGAAGGTATGGCAACCAGTTAATCACAGTGATTTCCTAGTGATCTCTTGGCTATATCACCTCACATGTTATGAAATGCCCATAAGCAGAACATTTGATAGCATCCCTGCCCTCATGGTATTCAGCAAATACTGCCTCCAATAGTGAAGGTAATATATAGCCATTATATATTGATCCCCATTGGTGGTTCATATGGTGCCACTGATAAGTGCATCCATACAGTAAGGTGTAAACAGCTCTAATTACCCAGAAACTTGTCATCATGCCTAGTTCATGTTTGGTTTCTGATTTAAAATTTTGTTTTCAAATTTGATTTGTTCGAATTATAATTGAGGACTGTAATGCTTGGCCTTCTGCTCTGCCTCATAGGGCAGATAGTTGTGAAGAAGAAAGTTCCAATGGGAATCATTTCATCCCATTTCCTGACTGCTCTGGGGACTATGAATTGATTATAATCTCTCCGATGGATGTAGAAGCCTGAAGCTGTTATGGGTGGAGTGAGAAAGGAGAAATGAAAGAGGTGGGGAGCATCTGGAGCCAAGGATGGAGAACTGGGAAGGTGCTGTGGAATGCAACAGGAATGCAAGCTGAAAGCTGAACATTGCTCTGTACTGGTTCTCTGTATTTCCTCAGGCCACTCCACGCTTAATGGAGCCATATTACTTTGTGGAGGTTCAGGCACCTGCTGACTGCGTGTCTGCAGTATACACGGTCCTGGCCAGGCGTAGGTAAGGAGCAGCCTCGCTTATTCATCCTGCTGTTGCTGTGTTAATTTCCACTGAGGTTAGAAAGCAGCCTTATTTGGGAAGTTTTGGGGGACCTTGGTTCTAAAATCTTGGCAGAAAGTAAGCAGCTAAATTGTATAGTCCAGCATGTGAGCACACATGCACACCACACAAACACTCAAACATGCACACATGCAATCACACAGAGACGTGCGAGTTTATTTCAAGCTTGGTATTTTTCCATTCCTTTTGCAGTCAAATTAAGTTGGAAAACACTTGATGAGACAGAGCTAAAAGATGTTGCCTTAATCTGTTTGTAAGTGGACAAGGAAGGGCGCACAACCCACCCCACCCACATTTGGCAAAAACTGTTAAAGCAGCATTTATTATTATTTACCTCTGTGGGAAGGTTTGCACGCCATGGCAATCCACCATGTGAATAAGCCACACTAGGCAAGTCATTATTATTGATACAGTAGTTATTTTATTTCTATACCATCCAATAGCCAAAGTTCTCTGGGGGGTTTACAACAATCTGCAGTGTACCTGGCAGATAACTGGAATAACTATGGATTCTTCCGCAGCTCATTCCCAAGCGGGTCTCCTGTGGCAAGACGCTGGTGCACTCGCCACAGGCTTTCCCCTCCTTTTTTTCTCCCTCCCTCCCTCCCTTCCTTCCTCCCTCAAGTGACTGTAATAAAAAAAGCTGTCCAAGATGGGTGGGATTTTTTTTAAAGAGGAAATTCCAAAGACATTATTCCAAACAATTCCAACAAGGATAAAGACAAGAGTAGACGCCTATGTGTCTTCACAAAAAAGCTTAAAAATGAACTGAAAACAAAAAGGGCTTGTATATGAAGTTAAAGGGAGACAGAGTACTAAGGAAGAATATAGGCAGGTAACATGGAATTAATACCATCAATCAGGAAGGCTAAAGCTAAGAATGATCTGAGGTTAGTAAGAGATGCTATAAGCAACAAAAAACCCTTTGGATATGTCCATAATACAGAGGAAAGAAAAAGGAGTTCAACTACTCAATGTAGATGGCAAAACGATAGCAGAAATGCTGAATTCCTTCTTCAGTTCAGTCTTCTCCCAAAAAGGCTCTGTGATCTTCCTGGTGAAGGATGAGTAGAAACTGAAGGAGCAGCATGGCAGCTCAAGATTCATAGGTAAATGGTTAAGAATCATCTAATTGGGTTGAATGAGTTCAGATCTTCAGGAACAGATGAACTCTATGCTAGAGTCATAAAGGAGCTGGCAGAAGAACTTCAGAACCACCTTATATTATCTTTAAGAAACCATGGATTACAGGGGATGTATCAGATAACTAATGTTATCTCCATCTTCAAGAAAGAAAGAAAAAAGAACCTGGGCACTACTGCCCAGTCAGTCTGACATCAATCCCTGGGAAAATTCTGGAACAGGTCATTAAGCAGTCAGTCTGCAAACACCTTTAACACAATGCTGTGATTGCTAGATGTCAGTATGGATTTGTCAAGAACAAATCCTGCTAGACTAATCTGATTTCGTTTTTGATTGGGTAACCTTCCTGTGATAGACTGTGAGAATGCTGTGGACATAATGTATCTTGACTTCAGCAAAGGTTTGAACAAAGTGCCACATGATATCCTGATCAGCAAACTAGCTGAAAGATGGAACAACTATCAGGTGGATTCACAGTTGGCTACAGAATTGGATGCAAAGTATTCATCAAGGACACCTCAGACTGAGGAGAGGTAACAAGTGGGGCATCACAGGGTTCAGTCCTGGGCCCAGTGCTCTTTAGCATTTTTATTAATGACTTGGACAAAGAGGTGCAAGGAATGCTGATCAGATTTGCAGATGACACAAAACTAGGTGGGATAACTAATATCCTGGAAGACAGAAACAAGATTCAAGGTGATAATTGAAGTGCTAGGCTGAAAACAACACCATGACATTCAGTAGGGACAAATGCCGAGTTCCCCTCCTAGGAAGAAAAAACCAAATGCATTGTTACAAGATGGGGAATACTTGGTTCAACAATACTGCATGTGAGAAGGATCCTGGGATTGTTGTAGATCACAAGCTGAACATGAGTCTACAATGTGATGTGGCTGCAAAAAAGGCAAATGCTATTTCAGGCTACATTAATAGGGTTCAAGTTACAGGAAGCCAGTTCCAGCTGAAACATCAGGAAGAACTTCCAGACTGTTAGAGCAGTACGACAATGGAATCAATCACCTAGCGAGTTTGTGGGTTCTCCCACACTGGAGGCATTCAAGATAAAACTAGACAACCATCTGTGAACTTGGAGTCCTGCAATGAGCAGGAGGGTTGGGCCTGATGGCCTTCTGGCTCCTTCCAGCTATTATTCTCTCTTTCTCTCCCCACTCCCTTTTCAGTCTTGTTTTGGGCAACAAAGGACAACTTCAAGTTTGACAGCTATTGACAGTACCTTCGAAATGTCAAACTCCCACTGGAGGACTGACATGGTTTGTCACACCCTGTTTTTGTGCAAGAACCTAGCACAAGCTTTTTCCAAATGCTTTTCAATTTACACATGTACAGTTTGGGAATCCCAAATGGCAAGCCTCGCCTGGCCAACATACTGAGGGAGGTTTGCTGCCAAAATGTAGCAAGCATGAATGTGTATGTTCTGTCAAAACAAACACACACCCCATAGGTAGCCCTGTCAAGGAAACCCCTTTTAGGAGGATCTGGATTTCTGATAGCTACCTGTGAAAGATTCATGTTTTTGTAAAGGGTAGCTCACATTTTTCCAAGCACCTGGAGCCTTTGAAAAGGTGATAAATTGAATAAATATACAAACTGAAAAATAGCAAATAAAATTTAACCTCTTTTGAAAGGGGTCTTTATGTCTGCATAAAGAAGTATTGATGGCTAGATGTTTTAGTTTGGCCTCATTAACTGTTTGTCAGCATTATTGCTTAAATTACTAGAACAGGAATAAGGAACACTAAGGTTGACAGAGAAACTTGCATTTCTCAGCAAAGTCAACAACTGCATTAGTTTTGCCAGTCAGTTCCATCTACTTTTATGTAGTGATGTCCATGAAATTAAATTGCCTTTTAGAAAGGCATTTACCCACTGCAGAGGACTCACTGCCCCAGCAATGTACCTTTTTTCCACATTACACAGAGCACTGAAGATGATACAACGGTGGTGCAAGAGAATTCTTGCTTTAATGGTTTTATTTTAAAGATGTTTAAGCTATTGGTCAGGATGTACTGCCCTCCATGCCAGTTGCTCACTTTCGCCTCCCTCATCTTGGAGCTGGTAGAGCTGGACATTGCCAGGGAGAGAGGAGGAGATTACCAGGGCAGCTGTACCAGGGTACTCTCAGGTAAGTAAAGGAGGAACATGAAGTCTTGCTCTTTTGTAGAGGCCATGTCACCCAAGACGCACCCATCCCAGGCTCCCCTCTGTACACCATCAAAGCCTTCATCCCAGCCATTGACTCATTCGGATTTGAGACAGACCTCAGGACACACACACAGGGACAAGCGTTCTCACTCTCTGTCTTCCATCACTGGCAAGTAAGTATGGTGGGAGGCTTGTCAGCAGGTAGTAGAAAGAACAAGCCAGTGCTTCAGATGTCTCAAGCGTGCGTTCAGATTCACAGCTTGCCATATATTATTAGATGGCTGATGGAACTTGGAACTAGAGCTGCATGCATATCATACTTAAAATAATCTGCATTCTGCTTCCAAGTGCCTCGTATTATGTCCCAAGGAAAGTGCAATTATTTGTCCTGAATATACAAGCCAAACAACATGCTTTCTTATTTTGCATTAGCCTTTTGCAGAAATGTATTCCTCTTTTGTTAGTCACGGGAGAGAACTGTGTATAGCACTGAAGGTCTTACTTCCCTGGCTGTGGAAATTCTGCTCAGCCTGCCCCACTCCTTTTCTCCTGGACTTCTTCATGGCTGTGGAGAAGCTGGCAAAAGTGGGATGCTTTCTGTGGCCTGGACATCCTGTCCCAGCCCTGATTTCAAAGTAGCACCTCTCAGCATCCACTCTCCATGTCCAAAGGATCAAGAATGCAAGATCCTTTACCATACTCCATGTACTTCCCCACTTTCCAGATTGTGCCAGGTGACCCCTTGGACAAGAGCATTGTGATTCGACCTCTTGAGCCTCAGCCAGCCCCTCATCTGGCCAGAGAGTTTATGATCAAGACCAGGCGCAGGAAGGTAAGTCTTCAAATAAAGTCAGTCTCACTCTGCCCTGGCTTGTGCAGTTCTTGCCCTACAGTGAAACACACTCTCTTCACCCCATCTTCTCTTCTAATCTAGTGCTTATCATGCCATTATTTTTCTCCAGGGACTAAGTGAGGATGTGAGCATCAGCAAGTTCTTCGATGACCCTATGTTGCTGGAGCTGGCCAAACAGGATGTTGTGCTAAACTATCCCATGTGATGACCCTGGATCAGTCCCCATTCCCCAGTGGACAAGCAAGACTTCCTTATTCCTGATAGTGTTGTCCCACAGCCAAGGAAACTTTTGGCCTAATTGCTGTGCTAAAAGGGCAGACTCCTTCCTCCTGGACATATGTCACATTGACAGAAATGCATTATACCATCCCAGAATGTGCTTCTCTGGGCAGACTGGGGACTCTTGAGAGATTTGGGGCTTGGGTCCTCTTGGCTTCTTACTGTGAAGCTCTTTTCCCAATAAAAATAGCTATTGCTTGGTTTCTAGAAAATGACACTTCTGCAATGGTTTCTTCCTCCTGAACAGTATCAGCAGAGCTGACCCAACATTTGTGGGAAATTTAATATTTTTCATTCATGCTGAATTATGAATTCATAGCCCATGCATTTTCCTTATTACCAGAGAAGCCCAGCCCATGTATGGGCAATGGATTGAGAAAGCAAACTCTCAGTCGAAGTCTGACTTTTTTCATTTCTCTTAAAAAAAACAACATTATTGTGCTCCTGTGCAAGGCCTATTAGAGGCCCACCCTGCCTTTCTTTGATGTTGCCAGTAGTCTGAAGTTTGACTTTTGTGTGTTTTACAGGATTTTTGACCTAGTGAGAGGAATGTAAGAATAAATATTCTTTACATCTTGTAATAAAATTAAGACATTCTGGTCTAGCTCTTGATTCCTGTCGTGTGTGCGTGTGTGTATGAAAGAGGAGGAGGAGAAAACTGGATATGCGTTGTCTGCTTTTTGTCAAAACTTCATAGCTGGGTCTGCAGTGCGCTTCCTCTCCTTACCTCTTCAAAGATACATTAAAAACCACACGTTTGTTCCGTGTGTCTTTGTTCTTGAGTTTTGCTGATGATCTCTCTCATGTGCGGAGGATTTGGCAGAGGCCTTTTTTCTCTGTCTCTCTTAGTCAGGCAAGGGGCCTTCCTGAGACCTGCTTCTTGTGAACCTAGTTTTAGGAAAACATGTCAGGGATAAAAGTTGGGACTGCCAACTACAAAACTAAACTACAATCCAGCTCTATTTTTATGGCATTTCACTAGTCTGTGCAGCTCTATATTCCTGCAGACTGTCTGGCTGCTCCGTGTCACAGCCGTTTCTCAACATTCTCTTCCTGTATTTGTTTGCCTTGTTTGTACTCTTGAATATCGCATTCCCAGGAGGCCTGCAGATCCAAATAAGTAATTCTATGGTAAGTCATCTTACCAAAAATGTGCATTTTAATGCTTTTCAAGTTGGAAAGCTTTGAGGTCATGTTTGGAATTGTGACCTTAGATATTAATAATCTTCCATTGTGTATAATGTACATTTAGAAAAAGTACCTGGATACAAAGGCAATTAAAACATTCAACATAAGAAACTCTGCTTGCAATGCATTATTAACAAATTGGTAAGAAGGGGTGCTTTTCTGTAGGCATGCATTATTATGCTTTATTTGTAGCATTTGGAGTGGGTTTACTTGGTTGCTTCTTTTTTTAAAACACCATGGCAGTGACCATTGATGGCGAAGAATTTTGGACTAGATGGACAGTTTGAAGCAAGCAATAATATCATGCTCTCCTGAAGGATGTGAGAGGAAATTAAACGGTTGGCTAGACATCATTAGGGAAACTTTAGGACAGGGGTGCAGAACCTCAGCCCCAGAGGCCAAATCTGGCCCTACGGGGGCCTCAGCCCCTTTTCCCTCAACCACAGATTATTTGGTGGTTTACTGGTTTTACTGTACTTTTTTTCCTTGTTTTAAAAGCCTGTAACCCCTTTCCTAAGGACTAGTTTACAGCCTTAAACTAAAATATGCAGACTGTTGATTCTGCCTCCTTTGCCTTCAGTCGTGCCAACCTCTGGAATGCATTACCTGAGAGCTTTTCCAAAAATGGAGTATGATCCTCCAGCTGAAAAAAGTTCTGCACCCCTGTTTTAGAGAGAATACTATTCCCCTGCCTAAAGGCAGGGTAACATTTTGGTTCTTTGGGAGTGTTTTCCAGCCCTTTGTTTCCATAAGGTTTCTGTTACTTCTTAACCAAACTTTTTAAAAAATACACATCACATCAAGAGAGTTTAGGAAAACACATAAGCTGTAAGCAATGAGCAGTTGAGGCTGCAGGGGATGTTTCTTCTGCAAGAGCAAACCAAATGATCTTGCACTTTGCTGAAGTTGGCTTACAGATCTTCAAAGCCACTCAGAAGGGACAAACCAAGGCCATCGGCATCCCATCTATTTCTGTTTCAGGAAGTGGTCTTTGTACATATTGTAAACAGTACCTGAGAGCAAGAGACTAGTATTAGTGCAAGGGGGAGCATAAGAAAGTGGCCTATAGAAAATGTAGAGTTCTTCTAGCAAAGAATTTCACACAATACTGCTTTTGCTAGTCATAAAGTGCCGTTAACCACCCATGTCACTGCTGTCCTTTCTGCCTGCCCCTTACAAGCCCTGTACTGCTGGCATCTGTTTTTCTCATTTCCCTAAAATGTTCTCCCCTGCTTTTCAGCCATCTTTTAAAACTGTTTAAGGGCTCCAAACCTGCTAAAATTTTGGGACTGTGCCCAGTGCTATCTTCATGCAAAACTACCTGGCTTCTTGGTAAAACTACAATGCTTTCATCTCATAGCCAAGCAGAGGCAGGTTCTGGTTTGCAATTTAAAGTGTGCCTAGTATAACATAGGTGTTATGACTATAGTTCAGGTACTGCAACAAGGAAATGGCATGTTGCAGCCACTCAGACCCTTTGGCTTTATAGTTTATTGCTTTTAAGTGTTTCAGATTTTTGCAGGTTTACATTTTATCATTCTGTAAACTGCCCAGGGAGCCTTGGGTGTCACATGGTATAGAAGTAGAAGGAATGAAGTCAGCGTGGATTGCAAACAGAATTTCAGAAACAGGTTAAAATTTTATGTAAAATTTTAGAAAAACATATAAGCTGTAGAGAGAGAGTTAGGACCAGCAGTGCTTTGTCTGAGTTTTTCTTACTTGAGAGAGTTGCTAGACAGGGATGTCCTGTCTCTCCATTGATATACGACTTATGTTTGAAACCTTTAATATACGCTGCCTGACATAACTTAACATCCTTGGATTTGTGCACAATATATTAGAATATAAAGTAGAATATACATTTATTCTTTATACCAATGACCTGTTATTTATCTCAGAACTCCAGTCATCTATTCAGGCTTTGATGCAGGTGATTTCTGATTTTTGATATTTCTCTTGCTTATTCTGTTAACTGGGGAAAATCAGATATAAATCTGCAGTAATATAGAGACTTAAGTAACTGGTAATTTAGACGTTAGGCTGAATTTATTACTTATTTAGGAATACTTGTCCCTGGAGATTTATTACAAATGAAAGCCAATTAATAAAATATCAAGAGAAAGTCTACGGGGCAGAGTTAATACACTTAAAATGAATGTGATGCCTCACATTGTTTATACTTTGTATAGTATACCTTCGTTTACATCTGGGTAACTTTCTAGAAGCTTAGTGTTTTATTTTGTACATTTTGGGGGCATTCCACACCACCATGAATATTCTTGAAAAGGATGCACATTGTGATCAAAAATAAGGACTCCACAACCTTTCCATATACTATCAGGCCCATTTGTTGACTTGCACTACATTTTGGTCTTTTTCACCTTGGTTAGGTTCCTCTTCCTGGGAAGTTTTGGAACCCTCATTTCTGGATCCTCTTTCCAAGTGGGTTGCATTGGGCTCTCTTATCTACCTAAATAGAAAATGTGCCCCATCCAAGTTGACACAGCTAGAGAGTTGTGACACAGCTTTTCATACCAATTGCACTTTTATCTATTTTCTCACACAAAATTAATTTTATGGGAAATCCATATTTTAAAAGTCCACAAGAAAACCTTTGTGGACTTAGACAGACTGATCATCTTATTGGTCCTGATCATATTTTTTTCCATTTGCTGCTTTGCGTACTAACTATAAGTTGCCAGTTATAGCTACATGGCAATACATGCAATTGAAACATTTGTTAGAATTGGGTTTGGTGCTGCTTCTTACTACAGCCCAGAGCTGCCTGTGCCACTGGAAGTATTGCTTGAGGCTAAACAGTTACATCAGCCTATAATTCATGTGTATAATATCACACACATGGTCTCAGCCAAGAATGGAATAAAGAATTGGAGCATTCATTTTGCCCAATCAATGGAGCATTTCATTATTAAGGGGTCACAGATCTTAAGATCTTAAGATCCTAACTTAACTCAGCAAAAATGGATGTTTCAAGTATACTGGCACCACAAAGTCTCATCTACTGGCTTAATTAAATTAGCCAGTTTTTGGAGTCGCATTCTTCATACATTTTGGGATTGCCCCATGGCAGCTTCCTTTTGAGAGGACGTAATAATTCAGATGAATCTTGTGACAGGGAGATCTTTAATATTTAAGGATACACGTGTTCTTTGAATTGCCTACCCAACTCTTGAAATTTAATGCAGGGTCATGATGCAAGGTTAGTGTAAGTGGATTTCCCACATGCATTTGACAGCTAAAAGATTAATACTGCTACAATACTGGAAGAATACATGGTCAACTGCAATAATATAATGGGTGGAGAATTTAATGAAACTTCCTATTTTTGAATGGGGTTTTAGGCATAATTTACGAATTGATAAATATATTTGAACATTTGCACATTAATAAATATATTGATATTTGGAGTGCCTTTGTTGAAGTTTTGGTATAATTATTTTTAACAATACAGTGGTACCTTGGCTCACAAAAGCCTCAGTTCACAACCAAATTGGGTGCGAACAGAAATTTCAGAAAAAAATTGCCTCAGGTCACAAACTCCACATCGAGTGACGATTGAGATCGTGCTCGTCTTCCCTGCATGGGCACAATCGTAGTTGTGCTGTGGGAAGGAGATGGATGCGATCGCGGTCGTGCTGTTGGGGGCGATGGCTGCGATCACACCCATCTTCCCTGGCTGAGTGCGATCATGATTGCACCTGTCTATGGCTGCGATTGTGCTTGTGGTGGTGGGGGGGGGGGGAATGGCCGCAATCTTTGTTGTTCTTTGTTACTTTGTTATTCTTTGTCACTTTGTTTCAAATTTTTGTGATTAAAAAAATGGTTCCAGAAAGGATTAACCTTATTTACATTGAAGCTTATGGGGAAATTTGACTTGGCTCACAACCAATTTGGGTCGCAACCAGAGTCATGGAACGGATTAAGTTCGTGAGCCAAGGTACCACTGTAGTACTTTTTTCTATACATTAGTATGTACGGATCCTTTAAATTTTATCCAAAAATGGTAATATTTTGGTCTGTCTTCTTTTATCTCTCCAGGGTATGGTTTGATTTTGTAACACATAGTAAAAAAATCATTTTTAAAAAGTTTGATCATCTGCCTCTGGGAGCTGATGAATCAAGGTGAATTTCTGTTCCTCCATGTGTAACCAGTGATTCTGCCAAGGCCCTAGTCTTTACTTGGAATGAGAGGGTGACCTAGAATTTCAATATGATCTCTCCCAAATGCCCCTGACTGTGCCAGCTCCTTTATAGCCCAAGGTGCCAAGGGTCATGAAATTACTGTGTTGACCATTCGAATGCAAAAATAATATACTAAATATAGCAGTATAACAAAGATGGTTGAAGACAGGTTATTTTGTGGCAGTGGTGGTAAATCCCAATTGTATACTACCATTGCCTCTGCTCAGTGTCAAGCAGAACATTTTTAGGTTGTTATAGTCATCTTGAGTTTACACTTTAGAATATAACAGCTTGAACCTTCAAAGACCAGCTATGAGCAATTTGCTGGATGTTTTGCAAACAGAGTTGTTCATAGCTGTGCCAATGTGGTGGCTATGGTTTTGACACAGCCAGGGATGGATACCTTTCAAATTGAACAAATTGCTTGGAGGACTAAGTGCTCCTCCTCATTCAAGTGAAATCTGCCACAGTTGAGCTTTGTCTTTGTATCTTTGGAGTGGTCAGTGTTTTCTTGAGGGATGGTTAGTTCCCTACAGCTTTGAATGAAATAATGGCGAACTCCTTGTTGAAGAAACCAAATTTAGACCACAAAGCCAAATTTAGAGCTTCCAGATAACTACTGTCCATTCTTGTGCAAGGTAAAGGAGTGTGCAGTAAATTTGTACTTTAAGCAGAACTGGATTACTTTGATTATTTAGATCCATTCCTATCAAGTTTCAAATATTTCTTTGGGAGAGAAACAGGTCACTCTAATCAGTGACTTATACTAGGGAATGGATGGTGGGGGAGTGCAATCCTATTGTTTCTTCTCAATCTCTCAGCAACTGTCAATGTGATAGACCATGGTATTCTGGTTTCTGGTGAAGGAAGCAAAGTGTTAAAGTGGTTCCAGTCCTTCCTAGAGGAGATCCATCCTGACTGCTCTTTAGAAGGCCAGATACTGAAAATGAAACTCAAATACTTTGGCCACCTAATGAGAAGGAAGGACTCCCTGGAGAAGAGCCTAATGCTGGGAACAATAGATGGCAAAGGAAGAAGGGGACGGCAGAGGATGAGGTGGCTAGATGGAGTCACTGAAGCAGTCGGTGTGAGCTTAAGTGGACTCCAGGGGATGGTGGAGGACAGGAAGGCCTGGAGGAATGTTGTCCATGGGGTCGCGATGGGTCGGACATGACTTTGCGACTAACAACAACAGTCCTTCCTAAAGAAGCAGATGCAGAAAAGCCATATTGGAGGGCCTTTTTCCCACCATATGACCATTAGCCTGTGGGGTGCTGTGTTTTTTATAATCTACCTAAAATCACTGGGAGAGTGGTTTAGGATGAAGCGTAATAGGTATGTGGATGAACCCTGAAAGGCAGCCTAGAATAACAATGCTGATGTTGATAATTGTTGGTGGAAGCTCAGGTGATCCCAAAGTACCTGTGCCCATACAAATCTCTCCCGATCACCCAGATTCCCTTCATCCCTACCGCTTTACCAAGAATTACAGCTCCAACCACACAGGCCTGGGCAGCGACTCGAGTGTGAATCAGGTGGACAGACATCTTCATACTTCCCCTCTTCTTCATTCGGTATAGTCCATAGGCTGTCACAACTACACATCCCACCATGCCTGTAGGGCCAGATAAGCAAGGGAATCATATTTGTGATGCACTGATAGCATTTTTTGTTCTCTCAAGCAGTATTCCCTTAGGGATAATCTGTTGCCCACATACCAGAGATAGGCAGGGCTGGTGTATGTGCTGCCTTGCCCCCACTTTTGGTCCCCACTTCTCTCTCCCTTCCTGTTCACTCGTCTGTTAAAAAAGGGACAGATTGCCAGAGTTCTGAGTGGGTTGCCAAAGGCCTTTGAAATAAGTCTAGAGGCCCTTTGTGGCCCTTGGACTGCAGCTTGTAGAACCAGTTCTAAATGGTTCTCTGCATAGTCACTCAGCCCCTCACAGTTTCTCCCTGAGCCCCTCACAGTTTCTCCCTGAAGTAAAGCACCTTCTATACCCACAAGAGGCAAGACTAATACTCGTCAAACCTTTCTTCTTTTACTTGAGGAAAGGAGATATTTAATCATCTTGAACAGCTTCTTGTATTACTAGCCTGTTCTCCCACTTAGGAAGATCTTTGTGATTTTTAGTATTTCTAAAATGTCTTTACTTGCCCATATGCTAAAAGATTGCACAATGATAAAACAAGAAACACGCGTGAACGGAATGCCCTTCAGTTTTAGAATAGTGATGATTCACATCTTTCAGAGGTTGTTTCTTACTGTTTTGGGAGCTCTGTAAAAACCAGTAGAGAATTTAGATTTTTGGTGAACATAGATTTGTGGGCCTGAACTGCTTCACTCCAACCTGCCTTTGGTTTCCAAAATAAAGGTTTGAGGTAGCAGCAGGGGGTAGAGGATCTGGCAACTGGAGACACAAAGAGTAATAGTATCTGCTTTCAAATCAAATACCAAGATAGAGAAGGCCAGCTTTCAGCTCTGTGGCACTAGCAGGGCACACTTTGTACACAAAAGGTCAGAGGTTCAAACTCAGGCAGCTTCATTTGGAAGATGGAAGACATGGAATAACGGATTTAAGTTAAAAGAAACTAGATTTAGCCTAGACACCAGGAAGAATTTCCTCATTGTTGGAGCACAGTGGCAATGGAAGATATTACTGGGGAAGTTGTGAGCTCTCCCTCACTGGAGGCATTCAAAAAGCGTCTGGAGAGTCATCAGAATGGGATGGTGTATCTCAGTGTTCTGAGATAGCAGGGAGTTGAACCAAATGGCCTTCTGGCCCCTTCTAACTCTACTATTCTATGATTTTCCCAATCTGGTATCCTACAGATGTTTGGAATGACACCTCCCATTATATCCTTGATGGTTGTCCTTGCTAGCTATGGCTCATGGGAGCTATCCAAAACATCTGGAGGGCACCAGGTTGGGGAAGACCAGCTCAGTATAAGCAATTTCATATATTTTCTACTCCAGCTCCTAATGTTCTCTACCTGTTAAGGGCATACCTATCCCTGCCCTAGACATGCTTAGAAGTCTTCCTTCTACCTCCCTGCCTATCTCCAGCCTTTGGGAGTACCCAGGGTTGCATTCCCCCTACAATTGTTTTACATTGCTCTTCCCATCATATCAAATCCTTTTCAAAGGACTTCTCTCAATTGCTGATCGGGGGAAGATGATGCAGATTTGTTGGGAGAACCACTACAGGCTCCCCTCAAACTCACCAGCTGGCACCAGCGGGCTTTCCTGCACCTTTTGTAGAAACTTCGCACCAACTGTAGTTTCATGGTCTGGAATCCAGTCGTTTCTGTCAGTTGTCATTGGAAGCTGCAAAGGTGAATTTCCAAGTTACGTTCTTTCTACAATGATGCTTTTACCTCACTGATCAGGGCTATCATAGTCATTGCGGTACTTCCACAACACACAGGAAGCTGATGTTTGAACAAAGCATGTACTGTAGGACACCCTGATTGTTATAAACATTTGATGAAATGGATATTTGCCTGTATGCTTTTTGGGTCTTAAGTAGGGCTGAACAAATCTGTCAGTTTCTCTTGCATTCAAAACTTTTAAATCTCAAGTTCTCTCCATCATAAATACAGAGCAATATGTGCATTTTGGTAAATTCTTATTTAGCCTAAACTGAAACAAAATTCCTAGCCATCTGCATTGGGTAAATTCAATAAGTATAGCTATTCCCAGCACAAAGATGACCATGTTGTACCTGCCTGCCATATACCCCTTAAAAATGAGGAGCCTGTTGTAAAGAAAAGGTGAAAAACAGAGGAATTCAAATCTAGACTTTTAAGAGTTAAGTTGTTAGAAGCTCTTGGTCCGCTTGTTTCTCCCATATTCAAACTTTTAAATACCAAATTCTTACCACCCCAGATATGAAAACGTGTGCAAGCAGTGGTATATCCTTATCAAAAAATAAGTAAAAATGCAATTTTTGTTCATCCCTAGACTCAGGATGCTAAATCAGCCTCATAACAGCTGAAGCCAAAGATCAGGTGGGATTGGAGTATTAGGTTTGCACACCTGCAGCATCTGAGTTTGCTGGGAGGCTTCCAGTGGCATTCAGAAATGTATGCTTGAATAGTCAACTATTAGGACTATTCAGATACACATAGAGAACTAAGTCTGATATGCAACAATACACTGCATAGTATTGCCAGATACAATAAAACTGGGCCTTCTGTGAAAGAGGCGACTGGAGACTCACCTGATGCCTAAGAGTCACAAGCTCAGTTTCATATGCTGCTCCTTTACTTCCCCCAAAAGTCTCAGGCTTCTTCTGCTGGTTGCTGTAGAGAGATCTCCTTGAAGCCTTCCCTAGGAGGGTTGTTTTTACAAGGGTTGATTGGGTCTCTTTCCCATTCTGTCACGTTAAGGTTACAGTAAAGTCCCTACACTAGCTATTTCTTTGATGTTTGAGCAAGGAGAGGGGGATATGGCTGGCAGCTTGCTATATGCTTGCTTGCTCCTTAACCCTTGCTCTGCTTATTCTCCACTGCAGAGGATTAAGCAGCCAAGAACAGCAGAATATTGAGTGGATCTAACAAAGTGGATGGGTGTTAAACAGAGGGGGAATACAAACATTTTAGAAAAGAAGCTAAAGATACAAAAAAGTAGCTTTTAACAGATGTTGGGCTGGCAATCAAAAGATGGAAAGCAACAACAACCAATGTTAATCCCAAAGGAAATTGTGACCTTTGTTTTCATGAACAAAGTACTGCTTTCAGTGGGCCAAACTATGTGACACTGGGAGAGCCATAATTAGTTGTATTGCATTTTCCCCCAAAAAAGATTAAGAAGAAGGAGAAGGGAGATTAGATCAGGTCCTGGTGCCTGGGAAGGGAGCTTTTACTCATACCTCTGCTTCAGTTTCCCAAACTATACTGCTAGTATAGTTTCTATTCTACAGTTTCTATGCCAAACTTTCTATTTGCTTTGTGGGGAAAAACAGTACCCACCTAGCACCTGTCAGTTACCCTGAAGGAGACAAATAGCAGCTTGCCTTGGAGGACAGAAAACCAATGTGGAGTTGAGAGTTCACACACCAACACACCAGTCCAGTCTCATACCCAGGACTGCATTTCAACCTTTTGCAATGTAGAAGGTCCAGTTACAGATTTTGTAGGATAATTATTTTTGCCCTAATTATTTTTGTGGGGTGGACATAGCTTGGAATAAACAGTGAATTGAGATGAGGAAAAATAAATCAGGCTAAAGCAAAAGGGAAGGAGGGATATAGAAGGAAAGCATTTATTGTTTCAAAAGTTAATGAATTCACAAATTCCCCAAGTAGAAATGAAAACATGTTTAATAATATCCATCCTTAATTAGATTCACCAAAAGGGAAGGAAAAAATAGTTATATGAATCCTAATAACATAAAGAGCTGAAGTGCATCTTGAATTTTATCATTCCAATACATTATGAACAAGTTCCATCTTTCAATGAACCAATCTGTTGCTTCCCCTCACCAATCTTCACTAAACGAGGAGTTTGACCATACAAACAATTTCTGAAGCATTCAAATACCATTCATCACGAGGGGGCTTTGATTCCTCTCCCCCAGCTTTTACTTAAAAGCAGACAGTTGCACTTAGTAAGGGAACCAACATCTCACTGTCCCCTGGGTTCACTACTTCCTTCACAAAACTATGAAAGGGTCCCAGGGGAGCTCATACACCAAATTCCTCAATCTTTGGACAGGACCAAACAATACGAACACGGTCACGACTGCTACAGAGTCACTATGACTATCCATAGTAGTGACTATTCATTCCTGGATAGATCATTCTCATTCTGTAAGATGTCAATTACTATCAACAATGATTTTATACAGGCTTTCTCTGAGATTCATGTTTCCTATGACCTGAGGCCTCACCAGGTCCACACTTTTTGGGAGCATCCTGCCTCAAACAGTTGTTTCATTGTGAGTAAACACCGGTAGGCGGTAAATTTATACCACTGTTGTTTAACTTAATTGTCAATGATCAATCTCTCAAAAGCAGTTTACCAAAGTTGTTCAGTTTGTAAATATTGAAAAAGAATTGTTCTGTAGCTTTCACCAAATCACCCTAAGGTCTTATCCTGCTTGTGTCATGAACTAATTTCTCGTACATGGTAACGAAGCACCTGGCTTGCAACCATGTCCTGTATGTATGCATGCATGCATTATATTTATAGCCCACCTTTTTTCCTTTCAAGGAACTCAAGGCGACTTACATAATTCTCCTTTCAGCCTTGTCCTCATGACAACAGCCCTGTGAGGTAGGGCAGGCTGAGAGCCTGTGACTGTCCCAAAATTACCTAATGAGATCCATGGCTGAGTGGGGACTAGAACCAGGTCTCCTCAGTCCTGGTTCCTCACTGTATTTACAACTATGTCAGTGATCAGTTCCAAATTAGTTTGCTAAGTTGGTATCTCTGTGCTTCCTGATATAAGGGAAGATTGTAATATAATTTAATACAATTCTAATACAATTTGATTGTTCCTAATTGCAAGGTTGCAATAAAGACAGGTAAGATAACAATCCAGACAATTCACGATGTACACACACACACTCACACATACACACACACACACAAGAGCAGAGATCAGTGATCAGCAATAGAGTCTACATTGCAATTCCCACAGGACATGTGTCAAGGCAGATCAAAAGACACAGTAAACCCATGCTAGAGTGGATGAGGGTACAAGGCAGTACGGACATGCCTTTTCAGGGGCTCTCTAGTCCAGGTTTCCAGGCAGATTCAGTACATATTGCAAGACAGCAGCAGGCAAGTGGAGGTCCTAAACGGCAAGATTTCCCCCCTTGGGATCTCTACTACCCGAGATCTCAGACAGGTTGAAAACTTGGGTATTGTGAAGATCCCAAGTTAAATCCAAATGAGAAAATGGGCTAGGCGCTGGAAGCATTATTATTTTATTATATTATTTAAAGTTTTTATATGCCGTCCCCTTGCTATATAGCCTTGGGACAGCTCACAGAAATAAATAAATAAATATCATACAAATACAGTTAAAAACCTGGAAACACCCTGGCTGCACAATTAAAATCCAATAAATATTAAACATTGTTAAAATATTGTTTGAATAAATAGGTCTTAGCGTGGCGCCAAAAAACAAATAACGATGGCACCAGGCGGACCTCTCTGGGGAGTGCATTCCACAGATGGGGTGCAACCGCAGAGAAAGCCCTCCTCCGGGTGCTTTGCTTCCTGATATCTCTTACTGAGGGCTCCTGGAGGAGAGCCTCTGCTGCCGATCTCAAGGGGCGGGAGGGCAAATATGGACACAGGCGTTCCTTCAGGTATCCAGGTCCCAAGCCATTAAGGGCTTTATAGGTGATTACCAACACCTTGAATTGAGCCCGGACTTCGATGGGAAGCCAGTGAAGCTGGTAGAGAACTGGAGTTATATGAGAATAACGCCCAGTCCCCGTCAGCAAGCTGGCTGCTCTATTTTGCACCATCTGAAGTATCCGGACTGTCTGCAAGGGCAGCCCCACGTAGAGAGCGTTACAGAAATCCAACCGGGAAGTAACCAATGCATGTGTCACTGTCGCCAGGCAGTCGTCCTCCAGGTAAGGATGCAGCTGATGGATTAGCCGAAGCTGATGGAAAGTGCTCCTCGCCACTGCTGTCACCTGAGCTTCCAAAGACAGCTCCAAGTTGAGGAGCACTTCCAAGCTGCAGACCCTGTCCTTCAGAGGGAGTGCAACCCCATTCAGGACAAGATCCAAGTCACCTACCCAGGAGTTCAAACCACCCACCAGCAGGACCTCCGTCTTGTCTGGATTGAGCTTCAGGTTATTGGCCCTCATCCAGCCCATTACCTCGGCCAGGCACCAGTTCATGCCTCACCTGGATTGGTTGAAAAAGAGAGGTAGAACTGCGTATCATCAGCGTACTGATGATTCCGCAGCCCACACCTCCAGATGACCTCTCCCAGCGGTTTCATGTAAATGTTAAATAGCAAGGGGGACAAAATGGACCCCTGTGGTACTCCATGGCATAGCTGCCATGGCGCAGAGGCAAAGTCCCCCAGCACCACCTTCTGGAATCGGCCGTCGAGGTAGGAGCGAAACCACTGCCAAGCAGTGCCTCCTACTCCCAGCCCCTTTAGCCTACCCAGAAGGATACCATGGTCAATGTATCGAAAGCCACTAAGGTCCAGGAGAACCAACAGGGACGCACTCCCCCTGTCTCTCTCCCTGCACAGGTCATCATACAGGGCAACCAAGGCAGATTCAGTACCATATCCGGGTCTGAAGCCGGACTGAAATCGGTCCAGATAATCAGTCTCATCCAAGAGAGCTTGGAGTTGTCCCGCCACCACCCGTTCCAACACCTTGCCCAAGAATGGGATGTCCAGTAAATTGGACTGGAGACATCAGGAAGCAAAGTACCCGGTCTATAATTGGCAGCCATCTCTGGATCCAGGGACGCCTTCTTTAGCACCGGCCTGACCACCGCCTCCTTTAAAGGGGCAGGCACCCGGCCGGCCGTCAGAGAGGCATTGATGACCTCCAGGATCCAGGAACCAATCCCATCTTTGGTTTTGGGCAGTAGCCATGATGGTCAAGGGTTCAGTAAACAGGTGGTGGTACGTACCTGTCCAAGCACCTTGTCCACATCATCAGGCCGCAATAACTGAAACTCATCCAACAATATGTGACCAGACGGTAACATTGGCACCTCCCCTAAGGAATCTGAGTCACTAGTGGAGTCCAGCTCATGACGAATCTGAGCGACTTTCTCCTTGAAGTGCTGGGCAAAGTCGTCACAGCGGGTTATCGAGGGTGGTACAGGATCTTTCTTAGGGTCTGGATGTACCAGCCCCTGTACCACCCAAAAAAGTTCCACTGGACGGCACTGTGAGCAGGCAATGGAAGTGGAGAATTTCTTCTTCGCCGCCCTCACCACCACAGCATAGGCCCGATAATGGGCTCTAAGTGTGTTTGGTCAGATTCATCCTGAGATTTCCTCCACCTATGCTCTAGCCGGCTCCCAACCCGCTTCATCGCCCACAATTCAGGTGTATACCAAGGGGAAGAGCGGGCTCTGCCCGGTGGGAGAGGACGCTTAGGAGTGATCGTGTCAATAGCTCTGGCCATTTCCTCATTCCACAGTTCAACCAGAGCATCAACAGGAGCGCCAGCTTTATCAACCAGAAACTCCCCCAGAGCCTTCAGGAATCCATCCAGATCAATCCGGCTCCGAGGGCGGACCCACACAATAGGGTCCGCACCCTTACAGAGGGAAAGGCTGCCATCGAGTTCAAACCTCATGAGGAAGTGGTCTGACCATGACAGGGAAGTCAGACACAAATTCCTCACCCTCAGATCACCTTCTTCCTGCCCCGTCGAGAAAACCAGGTCCAGCATGTGTCCACGTTCAAGAGAGGCACACCCATTTCTTTCCAGACAATCCATAGCTTCTTGCAGTCCACACAGTCAAAGGCTTTGTTGTAGTCTATAAAGCATAGACTGATCTGAATTTCTTTGGTGCCCTTCGGTGACCCACATATATCTGTGGTATGATCTGGAGTGCCTCTTCCTTTTTGTAATCCAGCTAGGAAAATTTCTTTATTGTACTTAGGGTTATATGCTTTGTTGCATCACTTCAGCATGGAAAATCCATGCAATGGTTCTGTGGCTGCTGCACTTTTGCATCTCCTTTCTTGGGAACTGGAATGTATACTGAACATTTCCAGTCTGTAGACCATTTTTGTTTTCCATATTTGTTGGCATATTCTTGTTAGGATTTGGACTGCTTCAACTTGGAGGAGTTGTACTGTATTTATTTATTTATTCAATTTATATTCTGCTATAACATGTCTAAAGACTCTCTAAGTGGATTACAACATTTCACATAAGATAACATCAACCTTAAAACACATAAATACAGTAAAACAGAGAATATGCAGCTGAGGAGTCAAATATCAACAAGTTAAAATACCTTAAAACTAAAAGCAGTATAAATAACATTATAACAATATAAAATCAATTGTTAAATTGTCTGGAGGACTGTTTTTGCCTGGCGCTGAAAAGATTGTAAAGATGGTGCCAGGCAAACTACTTTCAGTAGGCCATTTCATAAATGGGGTGCAACCACTGAGAAGGCCCCCCCTTCTGTTTGGCATCCTTTTTACCTCCTTGAAGGATGGCTCTTTCAGAAGGACCTCCTCACCTGATCTTAGGGTCCGGTAGGTGGACATATGGGAGCAGGCTGTCCTTCAGGTATCCTGGTCCCGCGCTATTTAGGGCCTTATATTTTAACACAAACACCTTATATTGGGCCCGGAGCTGAACTGGCAGCCAATGTAATCGATATAACATTGGGGTGATATGGATGTGCAGACTTGCTTGCCCCAGCAGTCATGCTGCCCTATTCTGTACCAGTTGGAGCTTCCAAACCATCTCCAAAGGCAGCCCATGTACAGTGCATTACAGTAGTCAAGCTGAGAAGTTACCAGAGCATGTGTGACTGTAGTTAGGCTCTGCCTGTCCAGGTAGGGCAGCAGTTGGTAAATTAAACACACCTGAAAGAAGGCGCTCCTGGCCACTGAGTCTACTTGTGACTCAAATGATAATTTTGGGTCTAGGAGCATTCCCAAGTTGTGAACCTTGTCCTCCAGAGGGAGTGCAGCCCCATCTAGGACAGGTTGAAGACTCACCCTCTGGGCAGATGAACATCCACCAACAGCACCTCCATCTTATCTGGACTGAGTGTCAATTTATTGACCCTCATCCAGTCCATTATCAAGCTCAGGCAGTGTTTCAGGATGGAATCGCCTCACCTGGGTTAGATGAAAATGAGATGTAGAGCTGTGTGTCCTCAGTGTGCCATCATACTTCGGGCACCTCATGAGAAGATAAGTCACTGGAGAAGACAATCATGTTATGAAAAGTAGAAGTTCAAATAGGAAGAGGAGGACCAAATATGAGTTGGCCCGATTTCACAAAGGAAGCCACAGTCTTGAGTGTATAAGAGCTAAGCAGGATTATAAAGGATAGGACACTTTGGAAAGCATTCGTTCATAGGGTCACAATAAGTTGGAGACGGCTCGATGGCACTTAACAACCACAAGTGAGTATATGTGAGCAGTCAATATTTGTATACATACCACCTAATATTTTTATCAACATCAAGTATGAATGCCCAAACCTGGAGCAATAAATCTAAGAGACTGGCAAGCAGGATGAGAAAGACAAGCAATGCTGAAAGTATTCTGAGATTCAGATTTTTTTCTTGAACACAAAATATCCTGAGATTCTCAACTTTTATCAAGAAAACAAAACAAGATACTAGCTCTTATTGGTAGATTTGAAACAGCGTGGGAAACGTCTGGTGAAATCTCAGAGATTATGCATTTCTACAAACATTGCTCAGTATGAAAAATATAGATAGGTGTGTCTGAGTCCTACATGTATAAATTATGCAAATTAAGTATTTCATGTTCCTATGTGTGGTAGATAGTTGTATATCAATATACACTAAAATGAAGATAGCAATGGTGGGAAAAAGGTAACTGTGGAAAGAAAAACAGATGTAAAGTATGAGCAGAAGCATCAGCATAGTTTTAAGAAATATTTAGGGACTCAGATATCAGACAACTGGAACATACTGTATCATTCCTTTAATTCTTATTGTACTTTGCAGTTTGCTCCCTGTTTGATTCTGCAAAAAAAATGAAGGTCACTGAGAGTTTCAGGAAATTGTCTCCAGGGGCTACAGCATTGATGATCCCGTAACTCACACCACATGGGAGAGGAAAGATGCATCATAAATTGGAGAGGGGAAAATACATTTGGATCCAAAAGTACCATATTATTCCGACTATAAGACCCCCCCATGTATAGGATGTCCCCCACTTTTTTACCGTCCTTCGAGCGAGCAAGCCGCCTCCCCGTACACGCGCGCCCGCACCAGTCAACCCCTCTGAGTGCGCCCGCACCAGTCTCCGCCCCCGAGTGCGCCTGCCTCCCCCCAATGGTACCCATGATCGTGCCCACCTCCCTTCCCAATCGTGCCCGCGCCTGCCTCCACCCCCAGCCCGCCCACAGTTCCCCTCTCTGCCCCCATGTATAAGACGCCCCTCCATTTTTATGTAAATATTTTTAAGAAGTATGGTCTTGCACATGGAAAAAAATGGCAGTCTTGTTCTGGAATACAGCCTTCTGATCAGGAGGCTACTTACTCATTTTCTTTTTTAGGGTACAACCCTGTAAATATCGAGACAAAAATAACTCCCAGAGTTCCCCAGCCAGTGATGAATAGGTTCATGAATGGGAGTTTGTCATACTTCCAATTGCACTAAAATGGAAAACATTCTTAATTGAAGGATGATATAATAAGCTATGGAAAATATTTACTATGGAAACTGGAGAACTTTTGAAAAGGGGATTTGGGTGAGAGAATGGAGAATGGAATGCCTTCTGCCTTCTGAGGTTAAGCAAGTGGCTAATGGAGAGTAGGCCTGTTGTGTGTTTTTGTACAGCGCTGGGGAAACTGCCTGCAAAAGAGATGCACCTGGAACTTTCTTTCTGGCTTAGGTGCCAGATGAAGGCTAGTCTGTTCACCTAAGCCTTTGGTATTGCTTGCTCCTGTGTTAATTTCTTTTGTGTAACTGCTATTTTGCTTTCTGGAATTTATGGTTATCTTCTGTTTTTTGCAGTTGATCACTATTTGGCCTCTGTTGGAATTGCCCTTTGGATTACTAAGCATTGTATTTATCTGCTGCAGACGTTTTTGTTGTGAATTTGCTGTTATTTTCTTTCCTGAACTCTCTGGAACTACTACTTTGCAGTGCTTGTGCTTTGTACTTTTTTTCTTTGTACAAGGCATGGGGCATTGAAATATTTTAAATAATAGCTTGGCCTAGGCTGAGCCCTAATTCACGTCTTGCACAGCATAATATGCCACCATGTGCAAATCATAAGTGGCAGCAAAAGCAGCCCATTGAATCAGGATAGGGGGAAATTTCTATGGGAAAGCATGACAAACGCTTTTATCTCCCACTCCCTCTCTCTTTCTCTTGCCTCCTTGCCTCCATTCTCTGCTTTATGGTCTTTCTGTTCCCACCAGACTGTGTCCTTCTCACACAGGATGTTTACTGCAAAGGCCGGCCCAGGAATTTCCGCAGGAGCCCCCAGCTGCTGACGTTCAGTCACCACAGTTGTGATGTGTCAGAATCCCAAAATCTCAATTTGAGAAGAGGGAATAAAACTCGGGTTCATGGGAAAGACCAAGCGTCCAGACCATCTGAGGCTTTATTGTATTTACCCCAAGGTTCCCGTGGTACACTCACGATAATACAGGCTGCATTACCAGGCAGGCAGAGATGAACTCTACTGCAAAGCTTCAATACCACTACAGGGCATTTATAGGTACACAGGTACAGGGCAATCGATGACAGAATGCAGAGATTACAATAAGATTCATAAGAGGTCATCACATACAGAACAGATAAAGAAATGTCAGTCAATCACACTGTAACAATGAGATTAGTATTGACACTTTAGTTGAGTAACTTGAACCCATCTCCAGGTCTGCTCAGACATGCAAATTCAAGCCACTAGAAACTATTCATGATAAGCTCAGACCCCTATCTCGACTCTAAACATTCTGCATGATCAGGGCACATGAAGCCCTCTGGGCTATCAAAAGATTATTGTAAACTGAATTCCAACAATGACTATTTACAATGTATATTTGGGCTAAAATGGGCTACTGTAGCCTACAGCTAAAGGTGAGAGAAAGGAGCGGGGGGGGGGGATGTCATGTTAAACAGTGACAGCTTGGTTTTGAGAAGGAAGACAGGATTTGATCCCACAATGCAAAGGCACACAGGAGTAATGCTTTTCAGACAGGATTTACCCAAATTTTCCCAACAGATGGAATGCAGTGGAAAATACTGATCCGCCTTCAGTTCCAAGGTCTGATTGATGCAATCTGGATGCCAAAATAAGGGAAACTTTTCATGGGTTTTGACATGCTATGCTCAACTTTTTTTTTAATCAGAGAATTGGCCATGAAGTGTATTAACCTACCAAGTTCCAACCGATGTGCTTCCGCATGTGAAAGAAGTCATAGAAGATGCATATAATGGCCAAGTAACTTTTTTTGCTGAGCTATAAGGAGGAAAACTCGAACAGCCCACTTCTTTGTTAATAAACTAAGGCAGGAAGGGGGATTTTCCATATTTATGCAACAAGGAAAGGATTGCTTGATCACTTTTTTCCCACTACTTTTCCATTTGTAATTCACAGAAGTTGCTCCTGCATCCCAAAGTCTTCTAGATATATATCTGTAAGTGTAAATGTATGTTGGAAACCCATATGAGGGAGAAATGCTTGGGGGAGCACTTTGGAGAGAGGAATGGGGGAATAAGAGTTAAGTATATTCCTTATAAACAGCTTTTCTATTGAACAGATCCCCTCCAAATGCTGCTTTCCAAAAGGAAAAGAACATTCAATTGCAGCCAATCTCATCTAACATGTTGTTTGGCTTTAAAACAGGTATAATATAGTGTCCCTCTTGACACACATTATTCATCAGTTATAACTAGAAAGATACAGCAACAAAGATATTTCTTGGAAGTTTTGAGCAAATAGAGAAACCCCGCTATCCGTAAAAGCCACCAGCAGTGTAATTAGAATAAAAATTAATCAAACAGACTTGACTCTTTTTTGATGTACTGGGAAATTCTCAACATGTGCAACCATCAAGTGGGCCAATGGCTGGGCATGGAGGGGCACAGATGGAATTCCTGTGGGTGTTGCCTCAAATAGTGTATAGTAAAAATTCTGGGGAAAGGTATCTATATCTATGGTAGCGTTCTCTGCAGTACTGATGATAGATGGTCCTTCTAGCCAAAACAGTTGGTGCATTTCATTTATTTACTTATGACTCACTTTTTTCCAACAGGGAACCCAAGGTGAACTATATTATCCTTCTGCACCTCTCCATTTTATCATCACAATAACCCTCTGAGATAGTTAGCAGTTTGATAGCTTTGGTATTAATTTATGTCCCACACTGGTGCTACTTTCCCCCAAAGCATGACTTGTCACATTTTATGTACTATTCTGCAGTTTTATATTGCTGGTTCAAAAAATGAACTAGATACATACTAAATTCAAGTTGTGTAACTTAGAAAGGAAGGGCACTAAAGTTTGGGAGGAAAAAGTCACTTTGTAGCTAACATATATTACCTAAAATAGAATAGTTTCTCTTCATACCATAACTTCTCAGGCCTACTCACTGCAATACATGCGAAATTGCTGAAAAGCTGGAATCTTCCTTGGTTTGCTACATTTTGTGTGAGAGAAATTCTTTGCCTTTTGCAGCTCCAGCACTGAATGAACCTCAACAGGTATAACTCTTGCAGCATAGTAATGCAATAGGTAAAATTTGCTTTTTAAATTTCTGCTTGTAGTGTAAATTTAATCAAACAAAAATCTTGGAATCTCATTGGAATCACAAATGTCAACAGCTGGGGAAATACTGTCATCATATTGCTCTTCTGGCATAAAATCATAGCAAAATTCACAAAGTTAAAAGCCTGTGTTCTTGATCACCCCAAGAACACTTTTACTGAATTTAATTCAACTGGGTGACAGCTCTTGCTTTCCCAACTCACATGCTTGTAAGCAGCTTCAGTGGCTCTTGCCTCCAGTTTGGAACAAGCGATCTCCCCAGTAGCACTTTGGGGGGACAATAGCCAGTATTACACTGCATATATGGAAAAACTGAAACAGCCACAGTATGCCAGAAGACAAAGTTTATGAAGTGGTGATTGGCACAGCAAAGCCTTTGACTGTGTGGATCACAAGAAGCTGTTATGGATGGTCCTGAAAGAAAAAAGTGTTCCTCAGCATTTGGTTGTCCAGATATGTAATCTTCTTGTGGACAAGAAGTTAGGACAGAATATGGAGAAACACAATGGTTTGCTATGGGCAAATGTGTCAGAGAAGGTTGTATTTTATCGCCCTATCTGTTCAGTATCTATGCAGAACATGCAGTGAAAATCAATCGGCAGAGTGGATTGTCTCCATAAAGGACGCTACAGCCTCGAACTTGCAAGAGCTGAGCAGGTCTGTCACTGGGTACTGAACCAATGGAATTATAAGAACCTAGGGAACTGCCTTATATTGATCAAACCTCCTAGCAGTGATTCTCCAGTGCTCCAGGGAGGAGTTTTTCCCATCCTACATGAGGGGACAGAAATTGAATGCAGGACCTTCTGCATGCAGAGTATATGTTCTGTTGCTAAGCTACAGCCCCAGCCTCAGAAGAGAAAATACAATGCACTATAATTTTAATAGAGTCATTCCTAAATCAGTGTGAGCACATTTAGTAAAATATATTAAAAGGCCCCACAGGCATTGCCTACATACCTGTCTCTAAGAATGCTTTGATCCACAACGCCTTTCATTTTGTAATTTAACCACTGCTGTGAGGGGTCGGGGCTCACTGCTGGCTTTGGGGTTTTGAGGGCCCTGTAGCCCTCAGTGGGCTGTGAACCTTTTCACTAGCTGCTCAAGCTTCTCCTTTTCTTTCTCCTCACTGCTGCTACTTGCTTGCTTGGCAGGCAGAGAGTCAGCAAGCATCCTTGCTTCTAACCCTCTTCTTTCCTTGGGCCAAAGCAAGGGGCAGGTAAACAAGCAGGTTACACTGGTGAAAAGGAGGCTCAGCTCCAGGCACCTCTTGTTAGCAGTCCCATCTGGGACATGGGGCCTTGGCAGGTGCCCAGCCATACCTACCCTCAATGCCAACCCCACCAGAGGGATTCTTTGTATTGTGAATTACAGCTGCTGTTGCAGTGCCAGAATCTGTTGGAAATTCCATGACAGCTTGCTGAGCATCCTGCTTGTGCTTCACGTGATACTTCCTCACCCGGTTTCCCATCCCATTCCACACAATGGAAGGCAGCAGGAAAAAGCAGGTGGTTCCATCTGCACTCCCCTGTATGTGACTCTAGCCCCACCTTGAACTCAGCTGGGAACTTTTGTATGGCCCCTGTTGCATCGTTCTATCTTGCTGTCATTTAGTCCCATTGGAAAGAAAATGTAACACCATACAGCAGTGAATGAACGGCCTCTTCCATTTTCTGCTCCCTTGATTCATGTGCTGCCAGCTGACGTCAGTAAATTGTCCCCACATGTTTATAGTGATAGTTGATAAGAGCCAGTGTGGTGTAGTGTTCAGAGTGAGGGGCCAGGATTCAGGAAATCTGAGTTCTAGTCCCCACTCAGCCATGGAGTGCTTCCCCCCCCCTCCACCGCTGACTATCTGGTAATGGTTGTTCGCCAAGTCTGAGATGGACTCTAGAAGATCCTTCAGTGTTTAGGCACCTGGACAGTTTACTAGTCAGTAGGTGCTAAATGGAGGTTCTTGTCCTTGAGATTACCTCAGCCTGTAGCTTTAGCTGAAACTTGTATCTGATTGAAAATGGGAGCTTTCCTTCCCTTAGACCCGAATAAGATGGAGTTAGTATAGTCTGCTTGAGTGGGACACTCCAGGCTGCCCAGAGCACACATGTATTGTCCTGTACAGAGTACAAGAGCTTACACTTTAAAGTTTGACACATAAGACATAAGGGAAAGAAATAAAGGCAAGGATAAATGTGGCAAGATTATACAATTGTTTAGCACCCATTAGATTGTTTCAGGCTTCACTGAAGTACTAAATGTATTCCAAATATGAGGATGCAAGATATTTCAGGGAGATGAATGCAACATTAAACTATTTTATTACATACCTGAAACTACTGGTCCAGGCAAGTTTCTTATCCTCAGCATCATTTGACCTTGCCTGACCTTACTTTAGACACTTTTCTAACCACCCCCGGAGTACCCAGCCTTTTGCCGACTAGCCACAATTTGCCAATCTCAACCCTTACTCCAATAATGTTGCAGGACACTCAGCTCAATATGTTTATCTTTGTTGTGAAAGAGGTGTCTCGTTCTCTACTATGTTGTGCTGAGCATGCAAGGAATCAAGAATCTGAAGCCTGCAGGAATTAAGCAGATGTCAGCAATCTTTACTCTTATCTGCCACATCTGGTTATGGTGCAATCTCTGGTGGGGTGAATGAGAAAACAGGAAGCAAGAACCCAAGGACATCTGTCATCACTGCTGGAATCAAAGAAAGTGAAACTGGGGCCATGCCTCTAACAAGGGAAGAATGCTCATGTACCATGAAGAATGTTCTGTTAATAAGCCATCCAAGGTGACACAATGCCATGGCAGCCTGCATGAGACCAGTCCCATAAGGCCTCTTAACAAGGAGACTTGAACATTTCATTCAACAGAAAGGGAATGCTGGATTCCCCCCCCCCCCCGGCATGAATTTTAATCTAACTTCTAACGTCTCTCAAGTCCTGTCCCAATTGCCATCTTGGCCTGGAACATTTGGGAAACACTAGAAGTAACTGTGCTGTGTTAGCCAACACTGAATATGTTTGCACCAACCAATGTCCATACGATCTGGGATGAGCACGCATTGAGCAAGCTCTCAAAATCTGCATGAAATCCTGTGACTTGTTCTGATTGGTCCTCTGCTTCTAAGATTTGTAACATGAAAACCAGGATGCAACTAGATTTGTTGACAGCTGCTTTCTTAGAAACCAGTGGTGACACGGTGGTGTGTTTCACATTGGGATGAATCCCAAACTGCAGTGGGCTGATTCAGAAAGATCCAGGACAGTGGCCCCCACACGTTTTCGCTGCCAATACAGGTATATTTCGGAAGATTCATGGCTTTTCATTCTGGATGTTAGCTCGAGTGTACCTAAGCCGGTGTGTTCAGCAGCATATGCAGGGTATGTAGTTCCCCTTTGGTTTTTCTTTAGCATTTGCTCTTGTAAGCAGGCCCTCAGCATCTACAAGGCCATTTATGCTGAGAAAAAGAAAATGGCTGTACAAACAGGCCTAGTTCAAGAAAGTGACTTCAGTGGTAACCCCCCTTGCCCCACTCTCCAGCAGCACAATCAAACCCTGACTCTCTAGCACCAGGTCCATTGGGCTTAATGTTACCTGAAAAATGTTCTAAACTGTTTTAAGAACTGTTTCTTTTAATTGGTTTTTACATTGCTGCACACACACACACACACACACACACACACAGAGAGAGAGAGAGGGGGGGGAGAGAGACAGAGACGAATTGGTTCATTACCTTAGACTAATGATGTAACAACAATGAATAATTAGGTATATCTAAAGAATATCCAAAGAATAATATAACTTTCCATATTTCTGGGTTCTAGTGTTTTCTACTAGATTGTCCACAGCAGACATACATGCCTGCTATGATTAGCTGTTCCTACTTCTTGGGTCAGCTTCTTCATTGGAGTAGTCTCTCAATATTAGGATGTAACTTAGGCTGGTTTTACTCATTGTACCTTGAGTGTAAGTACAGTGTAAGATTGTAAGTTTAAGTGCAGTGTGAGAGAATGTGATTGTGCTGCATCTGCCACTGCTCCACCAAGTTATCAGCTCACACAACTACCTCTTACTTCCATGGAAACTCAGGATCTAGCCTGAGCTGGACTGAACAATGGCCACACTTAGAACATTGTCTGGTTACTCCCATTTGGAAAAAAAGGATATTGGACAACTGGGAAAAGTGCACAAAAGTGAGCAAATAAAAATAGAGGTTACTGGAATACTTTCCTTATGAGGGTGGGGAAAAATCATAGTAAAAATCTTCCACTATGGACTGTCCCTATTAAGGAACTCTGTTTTACTGTGGATTTTGCTGGCTGTGAACTATAGCTTCCAAAGCAATAGTAGGATGTGGTTTGCAAAGAAGGCAGACAATTTGAGATTGGGAACATGTTCCTGAATGGTCCACTTTCAAAGAGAAAAGCAAAGGTTATGGCAGAAAATAGAACAAAACTTGCACAAAATATTGGCATAGATTTGAACCTGATGTGCGACAGGGGGTGGTTAGGGGTCGTCTCTTTTAACTATATCAGTAGACAGTTGTAGGTGATGGCACAATACCTTGAATTTGTACAGCACACATAGTTAACGGTGGCAGTGCGAGGGGGTGGGAAGAACCCCCTCTCTGCTTCTGACACCACTTTGCTTTCCTGTCTCTCTCCTACTCCACTCAGTATGCATTCCCTTCCTGACATTGTATCTTTTGGAAATATATCAATGGCCAAGGACCACAACACTGGAAAGCTACACATAAATGTAGTTAGAAGGAAAATAATTTGGCTACATGTGGTTGGCTTCCAGCCCAGCCAGTGTGGAAAAAAGTGACTTGCAATTTACCTCCCACTGGCCCCTAACAGCCTGCTTTAGACAAAGGGTAACTCACCATGCAGTTCCCCTTCAATTCATGTCCAGTCATAGTCCTCTACAATCTCCACATCTGAGTGAAAGCCGCCTGTGAAATAATGATGGCTTTTTTAAAAAGAAGACAATAATGTGTGTATGTGTGTGGAAAATTAGAGCAATGGCTTACCTGAGACGATTTCTTGCATCCCCATGTGTTCACACTATGATTCGCTTTAGTTAACACACATCAGCTGGAATAGAGCTTCAATACGCATCTTGTGGGCATCTTGCAGCATTATTTTTACCAAAGAATTGTGATTAATAACTCGGCAGAACTTCAGCTACATGCATCTGCTTCTTGTATGGCACTCAATGATGGTTGTTTTTATTACTTCCCAAACTACTCGTTCAAAACAATCATGTTTCTAGGCTAGCTCTGAACTGCTTCTGGATCTTGCGCCCCACACAAATATCCAGGAGATCAAGGTTTTTGTGGTGTTTCCAGAAGACGCACCACCCTTTGGCCACTGTATCACCAGATGCTATTTTTTCACAGCTGTGGAGGTCCATAGGAGCAGCTGAAAAATTAAAGGAGCGTCATGGAAGAGTCCTTTCACCAAATGCTTCCCAGCCTTTCAGTCTCAATAATCTTACTGTTTAGGGAAAAGTTCTGAGCTTGTGCATGCACCCATCTTGCCTGCTTGGCATATTCCACTTGTTCTGAGATGCTCAACTAAGCAGCACTGTGTAACAGTTATTGCTGTAATCACCCAGAGAGCTTCAGCAATTGGGTGGTATATAAATTAATTAATTAAATATAATGTGGAACATGCTCTAATAGCATCAGTAGCTGGAAAATTAGGGAGAGAACACAAGGTGGAGCTCCACCCTCTGCAACTGCAAGTGATGTGGGATTGTCTTTTTGGTCTGAGGTCTATGTTCATCTTCAGCTTGCTTCACAAATATCATTTAGATTAAGAGTTGTACATGTGCTATGAAATTATATCTGCATATGATATGGTTTCTCATGTGGTCATAGGAAGTGGCTTCTCTGGGACTCTTTGGTCATTAAAAGATTGAAGCTCAAACATCAGTAAGATCTACTCTCTACCTCCTACAGAAACTGCCATTTATGGCACAACAGACTGAGGATTCAACTCTCCTTTTCAGTACTCAGGTGTGCCTCTTATTGAAGGCTTCTACATACAGTCATATTTTTGAAGAACTGCTCAGTGTATATTGAGATTTTTCCCTGAAGTTGTGTTAGTCTTTGTTATCTCTCCATACATGTGTATTTGTGTATTTGTTGTTATGTGCTGTCAAGTCATCTCCAGCCTATGGAAACCCTATGAAAGAAAGCCATCTAAAATGTTCATAACAGCTCATATTCAGCTCTTCCAAGTTCAAAGTTAAGGCTTCCTTTGTGGATTCAATCCATTTCATGTTTGGTCTTCCCTTTCATCATCTGTCTTTGACCTTCCCTAGCATGATTGTCTTCTCCAGTGAGTCTTGCCTTCTTATGATATTTCCGAAGCTTGACAACTTCAGTTTTGTCATTTTTCCTTCTAGGGAAAGCTCTGGCTTGATTTGATCTAGGACCCATTTGTCTTTTTGTTGATCCAGGGCATTTGCAAAGTTCTCCTCCAGCACCACATTTTAAACACATCAGTTTTCTTCCTGTCACTCTTCTGTGCCCTTTCGTGGGGACTGGAATATGTATTAACATTTCTAGTCCGTGAGCCATTGTTTTGTATTCCGTATTTGTTGACATATTTTTGTTAGGGTTGGAACTGATTCATTTTCTGCAGCTTGGAATAAGTCTATTGGTATCCTACCTACACCAGGTGCTTTATTCTTTGTGAGAGCTTTCATAGCAGTTTTACTTCACTTTGTAATATTTCAGGCTTTTCTTCACAGAACTCCATTTCAAAGAAATTTGTGATCCTTTTGTATCTTCTGTATAGTTCTCCTGTACATTCTTTCCATCTTGTCTTTATTTTCTCCTGTTTAGATAGTATGTTCCTTTGTTTGCCTTTTAGCATTCCTAATCTAGCTTTGAAATTCCCTTTGATTTTTTTGTATCTTCTGGAAGAGGTTTCTTGTTTTTCCTCTTTTGTTGTTCTCTTGGTAACAACTATTACCAATCATTGTAATAGTTCTTTTTGTCTCTACATGATAGTCACTGAAAAATTACATTAAGAATACTGATCCTATTTCTGCCATTCTTGGCTTCTCACCTGTCCTTTGCAACTGTATTTGTTCTGCTATTCATGTAGGCATTTCTTGCTGCTGCAAGAATGGTCTTTTTGCATTCTTCCCTAAATATGTCTCTGGTTCAGCCCACAATCCTCCTGGCTTACAATCAATTAAGCTAAGCAATGCTAATCTGTTCTTTAGGTAGACTTTAACATCTTCAGGGATGTTACTTAAGTTATATTTTGCTACTATGGGAGTCCTTATTTAGTTTGACTGATTTTTGAAATTAAGAGCTGATGGTTACTACTGCATTCTGCTCCTGGTCTTGTTTTGGCAACAAAAATATAGCTTTTCCACCTTCTGCTTCCAATTACATAATCAATTTGATTTCTTTATTGACCATTTGGGGAAGTCATGTATACAGTTGGCTGAGTGGTTGCTCGAAGTATGTGCTTGAATGAACAGGTTGTTGGCTTCACAGAATTCTATGAGTTTCATTCAGTTTCATTTCTTACCCCTAGGCCACATTTTCTTACAACATTTGATTCTGTATTGTTTCCTACTTTTGCATTCCAGTCACCTAAGATTAGCAGCATGTCTTGTTTTGGTGTGTTATCAATTTCCTCTTGAACATAAGGGTTTCTGATTCCTGATTTCTTTTTCAGCATTTGTTGTTGGATCATAGACTTGAATGATGGCTATGCTAATAGGTTTTCCATTAATTCTGACTGATGTTGCTTGGTCAGATTTTGCATTATGTCCTCTTACTGCCTGTGATATGTCTTGCCTCCATATTAGAACCACTCCATTTCTTCTGCGTTTGTCATTTCTAGAGTAAAACTGATTGGAAATGTCCTATCACAATCCACTTTAGTTCACTCACACTGAGTACTGTGATATCCATTCTTTCTATTTCTTACTTTATGATTTCTAGTTTGCCTTGATTCATGCTTCTCACATTCCATGTCCCAATTATATGTGTTACACACCACTGGATTTTCCTTTCACCTCTGTGCGTATTGGCCACTAGACTTCCTTTTGGTTTCAAGCTAGTTGTTTCATTAACAACAGTGCCACTTATATTTGTCCTTCGCTCTTCCCCAATACTTTCCAACCTGGGGTTCTCATCTTTTGGTGTTATCTCTTTTTTTTCCTTTTGGCTTATTTCATCATAAGGTTTTCAAGCTTCAAAAAATCAGAAGTGGATTACCACATCCTCCTTCTGTACAGTACTAATCAGAGTTAGTTTGAGCATCACTTCCATTGTCTTCACCAATGTCACCTTCAACTAGCACTGCTGCCTTTCTCCACCCCATCACCATTCTCATTTTTGCAGATATGACTATTACTTCCAAAGAGGGTGGATACATCTTAGTCTGGTGTCTCAGCCTTGACTGTACTGCCTTGGGTGACCCTGCTAGGAGGCCAGCCAAGTGAGGCTCTTCTGGCCTCCTGACAGTATTGCTTTCAGTTTCTTTGACACTCTCAAACCTTCTCACCATGTTAAGATGTGCATTCAGGAGAGGGACACACACATACAGAGGTATCCAGAAGTTTGGATGTCATCGGGTTGGAGAAGGTGTCTACATAAATACATAAGTACCAACATATCCTCTTGGCAGCTTAACCAACAGAACCCTGTGATAGATCCAGGTAAAATTTCTCCCCTGGTCTTACAGTATAGAAGTAGAGACAACAAGGGTACAAAGTAACATCATGCAGTGGAAATACCATCAGGGCATCGTCTTACATTGCCTAACCCAAAACAGAAGAGAAAATATTCTCAGGTGCCTGGAAAAACTTAAACTGGACATGCTTCTTGGGCATAATAAAAGCTTATTTTCAGGCCCCTGAGAATATTTTCTTTTCTGCTATGGAACACATGAGTGCCTTCTGCTCTTGCTGTTTCTCTGTCATTGCCTGACCGATTCCCCTTTCCTTAAAATACAATCCCGCCACTATGCCCACTTTGTGCACTCTGAGGCTGTTCTCATCCAACACCCCCATACCACCCACCCTTTTTAAAGTTTTAATTTTGGTTAGCAACTGGTGCTCTGGGCCATGCCATTGGCTGGCATACAGTTGTGACTGACCCCTGCTGTGGCAGCCCGGCTTGCTGGAGCAAAACAAACTAGCAGATCTGATAGCTGCCCGGAGCACTTGGCGCAGGCTGGGGAGCTGCGCTAAATATAGGCTTCTTAGGAACAGGCTGCTCTGCATGCATGTATGTGTGAGAGCAAAAGAGAAAGGGGCGGGGGGGGGATGCGGCTTCAGTGTGTGTCATCGTTGTTGCCAACGATGATGGCTCATTTCAGTTAATGGAGCTTCCCCTCCTTATTGGTTGCTTGACTTGGAAACTGACCTTGTGAATTTACGGTGGAGCTCAGCTCAGGAGAAGAAAATATCTTCTTAGCATCTGCCGAATATAGGTGTTAATTTTCACAAAGGCTCACCAGAACCTGTAATGTTTGTTTCTCTGGACTCCTGTCCAAGATGATTATTCTCACATGCTTTTCATTAATTCATTCTTTCATTCCTAGTCCATGTTACACACCACGCTTCTTTTCAGCTTTCTAAGGCATTAAGGCAAAAGCATCCACAGCTGGAGAGAAAAGTTGGTGGATCCATATGGTGAGGAGTTAATACATACACGGAAGTTGTGGAGTGGCCTAAAGGCATGGCAAAAAGATCTAAAGTCAGTGGGAAATAGGAAGAACCTAAATGCAAGTAGTATATTTAAAGCTGATGAATTTATTTCTGTGCATCTATTTGTGCAGTCAGAGCCAGGTTTGGATAATATTGTGACCAACTATCCTGATTGTAGACAGATTAATTAGTTATCAGGCTAATGCACAGAGCATATCATCTTGAAAGGAAGTGTTGGTTTTGCCTGTTCATGAAAGGAAAAAAAAAAAAAAACAGACAGGCATGCTGGTTACTGAACCATGTCAGTAGATGGAAACAGACTTCATTATACTGAAGTCAGCCCAGTCTTCTTAACCTGGTGCTTTCCAATTGTGTTAGACTACAGCTCCCATCACCCAAGCAAACATAACTGTTGCCCATGCTGGTTGGGGAGAATGGGAGATGTAATCTGAAATTAATCTGTAGTTGCTCACCCAGCCTGAATATCAGACAGAGGTGATGATTCCAGAGTTTTTATATGTCCATGTGTGAGGCTTAAAGACTTGATAATCACCAGTGACGTGGAAAAAGAAGGAAAAAGCACAATTGCAAATGTTACCAATCCTGTACACATTTAAGTATTTTCTGCCAAGTTTCATTGGATTTACTCCCAAAGAAAGTGTACACAAAATGTGACAGCAGGGGTACCAAAAATCTAGTTTCTGCTCAAGCTTGTGACGGGTATGTACCAATGATTCTATTACCTATCAATAAGAAGCTGTGACTGAAAAATTGGTAAGGGAGATGAAAATGCCTAAAGAAGCAGAAACTAGATTTTTGGTTGTTATATGGAAGCTAAACGTGCCTAGCATCAAAGGTTAATCAGGAACATTGGTAAAAAATTCTTCCTAGCCTGCTAAGCAGCAGTTGACATCTATTTCATAAGAAGTCATGTAGAAAAGAAATGACATTTAATTAGTGAGGGGAACAAGGAATGCTGGAAAATACTGCCACTTCCTGGGCCAAGTTCCCAAAAACAGTCCAGAAGGAGATTACAGAGAAGTTATTTCTCAGGTCATCTCCAAGCACTGCCTTCCTTCCAGAGCTGGCTGCTCCAGAAGTTGTATGAGGGGTAGTACAGCCAGGCAGTCGTGTCTGATGCCTACCACACCTGCACTCGTCTACGCCAGTCTCCTGCTCTCTGCCTATAATGCTGGCCCACAGAGCCTGGTTATTTTCCTTCTTAAATTTTGGATAGGCAACACCTAAGCAGTTCTGGCTCCCTCAGGCTTCCCCCTCCTCTAGCTATTATGTTGTTGCACATCCTTTTTGCTTGACACATCAATGCAACCTTTAAATTTCCATCCCGCTCCTCTGTATTGTATCATAATTGCACTTTAATTAGAACAGCATATTTGCAAAGTGATTCCTTGTAAAGCGAAGTTGTCTGTCTGTGACAGGGGAATGCAGACGAGTTTTGTGGCACCAAAGTTTCCTGGATTCTGGATTGATGGATTCTGTTACCCATCCAGTTATATCATTTTCCAAGACTGAAAGTAGCATAATTTTCATTGTCCAATATATTTACCATGCAAAAGTTGGTAAGGGAAAATAAACCATTAAATTTATTTAATTTAAATAGATTAAATTTATTTAATACACTATAATAATAATATTATTAATTTATTATTAATACAATATTATTAATTTATTTAATACACTAATTCAATTGATAGAGCTCGTAGTGGGGAACTGTCACAAAATGGAGACATTTTAAACAGTCGATTGTTCTTCTCAACATTCCATTTCATGGAAATTGATAGCCAAGTTGTGCTCCTTTTGTCAAGGTTGATCTTTAGAGCTGTAAGTGCCCCCCTCCCCGCCAGTATGAATGGATCACATAATGGTTCTTGATAGATTACACATTTCATATTATTCAGACTGCACCTTGATTATTTTGCAGAACATAGCTTCTTTGTTGCCTTCTGAAAAAGATCTACAACAAGGCATGAAATAACTGTGCCTGTGATGGGTAGCTTTTTTTCTACTGAAATTAAAAAAAACCCACATAGAGGAATTGTGCAGCTGCTGTAGAAGAAGAAAATATTTATTTTGAGCTAAAATTGGGCCACAGCATTTGCAATTTCTTAAACTTATAATTATTATTGCCAGTTTTTTGCAATTGTACTAGTTTGCTCTTATGGCTGGCTGATATCTGTAGTCTTCCTGGTCAATTTTCCTATCTGTTTTAGCTGTCAAAAGGAGTGGGTAACAGACTGATATGGTGAAATTGTATGTAGGCTAATTTGTGCACAGCTGATAGGGATTAATTTGCAACTTGCCTGTTGAAAAGCATTGATAAAGGAGAAGTGGCAACAGAACGTGTTCCAAATGTGTGTGTCTGTGTGGGAGCAGTATCTCCCCCTTAGCAATGTCATCCTCTCGCTTTTAAGTGTTGAACTGACAGTTATCAGTACCTTCTGCCTTTTCAGTGTTTTTCTATGTCTCCAACTACTTCAGAAAGGGGAGCTATTAACCCACATGCATTTTTTCTAGGTCCTTTTCAAACCGCTTACTGATGTTCCTGTGATTCTTGCAACTAAAAAAAATGAAAAGCAGAAATATGCCCAAATTTAACAGCTGGGAAATAAAGGGATGGGAGATTTCCATACTTGCTGTAATTAAGCAGCTATTGCAGGAACAAAAATTCCCCTCCATTTACTTCTCAGCCGTCATATTTGTGTACATTTAACTGACAGGAAACCTCAGTAACCTCAACAATAAGTGCTCCAAAAAATACCAGTGAAAAGGCGCTGTGAGTGGTGGGGAGGGAAGTGACTATCTCCCCTTTCCAGAGCAGCTAGAGAGTCATGGGACTGTTGAAAAGATGGACTCGGAGAACTGTCTGTTCAACACCCAAACCCACAAGGATCATGTCATCAAGGAGCACGTTTGTCCCCCATCCCCCAGATGTACTGACTCTTTTAGATCCAGCCACCCTCTTTTCAGACTTCTGAGCTACTGGCTCACTCCTTTCTCTTAGTTATTTCTCTCCAGGAGTTTTGCGACTGTGCAAATTAGTTGACTGGCAACCCCATCTTCTCAATACTCACATCAGAAACCTACAGTTGCTCACTGTGAAAGACTGACACCGCCTTATTACACACTTTGAGGCATTTTTGCATTAGTGAGTGGGTAGTCACTGGTGAGATTGCAAAAAGTGAGCAGCATGGGCTTTTCAATGCTCTTGCTGAGCAGCTCTGTAGCCATTCCAGACAACTCTAATCACAGCATAATGATTAGAATGCAGTCCTGGGACTTAGGAATTCTGGGTTATAATCCCTCCTCAGCAATGAAGCTCACTGGGTGTCTTTGGCCCATCATTGACTCTCAGCCTAACATACCTAACCAAAAGAGGAGGAGGGTTATGCAAGCCACCTTGGGGTCTTTGCAGGAAAAAAGGCAGGATTAACAACCCACAAAAATGCCCTGCCAGATTCGGATGATACAACCCATCATGGCCGTGAATAACCTTTAAATAAACTATGGGTTCTCAGGGTGGTTTGTCTGTGCAAAATAAACTACGCTCCTAGAAACCATACTAGGATCAGATGATGCAACATCCCACCATGCCTGGTTCACCATGGAGGCTTGATGAGTCATGTGAACCAGGTAT